>NC_056749.1:175088759-175406259 GCF_019279795.1 Protopterus annectens
GTGTGTGTGTGTGTATGTATATGTGTATGTATATATATATATATATATATATATATGTGTGTGTGTGTGTATATATATGTATACGCGTAAATATATATATATATATATATATATATATATATATAAATATAAATATTTGTATACACATAATTATTTGTATATATTATACGTATAATATCTGTATACATATATATATGTATATATCTGTATACATATATATATATATATATATATATATATATATATATATATAGAGAGAGATAGATCTGTATACATATATATATATATATATATATATATATATATATATATATATATATATTTACACACACACACACACGTATATATATGTGCGCACGCATCTTTCCATGGGTCTATAAGAACGAACATTTAAAATGTCGAACACTTCTTTGTCGACATGTATTAAGAGAAGCTCTTATAACCGAAAGCTGGCAAAGTTTAAACCCACATACTCTAAATATTTTAGTTGACCAACACTAATTCCGCACTGCCACATTGGACATGAACTGCCAACACAGTAAATTTCACTTCTAACAAACACCCTCAGTATACACTGTATTCCTTCCTATTTGTAAAGTAAATGAATTAACCGTACCAATTGCCAATAGTAAATCTCCACAATTATTCTTGTCCAAAATGAAACTTTCCCGAAACACAAACTAGTTAACACACACACACACACACTAATTTTACTCTCATTTTTGCAGGGGGGGCATGCCCACCTGCACCCCCCATGTGAGCGGCTGTATCCCCCCACACCCTCTGCTAATTATATATACCAACTCCGAGATCACACTAAAATTAAGTTAAACATGCATCATTTGTAATGCACACATCTTTATGTCACTGCTGCATTTGCGTGTGTAGGCCAACTATGACATTTCGAACATAACGTTTTCGATCTTTAGGGCTTTCGCTTATAAGAGCGTTCACTTAAATGTGTTGACAGCGTGGTATTCGTTTTAAGCGTTCATTCTTATAATATAGACTCTTTCCATGTGTGTGTGTATGTGCGCGCCGCACACACACACACATATACATGTAAATATACATGTAAACACACAGTGTATATAGATAATATTGTTCGTCTATAATATACACACACCAGGAAATCCTTATTTATGGAATAGAATTCCTTGGCACCGGTGGTACCTCACAACTCAACTGTTATCCATTCCGAAATGGCAGTTGAATTGTGAGATGCCATTTCCCATATAAATGTTTGGAAAATGGTTTAATTCTTTCCTGGCCCAAAGAAAATTTAGAAATACTCAAAAAAATTAAAAAAAAATGTAGCTCACCATGATTTAAACTGTAGAACACCTCTTAAATGGAGGAGAGTATGTGGAGAAGAGATGGATGAGGAATGGAGGACAACTGTACATTCCTAAAACTATAGCTCACATGTTGCATACAAATTTATTTGATGTTAAATTCGTCTATGAAGGCAAGCTAACATGTTTCCTGTCCAGCTAAAATGTATGCTCATTGCATCATTGTGCGACAGCAGTAATGAAATGAATATCTGTTGTCTCTGATTATGATTAATGTTTTATTTAGTTCACTTTAATGTAATATAAATTATAACTTAAAACATCTTACAACAGTTTCTTATCCACACCCCCAAAAGAAATAATACCACACAATACAGTGTATGGCATGTCTGTTTTTTTAATCCCTCTCCAGGAATTTGCTCAGGGCTCCGCTGCTTGCCTCATTCATTCATGTGAGTCCGGCATCATGCACTTGCGCTTATTCTCTCTGTCCAGCCCCACCAGTGTCCATGCCAAAAACTGAATGAGTCACCATATTTACACTATTTACATAGTCCACTTAGTCTTTAGTTGTTGGAAGGGGAGTCTTCTTTACCCTGTCCTGCCTGTTCCCTCTGTATTTTGGCAGGTATAGGTGAAAAAAATTTGTCCAGGGTGAGTGACTTGTTTCTCCCTGTTTTTCAGGATGGTCTTGAAGTAGTGCATGATTGTGTTGTTAAACAAGTCCTTCATCCTGTTGATGTCACTTGTGTTGGGGTGCCACTCCCAAGACTGTAGCCTGTACCTTCTCCCAGTTGGATAAAAGTTCTTTAATCCAAGCTGTTGGCATAGGTCCTTTTCCCTGGCGTCTTAATCTTCATAAGAGATTTCCCTTTTCCCTTTCTTTTTCTCTGAACTGCTTATTGTAAAGTGCTATAAGTTCCTCCATGGTGAGCTCATTGTCATGGTCTTGTAGCAGTTCCTCTACATCAGCCTTATCCATCTCCCCTGTGTCCAGGTGTTGTGCTGTGGAAATGATGATTTGCAATACTTCAGCTGCTTCATCAACAAATTCACCCTGGGAAAAGGAAGGAACCAGTTTGCTCCAGGCTGCACAAAGGGCTTTTTGTGACACTCCATCCCAGGCACTTTTGATGAATGATATGGCATGAAGACTGTTGAATACAGTCTTCCAGAATTCGTTCAGTGTTTTATCTGAATAATGGGTCATGTCGAAGAGAATTGAGAAGAGTACTTTTGTGTAGAGCTTCTTGAAGCAGGCATTGACTTGCTGATAAATAGTTTGAATGAGAGAAGTTGTGTTGGGAGGCAGGAACTGAACCTTGATGAAATGAAGAATTTCCTGTAACTGTAGGTGGGCAGGGGTGTTGTCCAGAACCAGAAGAGCTTTCATTGGCAAATTGTTCTCTGAAAGGTAGTTATTGATACTTGAGCCAATTCCTTGAAAATCCAATCCTTAAAAACTGACAGGACTACTCAAGCTTTGGTGCGTTATTTCCACATTGCAGGCAGATTTGATTTTATAATCTTTTTTACAAAGCATCTTGGGTTTTCATAGTGATACACCAGCAGGGGTTTCAACTTGAGGTCTCCACTAGTGTTTGCTACCAAGAGGAGTGTGAGCCTATCTTTAATGGGCTTGTGACCGGGAATCCTAGCTTCTTTTTGGGTTATGTAAGTCCTACCTGGCAATCTCTTCCAGGAAACGCCCTATTTCATCACAATTAAAAATTTGTTCTGACAGCCTTCTCTCTCTCTTGTCAGTTCATCATATTCATTGACAAATTTCTGTACACTTTTTGTCACCACTAACTGCCACCTCTTGTCTTAGAACACTGTAGATGCCAGTTCTTTTTTTTTTTTTTTTTAATTTTTTGAACCATCCCCTACTTGCTTTAAATTTCTCTGTTTGCTGTGAGCTGCTTCGTGGAGGTTTTTTTTTTTTTTTTTTTAGCAGGTCTTCAAAGATGAGCTTCGCTTTCTCACAGATCATGGTTTGAGTTATTGGATCTCCCTTCATCTGCCTCTTCTGGTTCCAGACAAGAAGCATCTTCTCCATATCTTCATGAGTTGTTTTTGTGTTTGTCCAAAACCTTTGTTGCTCCTTTTGACACCTTAGCACCCATGATGCTATCTCTGTTTTTCTGAAATGCTGAGCTGGTAGACCTAGGCATGCCATACTGTTGTGCGAGTCGTCCTATTTTACCTCCTGTCTCAGTTTTACCTATGATTCCTTTCTTCTTTTCAAAGCTCAGCCACTTGTTTTTCTGACAGTATCACTCTTCTTTTCACTTTTCTTTGGCCCCATTTTTTCCCTTCTTCGAAACACTTAAAAGAAACAGCTGCACTACATAAACAACACCACATCAACAGGAAACGGTGAACAACTTTTCAGCTTCCTTTCCGGGTCAAATTGCAAGATGGCAATTGAGTTGCAGGACACCCGGGTGGATGAAAGTGTGGTTGAATTATGAAATGGTCGCGTTGCGAGGTGGTGGAATTGTGAGTAACATCTGCATATGAAGCACTGACCCACGTTAAATGAAATCTGGATGGATGGATTGCTAATCGTAAATGCACCCCAGGACTGGCTTTGCAAACCCTTATTGAAAGGGGCCAGAACTAGGTATAGATTAGTGATATCAATTGGTGCCCACAATTTGGGATATTGTAGCTGGACTACAAATAAACCTCTAGATCAGTAACCTAGTATTAACATATGAACCTATAATTGCTGTTTAGTACAGTAAAACTATCCTTTTGAAAGGAAAGTAGTCAGGTGAGTGCAGTTATATTTTATAGTAAATAGATAGGTAAAAGGGCCCATTCTTTCTCTCACACTGCAGTTATTAATATGATATACCAACAAATTTAGGCAGGAAGTGGCTGACAAACTTTTCTTGTAGTTGTGGCTCTGATTATACCTTCTTATTAACACACCCTCTTTTTAATATCGAAGTGCTAGTTCTTTAACCTCAGGTTGATTTTGGAGTGTTAGTGCTTTTGTATCCTGGACTAGCAACTTGCCAGTGTCTTCTAAGGCCTCATCTTTCATTTAACTTTGACTAACTTCATTTCTATTTTACCAGACTACCCTTCTCATAAAGTTCAGCTCCTGCATTGCTTTACTATAACTGTTTGCAACTCTCTCCAGCTGTAACATGCTCTAGCTGTTTCTCTTTCATGCTCCCCATTAAAACACAGGGTAGAGTGACAAATATTCATCCTCTGCTACCTATATTTGATCTCTCCAGTTAAGGGTTTTGTCTCGTTTTTTTTTTTTTTTACATTACCACTCACCGTCCATCCATCCTTTCCCACCAGTTTTACAAAAATATATTTAGTAAATTAGTTTTATCTGCCACCTTATTTAGCCTTCCAATGACTCTGCACTGTTTTACTTTTCTCCTGGTGTTTCTGTTGAAATTGCTACACCACATTTGTTTTTTTTTTCAAAATATTTTTATTAAGTTTTCCATGAAAAGTAAAAGACAACAAATGACAAGCAGTATTCTCATTCTAAGACAAATTATTAACAAACAAGGTAAAAACTATTTACAATATATACATAGGCCTGAAGCATAACTGCAGATCACAGTTCAAATACACAAGTTCTTTAGTATAAGTATCAATTCAGAAAGAGTTGTAGTCCATTTGTAAAGTCTCAATAAGTGCTAAAACCTTTGTCCAAGGATTATTAACAGATATCTTTGGATAGATTCGAAGTTCTTTGGTCTTAGTTTCTTTGACTGCCAGGTCTTTCAGTGAAAACAAGAAATCCTTAACAGTGGGTGGGCAGCTAGTTTCCGTCTTCTAGTAATGCATTTTCTGCCGATAGCAAGTACTGACCATAGTACATATGAATTATTCTTATTCAAAAAGTAATCTTCATTCGCATTGAAAAGAACTAATGATTTAGACAATAAGAAGGAATCGGTGAATAATTCTTTGAGAAAATAATCTATGCTGTTCCAATAGCCTTTTAATTTAGGACAATCGTAAAAAATGTGTGCCCGTTTGGCTTTGGTATGTTCTTTACATCTCCAGCAGGATGCGCTGGAGCTATTATTAATTTTAACTGTCTTATCTGTTGTCAAAAATGCCCTATGGAGATATTGCTGAGCAAAAATACTGCAGTAATGAGACCATGAAGTATGCTTGATGGATAACAGAATTTTTTGTTTTTCATCATGTGAGAAATGAAAAGAACAGCCTTTGAATATAAAGTTTCAGTAATGTTGATTTATATCAGTCTTATAAACAATTAACATATTATATAATTTCAAAATAATGTTATTTGTATTGAAGCTATTATGTAAAATTTCATACGAGAGTTATCATCTTTGGTGTTTCTTGATGAGTTTTTAAGTATTATGCATAAATCTTGAGAATAAGTTAAGATACTTTGTAGAATTAACCAGTTTTGAGGAAGTAAATCATGCTTTTTTGTTAGAAACTGAGAGTCTAAAACTTGTCATTTATGCATTGATACCAATGTATAAAGTTCTTGGATTCCCAGCTGTCTAGAACACTGAGATGTATTTTATCAGGAAAATTCCTTGTAATTTTAAAGGGGGTTAACAGTTCAAACCAAGTCTTAATATCAGCATTAGAGTTAACAAATTTTCTGAACAAGTTAAAATAGTGATTTAATTAATTTAATTTTTGTGGGTTTGGCAATATTGTGTTGGGTAATATGACATAAGAAGTACCAGAACTTATTAGAAGAATTATTCAATGAAAGTTTGGCTAACAGGGCATTTTCATTAATTAGCAAGGTTAGATGTAATAGTTTCCAACTAAAGTGATAATTTGGATTAATCCAGTTTATTAATATGGCTGCATTAATATATGTTTCAGTATCCCGGGATTTGATTCCTCCTTGCTACCAAGATCTAATGTGATTTAGAAAAGCTATTCTGTTTCTTTTGGGGAACCAGAGGAATTTCATTAGTAATCTGTTTATATCTTTAATGTATTGATATTTATAAGAAAAGTTAAGAACTAGAGCTATGTAAAGTATTTTTGGTAAAAGTGTCATTTTTATTAATTGTAACCTGTCTTCAAAGGTGATGGGAATTTTGTTCTGGCTATTTGTATGCTTATTTATTAACTTTATAATATTTTTATAATTCTATTCAGTTGTGTTTTCTGTGGATTTACATAGTATTATTCCTAGATAATCTGAGATTGCACCAATAATGTGATGATTATCCAGTTGTACGTTTCCCTTTCTTATTTAAGAGCATATGTTTACATTTACATCTATTAAAATGTAAACCCGAGATTTTCTGGAAGTGGTTCATCACAGACTCTAATTCTAATAGAACTGATTGTGAATTACTTAACGTGAGCAAGATATCATCTGCATAAAGCATTATCTTGGAATTATACTGATTGTAAATGTTTATACCAGTCATCTCTGGATTGTCACGAATAAGGGCAGCAAATATTTAAATGGCTAATGTAAATAAAATAGGGGATAAGGGACATCTTTGCTTAGTGCCTTTGTTACACCACATTTGTGATCCTCAAGATTTGTATGAGTAAAATTGCAGAAATGGAGTTCACATAAACTAAGTCCAAGGCTGTAGTATTAGGAATGTTCCTCTCTCTGAATTACAGTAGTCTTAAAATTACACACGTATTCACATACAGTGGTTTGAGGGCACACATCGGGAGTGTAAGGTTTTAGTCAATAGATACTTATATGCTTAGAAGTATGTTGTGCATCTTCCTCTTTTGTTATATGTACTTTCCAGAATTAACAGGTTTATGCTGCAGTTAAGAGGCGGCTAATAGTAGGCATTATTTAGTTATATTATGAACAGAGGAACAGTTCTAGGCAAGCAGTAACACAGTAAGATGTCTAGCCACATAAAACTTCAAGTAGAAACACTTAGCCTAGTATAAACCTATGAACCTATGAACCTATCTGCCCTAAGGCATTTATAAGCCTAGCCCAAATTATTGTGGCTTACGCCACCCCTTATATGAAAAAATACTGTGCCCATTAGTTTGTTGTGCCTCTGTCCAGCAGTGACACAGAGATGATTCCTGGGGTAAACCTACGATCTCCCATCCACAGGTCTAGATTTCTCTTGAACAGAGTCAGCGAGGTGCTCTGCCTCACATGGACCGGGATTTTATTCCACAGCATAGGGAGTCTCTGAGTGATAAATCTATTCCTCCAGCACGACCTATTTATATCCGTGCTAAGGTTTAAGTCGCTTGCCCTAGTGGTTTTGGTGGATTTGTATTTTTGAGGTGGAGCATGTCCATTAATTCCGGGTTGGACATGGCCTTGTATGTCAGGCACATGTCACCTCTGAGCAGACGGTATGCGACTGAATAGAGCTGGAGTTTCTTCAATCTGGCAGCATATGACAGATTTTGGAGTCCCTTTATCCTTTTGGTGAGGAACTTTTGGGGTCTCTCCAATTGCTGCAGATGTCGGGTGAGATACATCCCGAATGGGGCATTGTACTCGATCATTGGTCTGATAAGTGAAGAGTACAGGGAACAATGACCTCACTAGATCTGGATGTGAATCCCTTCATGATCAGGTGGGCAATGTAGAAGGTCTTTCTAACCACTTTAGCAATGTGAGTGTCAAAAGAAAGGCCACTGTCAACCTGGGTCCCCAGGTCCCTGATAACCTCTTCTGTGCTTAGTGGATTGCCACCTATATGGTAGCTTGGGGTTACCTTGTTTTTCCCAAAGGGTATGACTATACATTTTTGGCGCTTAACTTCAGGCCATGGCTCTGGCACCAGCTATCTGTTTCCGTGAGTCCCTTCTGAAGGATATCCGTGTCCGATGCACTTTCCACTATGGCGCCCAGTTTGCAGTCGTCTGCAAACTTTGTCAGCCAAAGTCCTCCCACGTTGGCCTGTACTTCTGGGAAGTAGATGCCAAACAATAGGGGGCCAAGGACCGAGCCCTGTGGGACACCACTTGTGACCGGCTTGGAGTCTGACACAGCGCCAGCAACTCTAACCCTGTGGGTTCTGTCCTTAAGCCAGTTTTCAACCCATCTTGTGACATATGGGTTTACATTTAAGCTGGTAAGTTTTTCTACAATACCCGAGTGGGGTATTGTGTCGAAAGCCTTTGCAAGGTCAAGGTAGGCTGTATGGACTGCCTTTCCCTCATCAATGGCCTTGGTGACTGTTTCTAAGAAGTCAACCAAGTTCAAAAGGCATGATCTTCCCTTGACAAAGCCAAACTGGGTCGGGTCCAATGTCTGCAAGTCCCCTATATCTTTGTTTATGAGCTCCATTATGATCCTCTCCATAGCTTTGCAGACTAGACTTGTTAAGCTTATGGGGCGGTAATTACCAGGGTCCGTAGAGGCACCGCCTTTGTGGAGTGGGACCACAGTTGCCGACGCCACTCCTTGGGCACGTATCCTGTGGTAAGGCTGAGATTAAACAGCTGCCTTATGTGCGGTTTAATTCCTCATTTAGCTCGTGTAGCACACAGCCGGGGACACCATCCGGTCCCATTGATGCTGTGTTTTTAGCTTTAGAGAGAGCAGCTTTCACCTGCGCATTTGAGATGTCCGGGAGGCTACACTCGGCTGGGATAGTTATCTCTCCTTTAGGGGAGGGGGTTGAAGTTTGCACTAAACCTGTCTGCCAGTATGTTGGCAATGTCTGTGGGTTCAGTGATTTTTGTATCATTTTGGACTAATTCTGAGCATATCTGGGAGTTTCCACCCAGGTTCCTAACATAGCTGAAAAAGGCCTTATGATTGTCCTTTGAATCCATGGCAATTTTTCTCTCAAAATTGGCCTTAGTTGATTTTATGAGTGCTCGTATTTTTTACTAATAATGATCAGGGGTGACTTCCCTTTTATGGATTTTGTTCTATCATGTAATAGCTTTCTCCTCTTATTGTAAAGTTTGTTAATGGCTGGGGTCCACCAGACTGGACGATTGCCCTTTGTGGAAAGAGTCATGGTTTTATTTGGGATTGCCTGATCCATGCAGTCCTGGAGGTGTTCATAGAAGGCATTTGTAAGGGCTTCCAGAGCTTGGGTTGTGGTTTCCTCTGGCTCAGGGGCCTTGAAGGATACCACACCAGTCTTGAGTAGTGTGAAGTTTGCTTTAGAGAAGTTCTTCACTATGGTCTTCTTTGCTTGGGGTGGTGGCGGGATGTGGATTTCCAGTGAGATTAGTTTATGATCAGATCTCACCAATGAGGGATATACTTCCGGTGTGGAGCATTTTGTCCCCATGTTTGTGACAATGAGATCTAGTATATTTTCTCCTCTCGTGGGAACAGTGACTAGCTGTTCCATGGCATTTGAATTTATGAACTCCAGGAACCGTTGGGCTAGAAAGTTAGGGCTTGAGTAATGTTCCCAGTCTATATTCGGGTAGTTGAAGTCACCCAATATGATGGTGTTTTTGAGATACATTTATACCCTCCAGTGTCTTCAGGAAGGCTGTGTGGGGTTCCTGAGTTTGAGAGGGTGGCCTGTAGCATGCTACAATTTGTAGAGCAGTTTTGCCTATGGTTAGTTGCACCTGGATGGTTTCCGAAGCTTCGTGCATTGCCACCAACCTGGAGGTGTGAGTATCCTTTATGAATATGGATACACCCCCTCCTTTTGTGGTGTGGTCCGGGTTTTGGGGCCGGAACGCATGATATGAGGTAAAACCTAATAGTGCCGGGGTGCTCTCAGGAGCCTTGAACCAGGTTTCAGTTACAGCACAGACATCGATGTTCTCCATACTGAGAAGGGCCTCGAGTGTGTGCATTTTGAGATTTAGACTTCTGGCATTGAGCAGCATTACCCTCAGTTTCTTCCCATTTTTGTTTTCTAGGGTGGTAGGTTTAGAATTTGAGCCTTGCCTAAAAAGGCACTATGGGGTGGCAAGAGCCTTAGCCAATATCCGAATCCCAGGGTGACAGGTGCAAGCCGTCCCTCGAAGCAGCGTGGCTTGTCAAGCATGTCATCCCAGGCAGACAGACACTGGATCCCCTTTGAATGACACCAGACGTTAAGCCAATTGTTAAAGCTGATCATCTTGTCTCTATATTGTGGCATCATTCTTGGTGAAGGAAGGATACTGCTCAGGGTTAGGGTCATACCTGCCTGGGCTACATAATCAGAGAGCTCCTCTGTCTCTTTTCATGTAGTCCAGGGAGGTACGTCTCAGGTCGCTCACACCAGCATGGACAATGACTGTGTCATATTTGTACTTGCCATGGAGTGACCCGAGTGCTTGTGTTATGTGGCGGATTCTAGCGCCCGATAGGCAGCTTACTGTGACCCTCTCCTTGTTCAGCCTGGTGAGTGGGACGCCAGTGTGTCTGACTATGGAGTCACCTATGACAAGTATGTTTGGTGTTGTATTTGGCCTTAAGGGCTGTGACTGCTTTGCACACTGCTTTTGTGGTTTATGTGTTGCTTGTGGGGTGTCTTGAGGTAGCAGTTGTTTGGGTGTCTGCTTTGGAGGCCTCTGCTGTTTAGGTAAATTTTTACTCAGAGCCTCCGAGTATGTCTTTGTGTGTTTATGTGTTTGATTCAGTGGAGTGGTAGCATTATGTGAGGCTGGTTTTGTGGTGTGTGTAGTTGCCTTCTCCTCCTGTCTGGTCTTGCCAGTCCTGAGTTGAGAGAGCTCAGTCTCCAGTTTGGCTAAATAGCTGCATCTCTCGCAAGTATTTGTGTTATGTGGGAGGAGGAGAGGGTTGTCTGTGTACATGAGGCAGTTATAACATTGCCTCAAGATTCCCAGATTCACCAGCTGGACCGGAGAGGAGATTGACAACTGACCTTTGGACATGCTAGAATAATATTGGGAAATCCTTAATTGAAAACAAGGGCCAGTGGGGAGTGAGGGTGTAGTGCTTTTAATTTTAGTGCTGACTTATATAATTGCTTTAGTGAGCAAGTGCCAGGTAACTTGAGTGCAATGTGTTACAAGTAACTAAATGCAAAACGACAAACAGTAACTTTCTTTCAAGTGAAACAAGGAAATAAGTACAGTAAGCAATGCAGATATCACTAGTGATCCACAGAAGTGCTGAGAAGTTGCGTATTAGGTGGAATTAGCTTCCAGGGAAATAACAAGCAAACCAACAACAAGCATATAAACAAAGCTAGATTCAGTAGGCCTGGATCTAGTCTATGCTAAAGCAAACAAGGTGAACCAATTTCAGTAAGATACAGTTCAAATATTCAGGCACTATAAACCTTTAACCAGAAAATTCCCAGCTCAGAAGGGCAGAGTCCAGCCTCTTCTCCCACAAGAGTGCAGACCACGAACCTTCTTAATGTAAAATAACTGGCCTGAAGCCCAAGTGCCTAAACCAGAACTAATACACTTGGACACTGGGCTCTCAATCAGCAGTTCCCAACTTAGAAGGATGAAAGCTACCTGTCCTGCCACCACAGTGCTTGCCACAAACCTTCCTAATGTAAAACAACTGTTCTGAAGCCCAAGTGCTTAATCCAAAAGACTTGAATGATAGCTACACTTTAATCAAGTTACAACCAAGCAGTAATAAATACCATTGAATACTTTAGAGAATGTCTGGATTAGTGCTCAAGTTCCACAAACAAAGCTAGATCCAGCAGGCCCGAATCCAGTCTATGCCACAGCAAACAAGGCGCACCAACTTCAGTAAGGAACAGTTCAGATATGCATGCACTATAAGCCTTTAACCAGAAATTCCCAGCTCAGAAGGGCAGAGTCCAGCCTCTCCTCCCACAAGAGTGCAGACCACGAACCCTCTTAATGTAAAATAACTGGCTTGAAAGCCCAAGTGCTTAAACCAGAATTAATACACTTTTAGAATAACAGACACTGAGCCCTCAATCAGCAGTTCTCAACCTAGAAGGATGTAAGCTACCTGTTCTGCCACAACAGTGCAGACCACAAACCCTCTCAGTGCAAAACAACTAACTGGTCCGAAGCCCAAGTGTTTAAACCAAAAGGCTTAGAATGAGTTACACCAAGCAGTAATAAATACAATTGAGTATTTTAAGATGATGCAAAAGTAAAAAGAAGTAGGTAAAAACACAAGTACAGTAAAAGCAGATGAAATTTTTTTTTTTTTTTTTTTCTGAACAAGTGCTGAGATCAAAGAAACAGATTTGAGTGCTGAAACTAGAAAACTGGCTAGTTATAAGAAATAAACAAGCTAGAAGGCTTCCCTCAAACACAGAAGGGCTTGGGGGCTCAGAAGCCTACAAATAGTCTGTACCACTTAACAAGAAAGGCAGGAAATAAGCTTAATTTTTTTTTTTTTTTTTTCTATTTCCCAGATGCTCTCTTTGTACACAGTAGGAGTGCCTGAAATCAGAATATGATCTCACTGCACTCAGTTGAGTGAGCAAATGAGATGGGCCCAGAGGCAGGCTGAGGGGCGGGCAGTTTCAATGCCACTAAGATTAACACCAAAACAAAAACAAGGCGGGTGGGTGGGAATAACTGAAGAGCAGAATAACTTCAGATAAAAATTCCTTCAACACTCCTTCATACACAGTTTAAATCAATTTAAATACTGTATTTTTAAAAAAAAGTGCAGAAAAAGGTACTTAAATTCTCTTATACGTCCAGTTGAATATAACCAAGTTTTTAGCTGGCCAAGCTGAAGTTTTATAGCAGGAATTATTTCACATGCACCAGTTTAAATATGCAAGGACAGGAAATCAAAGAATGTGGCTACCCCCACACCTGTAATTACTAGCAAATAACAAAATTCAGCCAACACTAGCTTTAGTTCAAGTTACTGAAGAGCAGAATAACTTCAGATAAAAATTCCTTCAACACTCCTTCATACACAGTTTAAATCAATTTAAATACTGTATTTTTAAAAAAAAAAGTGCAGAAAAGGTACTTAAATTCTCTTATACGTCCAGTTGAATATAACCAAGTTTTTAGCTGGCCAAGCTGAAGTTTTAAAGCCACCCTCTGCAAGCACATAACGGTGCTCATCTCTGAAATCAAGCAGGGAGATACATGGCAACTTTGTTGTAAATGTCTTCCTAAACGGTTATCAAGGCTAGCCTTAAAGGATGTCAAAGTAGTACTTTGACTTGTAGTGATAGCTTATTCTTTAGGCTGAGAATATTACCTGTCCCTCTAGGGGGGGTTGTTTATTTGTGAGTGTTAGCACGGCCACTGGTTTTACAAGGAAATAGTATGTTAAAAGGACATTTTTTATAGTTTGAAAAGCTAGATACAGTCACGTCATAGTAGCCCAGAGGCTACCTAAGTGTAAAGAGAGTCATGGTAATCGATTGGGATAGTTAATGGATTTACGACCTTTAATTTTCTGGGTTAGAAATCTCTCCAGCCTCTCCTGTTGAGTCCTAAAATTGGATTTGTGGAATTCAAAGGTGGCATTGTATTTGATGATGTGCTTGATAATTTCTTATCAGCTGACTACATCATCAATTCCCAAAACATCAAACCCGGAACACCAGACATGCATAACATTGAAACTATAAAAAAGTCTAAAATATATTTTTTGCAGGAGGGCAAGCCACCCCCTACTAATTAGATATACCAACTCTGAGATCACACTACATCTGGGAAAGGGTAAAACGTATTCCACAGTGTACTACAAACTTGGACAGTCACTAGTTTGAGTTCAGTGCTTTGAGAGTCGACAGTGTCAGTCAACAGTTTAAGGTAGAGCTAGGAAATGTACAGACGCAAAGCCATTTCTTTGGATCTTGAAGATGCTCCTTTGGAAATTAATCAGGCTAGATAGAAGAATTTCCTGATTATGATGAAAATATGAAGATCAAATGAGAGAGAGGGTTGTCAACAAAAATACCCAGGTCTCTTGTGGGCCATATCTTTGTGAAAGACTACCATTTTTAATAAATGAGGTGGAAGCAGCTTTTTTTTTGCTGAATGCTACTACACTGCACTTTTTCTGCATTTAGTTTGAGATTACTTTGTGCATGTATTGCATCCCTTGCTGGAGCTATTTACTCTCCATGCATGAGCAGATAACACTATCCATCTCACAGTTGTCAGAAAGTTTTTGTCAGTAACACTCCTAGGATATTGACTTTGATGTCTTCCGAACAATAACATGCAGATCATCTAACAGTGATCCTTTGGTACCCTACTAGATATAATTTTATGTTTGGAGAGGGTACCAGCAACTTTCACAACTTTGGGACCTGATAGATATCCAGTTTGCAGTCCAGGGAGCAATGCAGATGTTCACATTGTTTGTCTAATTTTTCAGTAATAGCTATGTGAGGGAATTGTGTCAAAGGCCTTGGCATTGATGAGATAAGCAGCACAATGTGACTGCTGCCTACAGTCTCTGTAACATGTTACTGAATTTAGAAAACCGTGCCTGCCCATAGCAAACAACAAGTTGATTGGAGTCTAGATCAGTTAAGTTACATGTCTGCATAAATGAGTTCTGTAATATGTTCCATGGCTTTGCATACAAGGCTGCTGAGTCTAATGGGTCTTTCTTTACCTGGGTCTGTAAAGGACCCTTTCATGTGTGAGTGAGTCACTGTGGGTCTTCTCTAGGCATCCAGCACAAGTCTGGTGGAAAGGCTGAGGTTGAACAGTTTAAGTAGCAGTGCAGATAGTGCATACTTGGCACAGATGTGAATGCTGAGTGGAATGTTGTCTGGTCCCATGGAAATTATATTTTTATCATTTGATAGGAATTCTTTGATTTGTCCAAAGTTAATTTCAGAGACAACTAAATCTTCAGGGATAGTGGGGGCAGTGATGTGTAAGTAGGGTAAAGTTAGCACTAAATTTTGTCAGTTAATGTATTGGCTATATCTTTGGGACAGGAATGTGTGATGATATGAATGAGCTCAGTTCATTTTTGGGGCATTATTCCTTAATTTCTTGACTTAACTGATTAAAGATTTGTACTGTCCGTTGTGTCTGTAAACAACCTGAAGCATGTACTCACCTTTACATTTTTTTAGTTGAGTTTCTTGCTGGCATTCTTTATTATGGTCCTGAGGTTGAGTAGGGGGAGGGTAACTTCTTACAGATTTACATTATTTTCCTTCTTTGGTTATGGTGTGTATTAATACATGAGTTCCACCCATGAATTTTATTTGTGAATTTAGCATTTATATATAGAAAGGACATGTGGGCAGCCACAGTGGTGCAGCGGTTAGCATTGCCGCCTCACAGTAAGAGGTTCTCCGGTTCGATCCTCGGCTGGGGTGCCTTCTGTGCGGAGTCTGCATGTCCTCCCTGTGGTTGCGTGGGTTTCCTCTGGGTGCTTCGGTTTCCTCCCACATCCCAAAGACATGCTTTAGGTGGATTGGGCACTCTAAATTGGCACTAGGTGTGAGTGTGTGTGTGCCTTCTGTAGAAGGTTGGACGCCGGGCTGGCAACTCAACACTGTAAAACTCCACTGCCAATCATAACCGGGAAAAGCCGAAAGAAGAAGATATAGAAAGGACATGTACTGACTTTTCCATGCAGCCATTTATGTACTTGTAAAAGTCAGCCCTTCTCAGCTAAGTTTATTTGTGGTGATTGTTGAGAATTTTGTATTGGTGTTCTCCAAAAATAGGGTAATTTATTTTTGTCTGTGCTTGCTTTCAACATGTTAAATGGGGAAGAACACTGGGTTAGTGGGAAGTTTTCAGGTTAGCCTGGGAAAAGCCACAATACAAAGTGTGAAAATTACAATGGCAAACAGTATCAGTAAGTGTATACAATATCTGGATAAGATAGGAAATAATGCATTCCAAACCAAATGTGTTAGAATGAAATATATACTGAATATTTACATATGTATAACAAACAACATAATGTCTTCTCATTTTCTTAAGGATTGTAACAATGTTTGAGAGAAGTTTACAGTGGTGAAGTCCCTAAATGTGGTCTCATTTGATGGCTGGATGATACCTATAGGCATGACTGAAAAAAATGAATGATTAGTGTCCAGATTTATCCAGGGATGAGGAGATACAGGGTGTGGTACAGGTGGAGGACAGATTGTTGAGGACCAGGGTAAGGATATTTAAAGCTTCTAGTTGATAGTTTAAACAGTTTACTTCTTTGCTGGATCTAGAGAAAGGTTTGCTTTGGCTAAACATATTGATTGCTAACTGCCTTTTCTCTTGTTGCCTGACAGTAAATCACATAGAAGATACTGTTGCCAAAGGCCAGTATCTTAGGTTCATAGGTAGGTACTAGGCTATCTGCCCAAAGGCATTTATAAGCCTAGCCGGAATGTGTTGGCTTTTGCCACCCTCTTAAATTAGTTCCCTGTGCCTCTGTCCAGAAGAGCCACTGAGGTGATCCCTGGGGTAAACTTTGTTTCCCATCCACTCATCAAGGCTTCTCTTGAAGAGTGTTAGTGAGGAGCTCTGCCTAATGTAGATTGGAATCTTGTTCCAGAGCATGGGAAGCCTTTTGGCGGATGTCTGTGTCAGCTGGAGAGTCAGTTATAGCCCCTAGTTTGCAGTTGTCTCCGAACTTGGTCAGCCATAGTCCTCCTGTGCTTGCCTGTATCTCTGAGAAGTGTATGCTGAACAGGAGAGGTCCTAGGACTGAGCCCAGGGGAAAGCCACTTGTAACCGGTTTAGAGTTCGACCTAGCTCCTGCAAGTCTTACCATGTGGGTTCTGTCTGTGAGCCAGTTGGCAACACATCTCGTGATGTAGGGGTTTATGTTCAGGCTGGTGAGCTTGTCTCTAATATCAGAATGGGGAGTGGTGTTGAAGGCCTTTGCGAGGTCTAGGTAGGCTGTGTGGACCACCTTTCCCTCGTCTATAGCCTCGGTAACTGTCTCAAAGAATTCCACTAGGTTTAGGAGGCATGATCTGCTCTTAACAAAGCCGACCTGGGTAGGGTCCACTGTTTGGAGGTTCCCAATGTCTCTGTTAATGAGATCCATGATGATGTGCTCCATAGCCTTTGCAGACCAAGCTAATCAGGCTTATAGGGAGATGGTTCCTAGGGTCTGTTGTGGCTCCTCCTTTGTGGAGCAGAATAACCGTTGCTGTGCGCCACTCTGTGGACACGTAGCCTGTGGAGAGGCTGAGTTTGAACAGTGTGTTTAGGTGAGGGGTTAGTTCATCTTTGAGCTCATGTAGGACGCAGCCTGGGACACTATCCAGTCCCATTGATGCTGTGTTTTTGGCTTTGGAGAGGGCTGTTTTAAACTGTCTGTGATTTCAGGGACACTACATTCTTCTGATATGTTTATGGGCCCTTTTGGGGGTGAGAGGGTGGTGAAGTTTGCACTGAACCTGTCTGCCAGGATGTTGGCGATATCAGTCGGTTCAATGTATTTTGTGCCATTCTGCACTAACTCCGAACAGATCTGAGAATTGCCACATAGATTCTTGACATAGCTAAAGAATGCCTTGTGGTTATCTTTGGAGTCCTTGGCATTTTTTCTTTTGAAGCTACCCTTGGATGATTTTATGAGGGATCGTAGTTTCTTGCTGATACTTATCAGGGATGTCTTCCCTTCTTGGGAGTTTACACTTTTCTGTACTAGATGTCCTTCAAGGATGCATCTGCAGTCCTAACATATGGGTTGTCCTGCCTCAGGCAGCCCTTCGGTCGGCCGGATTCCAAAGTCTGTGTCTGGCCTCGGCTGATGTCGCACTTCACCCGACGTCATAGCTGCTGTGAATTGGGTATAAAGGCATCAGCCGACGCCATTTTCCTCTGTCTTTCTTGCCGCGCGGTGCCCGAAGCAGAAGCTGTTCGCAAGTGCTGGTCGGTCAGATCCAAAGATTTCTACTACCGAAGACTTCTAAAAAGCTAAGTACCCCGTTGGGGACTCTTTCTTGCCTCAGCCGATGTCAGAAAAAGTAAATAATTGTTTAACTTGTGGGAAACAAATACCTCATAAGGATTTCCACTCTTACAGCCTTCCTTGCTTAGGCCCTGACCACGACGTATCAGCTTGTCTAGCCTGTGCTTCCTTCAACCGACGGACACTTAGACGTCGGTCGGAGTTTGCGGAGGAGTTTTTTGGTCCCGCTTTTGCTTACAAAATGCCGTCGGAGACCCCGACTTCACAATTAGCTAAAAAGCGTAAGGAAAAGGACCGACACTCGCGGTCTGCGGTTTCGGCCGAAACCACGATTAAGCCAACCGCGAGTGTCTCGGTTTCTGCCGAAACAGAGTCCTCGGTTCTTCCTTCGGCCGAAAACTTGCCTCCTATAGCCGAGGCCTCACACAGCATGGCTGAATCCGCTACTGAACTTACCCCTGCTGTAGCAGGTTCCCAGGATTTATCAGATACTATTCCTTTAGACATATCTACTCCTGCACGTGGAGCTGCTAGGCCCCCTGCATCTATGTCTATCAAGGCTTTTTCTAGGGCTAAAGCAGCTAAATCTTCTAAGGCCTTGCCTGCTAAAACCCCCTCACACAGGCCTACCTCCAGTTCCCAAATGCTCAGCTTGGCTGAGGATCTCATTTCTTTGATCAGAGGATCCCAACCTCACCCAGACAGGGCCTCTCAACCCCCTCCAGATAAGAGGCCTAGAGCAGAGCCCCCGGATCCTGTCTCTACAGACTATTCCTCGGATGACTCAGAAAACTCAGGTCCTCCAGAAGGCCCATATTCTCCTTATGAGGATTCTGATGCAGAAGACTCCATTCCTTCTGCCTCTCCTCCTGAGGAATTTTCTTTTGGGGAAACCTTACATGCTATGAGAGAGCATTTTCAATGGCAGGGCCAAGATTTTTCAGATTCAAGGAAAAGGCTAAGGACCTTTTTACATTTACCACAGCATAGGCCTTTAGCCATTCCTCCGGTACTTACAGTTGTTGATGATGCTTATAATGATGCCTGTACTGCCCCTGACTCTCTTCCCCCGGCCCCTGCCAAGCCTGACAGATATTACAGGGTCCCGGACACACACTTTCACTTGTATAAGGCTCCTATTGCAGATCCTGAAACCATTTCACAGGGCCCCAAAGCTGTAGCAGCTGCCTCTGCCAGAAATCCCCAAACCTGTGAAAGAGAATCTAGAGCATTAGAGAGATGGGGTAAAAAAGTTTATACTTCTGCTACTCTTTCGGCTAGGGCCTTAAACTGTCAATTCCACATGATTCAGTATCAGGAATTTTTGTTAGACCAGCTAAATAAAAAACTGTCCTCTCCTGAACCTATAGACCGTAAGTCCCTTCAGGATTTGGTACATAACACTCAGCAGGTCAGTAATCATTCCTTAAAATGTGGCTATGATGCACTGGAGGCTTCCTTTAGATCAGCTATGACTGGAACAGTGATTAGAAGGCATGCCTGGTTAAAAGAACAATCCTTACCAGACCATGTAAAGTCAAAGCTACTAGATGCTCCCATGGAGAAACAAAGTTTGTTTGGCTCCCCGGCACAGCAAGTGCTAAAGAAGGTGGAAGAAAAAGCTAAATCTGTCCAAACAGTCAAGGATTTCTTACAGGTCCAGCCTCCTAGGTTTAGTAGAAATTGGCCTTCGAAGAATTGGTCCTTTCCAGAAACCTCCAGAGCACAGAGAGGCAGAAATAGGCGCCCAAGAGGCAAAGGTCAATCCAGAGGTGCCTACAGGGGACGCCAGTGGCAGACTAACAACCAGAGAAGTACTGCCTCAGATTCAGCTACGACCACCCCCACAGGACAGACACAATGACTCGACTCTGATACCGCCTACCAGGGAACAACTGCAAGCACCCTTAGGCGGAAAGCTTGCCTTATTTTCCGTAAACTGGCATTACATTACAGGAGACAAATGGATTTTACAGACAATAGACAAAGGCTACAGGTTTCACTTCCACACACTACCAAAAAAGAGAGGAATGCCAAACCTACCACCAAACCAAAAAACAAACGCTCTGGCACAAATCAACCATCTACTAAGGATGAGAGCTATAGAAAAGGTACCGCCTATGGAACAAGGGCAAGGATTTTACTCCAGACTTTTCCTGGTACCAAGGAAAGAAAACCAATGGAGACCTATTCTCGACCTATCCGCTCTGAACACGTATCTCATTGTTCCAAAATTCAAAATGCTGACCCTACAGCAACTTCTTCCCATGCTGGGCAAGGAGTCTTGGCTGGTGACTCTAGATCTCAAGGAGGCATACCTGCATGTCCCTATACGACCAGATTGCAGAAGATACCTCAGATTTCTTGCAGGATCAGAGCATTATCAATTCTCAGCATTGCCCTTTGGCTTATCTACTGCGCCCAGGGTATTCACGAAATGCCTGGCATCAGTAATTGCTCATTGCAGGCTTCAGGGAATTCAAATTTATCCATACCTGGACGACTGCCTGATACAAGCGGACAACAAGACCAAATTAACAAAAGATTTGGAAAAGGTTATACAACTACTGCAAGCCCTGGGATACACAGTCAACATGAAAAAGTCAAGGCTGGTACCATCCCAAAGGATAACATTCTTGGGTGCAGAACTGGACACATCAAATCAAATGGCATTTCTCACAGCAGAAAAGCAAAAGCAACTACCACTCTATTTCATGGCATTAACAACAGAACCAGCTTACAGCAAGGAAAGTCCTGCAAGCCCTGGGATACATGGCATCCTGCATAATATTGATTCCACATGCCAGGTTACATATGAGGAAGTTGCAATGGTACCTAAGGAATGTATGGTCTCAACACAAGCACAGTCTAGAAGCCCAGATTCCAATAATTCCATGCCTGAAACAAGAATTCCTGTGGTGGGCTCAGGCCTGTCAGTTGAACAGAGGTCTGCCCTTCCACAAACCTCACCCAAGCCAGACTATCACCACGGACGCCTCAGACCTGGGCTGGGGGGCACACATGGTGGACAAGTGTATACAAGGCCTATGGACACAAGACCAGCTGAACCTACATATAAATCAAAAAGAGATGCTGGCAGTGAAACAGGCACTTCTGACATTCAGACCTTTTCTTCAACAAGGTCATTTGCTGATAAGGACGGACAATACCACAGTCATGTGGTATATCAACAAACAGGGAGGCACACACTCATATCCTCTATGCTGGATGGCAATGGACCTGTGGAATGTGGCCCTGAACCACAACATTCAACTCCAGGCCAAATTTGTGCCAGGAAAAGAAAATTCACTAGCAGACACCTTAAGCAGAACTACCACGGATGCCCACGAATGGATGCTGCATCCAGACATCTTCAAAACAATTACAAAAAAATGGGGACTACCAGAAATAGACCTGTTCGCATCCCCACACAACCACCAAGTGAGGAAATTCTGCACAAGGACATACCATCCATTTGCTTGGAAGGTGGACTCCCTATCCTTCAGTTGGGAAAATCTGACAGCATATGCATTCCCACCTCTTCCTTTGATGCACAAAGTGCTACTGAAGATCAAAGATCATCACCCAAGGATCATCCTGATAGCTCCAGACTGGCCGAGGCAGCATTGGTACCCGCTACTGAGGAGTATGTCTCGGACACACGCATGGCCTCTACCTCTAGTTCCTTTACTACTAACACAGAACAACTACAAGATCCTTCATCCAAACTTGAAAACACTGCAGCTAGCTGCTTGGAATATTACATAAAGCAAAATAACCCAAACTTATCTCAGAGGGTTAAAGACATTATCCTGGAGGCTCGCAGACCCTCCACAAGGAAGACTTATTCAGCCAAATGGAAAAGATACCTCATTTGGAGTGCAGCAAAAGGAGAAAATGTATCATTAGCAAACATAGCTAACATCCTGGAATACTTAGCAGAACTTTTCCACAATGGCCTGTCTTACTCCTCCATTAAGATTCATGCATCAGCAATTTCAGCAGAATACAACACGGATCCTCCAGTCTTCTCTCATCCTCTACTCAGGCAGTTTCTGAGAGGAATTAAAAATGTAAAGCCTCCAAGGAAGCCACCTTTGCCTACATGGGATCTTAACTTTGTGCTGGAAAAGTTAACACTTCCCCCTTTCGAACCAGCAGCAACAGCAGAATTACAGTTCTTATCTTGGAAAACTGCTTTCCTGCTTGCAATCACTTCAGCTAGAAGGGTTTCTGAATTACAGGCATTAATGGCAGTACAGCCCTTCCTTAACTTCCATCAGGATAGAGTGTCCTTGAGAACTAATCCTACTTTTATGCCTGAAGTGGTCTCCAGGGTATCATTGAACCAAGCAATCCACCTGCCAACATTTTCCCCAACACACAGAACAGGGGGGAAATGCTACTACATACATTGGATGTACACAGGCAATTGCGCTATTATCTGGACAGAACCAAGACCAATAGAGACTGACCAGCTTCTGGTAGCGTATGCATCAGGAATGGAAGGAAAAGCAATTTCTAAACAGACAATCTCGAAATGGATAGGAAATTGCATTAAATTTTGTTACTCTTTTCATGGAAAGACAACTCCAGAAAACATCAGACCTCACTCCACAAGGGCTACAGCCACCACTACAGCCTTCCTACGAGGAGTGGCTACCAAAGACATTTTAGAAGCTGCTACTTGGAGCTCCGTGCATACATTTGCCAAGCATTATAATCTACCTTTATACTCCAGATCCCGAGCAGGTTTTGCAACTGCTGTTTTGCAAGGGATCTTAACTACACCATAATCATTTTAGTGCCTCCACCCCCAGTTTGGCTATGGTATTCTACCCATATGTTAGGACTGCAGATGCATCCTTGAAGGACATAGTACAGTTTTGTACCTACCATAAATGTAGATGTCCGAGAGGTATGCATCTGCAGTCAGGATTACCCACCCTCCTTCCCCTCTGTGGTACTCCTACGGGGTATTTGCCCATCTTGTAGCTTGCTGGGGGAATCTATTATGGTGTATTTGTTTGTATATATGTATATACATGCTTATATTGTTTGCTCTCTACTGTTTGGAACCATTTGCATTTATCCAAATTTAGCCTTCCTAGAGGGCACCTGGCATCTGGGGCAAGAAACACTGAGGAAGATGGCGTCGGCTGATGCCTTTATACCCAATTCACAGCAGCTATGACGTTGGGTGAAGTGCGACATCAGCCGAGGCCAGACCCAGACTTTGGAATCCGGCCAACCGAAGGGCTGCCTGAGGCAGGACAACACATATGTTAGGACTGCAGATGCATACCTCTCGGACATCTACATTTATGGTAGGTACAAAACTGTACTTTTCCTCCTCCTATTGTATAGCTTGTTTATGGCAGGGGTCCACCAGACTGGTTTCCTTTTCTTGGAGGAGAGAGTCTTGGTTTTGCTTGGGATAGCACGATCCATACGTTCTTGTAGGTGCCTGTATAGTGCATTAGTAAAGGATTTTGTAGCTTGGGCAGCATTATCTTTTCGCATGGGGGATTTGAATCTTTCCATCTCTGTCTTAAGTGACATGAAGTTTGCTTTTGAAAAGTTTTTTACAGTGGTTTCCTTGACCGGGGGTGGGGGCGGAATGTGGATATCCAGAATGATTAGTTTATGGTCAGATCTAACCAGCGAGGGGTTGACCTCCGGTGTGAACACTAGTCGCCCATGTTGGTGATGACCAGGTCCAGTATGTTATCACCTCTGGTGGGGGTGTTGACAGTTGATCCAGGGCGTTTGAGTTTATAAATTCTGGGGCATGATTGTTTCCATTGGTTGCTTCAGAAATGTTTACTTTCTGGATGTTTATTTATTGGTCACTTAGTTAATACCTTCACTGAGGATTATTACTTTGTACTTTAGGAGTGCGCTTTTTGGCCTTTTTCAGGCTGTAACTACCAATTGAGGCTTACATTTTGTATTGCTCCAGATTGTTCCCAATGGATCTTGACTGCAGAAGGCCTCTGTCATCATGTATAACTAGTATGTAGTCATCACATGAGGAGTATGTCTGCATTAAATGTTTGTTACCTACTTGCCGTACTCCTCCTGGATGGGTTATTCACCTACCAGTTCTGAGTGGAATTTCCTGCAAGTTAATCCATGCAATTTTTTTCATCTTTCAGGATTGTGCTTCCTCATTGCATGGTAGTTTAACTTGGGAGTGCATGGACTGGGCATGCCCTCCTTGTCTGTGTGGTGACAGTGTAGTGTGCATCTCTTGAAGACAAGTTACACCTTCAAGCATTGGCGGGTTAGAGAGAATAATGAATTGGGGAAAGTTGTTGACATCAGAAAAAGGAGATGAAATCCTAGTAATTAATGCAGAGAAATTTGAGGCTCTGAGCTGTTAATGAGATGCTTACTGTATTCAGGGGTACAAGGTTTAATTCCTTCCACCTCCATCTGCATACTGTGTGACTTTGAGCAAATCATTTGACAGCCAGTGTGCTCCTGTGTTGCCACTGAAAAAGGGGCACTTGTGGCCATTGATCTTACCTGGTTAACAGATGTGTTTTAAAAAGTACCCATGGCATGAGGCCTCTTCACAGACACATTACAAATGTGTACTCCTCATATTAATGTTCCAGACATCCGTGAGAGAATGGAAGACTGAGTAGAGTTCTTTGAGCATGTAAGCAGAACACCCTACAATGAGCTTTCTTTTGTACTGTAAGCTGTAGTTCTAAATAATTACATTTTTTAGCAGTTTTGAACAGATGACTATAATTATTCTTTAGAATTTACAAGATGTAAAACAAGTTAGTATGATCACTGAACAAAACATAAAGGCATCAATCAACTGCCACCTGTGAAAGACGTCATCTGAGAGAATTTTGAGCAGCTTTTGATATCATTACCAGTACTGATTGTACATTTTTTTAGGTGTGTAGCAAAGAGGAGATGCTTTGCCCCAGCTACTGTTTACAAACCATTTGGGGAACAAGCTGCAGGAACATTAAGTCTAACAGAGTTCCAAGCAATACAGGAAGGAGATAAGGAGGTTACTGCTCTTCGAGATTTGGGCCTAAATGACCAAGAAATCCAGTTGTGGCAGTCCCGGGGAGCCACTGGAAAGGTATGGTCTGCCCTCAAAATTGCATGCTTAAATAATTTGGAATTGCTTATCTCTAAATGCTGCTTTTGAATTGAAAAATTGAATGACTGAATAATGATTGAAGTTGTGAAAAGTTCAGTTAATATTTTTTTTGTAGATTCGTGTATTTCTTATTGAAATACTGTGGTGTAGGTGAGACTGTCTGAGAAATACCAAAACTGTAAGCGTTTTTTTACAGTTTGAGCTATGACTTCTATCAGATATCTATAACGTTGCTAATGTGATGTAATGGTATGCAGCAGTAGCTCCATTTACTATTTCATTGTCTGTCATTTTTTTCAGGTTGCAGTAGTGGTATTCTAGTATTGTGTAACATCATTCTCTGTGTTCAGATAAAACCTGTACATTTTTTTTTACTTTTCTTTGACCTTATTATTTGGATGCTATGAAAGTGTGATGCATTATTGCCTTTTGTGTAGTGTCAGTGCAGAGAAGCTGCACTCAGATTTTCAGTTATTTGCTGTGTTCATTGTGTTTGATTATTGGAGTGACTGTTGCAGCAGGTATCTAAGAGATATGAACAGCCTGAGAGTTGCACCAACCAGAAATTAGCAGCAGTTTACTCAATAGGAATGCCGTGTGTGTGTGTGTGTGTGTGTGTGTGTGTGTGTGTGTGTGTGTGTGTGTGTGTGTGTGTGTGTGTGTGTGTGTGTGTGTGTGTGTGTGTGCGCGTGTGTGCGCGTGTGTGTGTTTGTGTGCGTGTGGTGATGTATAGAATTTTTATAGGGCAACATGACCAAGAGCTGATGGGTATGTTATGTTTGGTGTCAACAATCCTTAATTAAGGGAGAAACATACATGGCTGTCCATTAACCTAGACATCAGTCTTCCAAAAACTAACCAGTTGCCACTCTATCACAAATATATTTGATGTCACCAAAGAAATGGCTTAACTTCAGAACAAATTAGAGATTATGCCCATTGTCTGCATCCCATTGAAGTTGTTTTGGAGGCATGGAATTGTCCGTACACCCTAGTGACATTTGTTCGTGTTTAGAGCATTAACACTAAATAGTGTCCTTGCTGAGGACAGTCATAGACTGGTCTGATCAGCTAATCTTCACAGAAATGCAGTAATAAAAATAGAACAGGTAGATTTGGCAGAAGCTAAAGACAGTATTTGCAGAAATGATCTTAGTTATACAACAGTTTTGTAAAAAAATAAATAAATAAATAAAAAATAATAATACATGAGAGACCCAACCAAGACAGTGTTTTAATTGTGTAACACCTTAAACCTCCTGTAGTGAAGGCCCGTAGGATGTATGCAGAAAATCCCTTAAGGAGATATCAGTATTTTAGCTTCTAAATGCCAATGAGTTTTTTCTTTCATATTTTTGTCTTTACTGGTGCACTAAAGCCCACTATGCCAAAACCCACATATTTTCTGAGCTTGTCAATATAATTTAAGTGGGTTGAATGGCCATACTTTGAAACCACAGAGTGTAAAGATAAGCCTGATGTCCATGCAAATTAGGGTTACTGCATACTATCCCAAATGATATCCACATCAGAGAGTAAAAAGTTCAAACCATTTAGTAGAAACTATAAGAAAGACCCAGGTAGGCAAGAGTCTCTGCTGTGTATTACCTTAAGCCTTCTGGCTTTATTGGCCTGAATACACCAATAAAGTCTTAAAAGTCATGGGCATTCAGAAACCATGTAGTTGAAGCATTGATATGTTCTTAAGAGGTCATTTGCATAGACCCCATTGTCCTCCACTGCAGGAGGCTTAACTAATTACATCCAAGTGATAACTCCAGGTGCATCTGCAGTTAACTCCTACTGACGCTTGTAGGTGTCAGATATTGCTGATTCATATTTGCATCAATAATTCCAAAACCATGCTATGTACAATTTTTTTAAAAGATTTCATCTTAAAGCTTACACAATGGCAAACTCAACTGCATTAATATTTGACCTCTGTCTAGTTCAGGTAAATGTATATTATCTGTTGTTTTTATATTAATTTATGTAGATATAATTTTCACATTTTTCTAAATATCTCAATAACCAAGTAATACTGACAGAATACCGTAGCCTCATATGAAAGCTCTCAGCTAGATGAATAAAATGGTACTGTGACAGTATGTGTGTAACTTGAGTGGTTAATGAGAAATTGTAAGTTTACAAAATATTACAAATGTAATAATTACTGTTTATTGTGACTTATAAAATTCAGTTTAAGACATAGAACCTAAAGAATACTGCCACTATAACATTAGTTTGTGCTGAAGAGCTTGCCATTTATACTTCTTTCGTAAAATGTATGGTTCCAGAAATATGAACATTTGTTTGAAATGTGAGGACATAATTTGATTCTGTCAAAAGGCTTAGGCTCCGCCCATTGGAAGTTGCAGTGCAAACTTCCTGAGCTCCATTGGAGTGAATGAGTGGGTATTACTCTATGAAGACTATCTTAATCAGGTCTTGTACTTTTTACTAAATGGTCTGTGTGTGTGACCTCTTTCCTTAAGGTATACAAAGATGAGATAGCTCACTGTCCCCTTCTCCAGCTCTTTCTTGCCATCTGTAAATGCTTTTGCTGCTGTTGTGGGAATGTTTTATTTTTGCATTTTTAGATGAAGTAATGGGTTCTTTCGTTTTTTAGTTGCAACTCTTTGCCACATCCAACTGGTGATTCTTTATACTGCAGGTCATTAGTTTGTAATCTGGATTAATACCTTACTACTGCCTGCATTTATTCTAAATATGTACCTCATCTTTTCTTAGATTTCATTAGGCACTAACATTTTAAATTGGATCACTCCCTTTTAATTAGACATTTGACTTAATTTGGGCTTCATGCAAAATGTGATGTGAGACTTTAGGAGTGACTGCTACTATTTGCATGTTTTATCACAGTTTTTAGTCCACTGATACTTCAGTAGGAATCTTGAAAGATATCAAGGTCACCTTTTCTGGAATTTGTTGCAGAAATGCAGTCTTTAGCCTTACAAAATATAAAGCTGATCATAAGATTTGGAGGAGATGGAAAATGTAGTTAATCAAAATGAAGCTGGTAGCATAATAATCAATCTCACAGATGATGTTATTCCTCTCTGTGGAGGAACTTCACTTGGAAATGTATTCATGAGGTTTTGCACTTTTGACATCAGTGAATATGTACCCATATGGCATCTATTTTGTACTACTGGTACTCAAACAACAGCCTACAGGAACCTAAAGTATATTCTCCAGTCTTGCAACAAGTTGAAGGCCTGTTTTTATGTAATTAGTGGAGGAGGCAAA
Source organism: Protopterus annectens (assembly GCF_019279795.1). NCBI lineage: Eukaryota > Metazoa > Chordata > Ceratodontiformes > Protopteridae > Protopterus > Protopterus annectens. Next base: position 175,117,204 of record NC_056749.1, read on the forward strand.
TTAGTTTGGGGAAGAGTTCTGGCATTACTTACGGGATGACATTTAATTATATCGAGATACACTAACACAAAAGTGTATCTAGGCCATTGCTTCTCCCCTTATTAAACATCATCAGAATGACTATATTCTGTAAGCTGATGTCACTGTCTCACCCTGGAGTGAGCAAATATTAACCTGTTGTGGATCAGATATAACAACAGGAAAGTTAGATAGGAAACAGAGATGAACATTCTCAAGTTCTTAATATATCGAGAGTAGTATCCTGGGGTGAGAGATCAGTTATTGGATTTAGCCCTCTGCTGTCAATGAGGATAGACCCTGAACTTCAGAGAGAGAACAAGATTAATGTGTAATACAGAGTACCCCTTGAAAATAAGCTCCTCACCTTTATGACTTGTTAGAATCTTGTATTCACTAGCCAAATAAGACTTTTTTCCCTCGACGACTTATGTCATTTTCTGGTTTATTTGCTATTAGTATATCAGCACTGTGATAGTTTGTCTTTTTCCTTGTATTGTTTGTCTCTACAGTAGTTCTGGAATGATTCATTAGGGGGTGCTTGTGTGTATCTATTCAAGTAGGTAAAATAGCCAATGGAGTTTTCTGTGGAGTAATGAACCTTCTATAAACTAAGGATTTCATTGCCTCAACAGTGCTTCAGTAATGCCCACCATGGAGGCTGTGTCTGCACCTGAGGAATGAACTGTTGTGTTTTTTTTTATCTTGTAATTGTTATATGATTTTTTTCATATTATTAAATAGTTCCTCCACAAGACTATATCTGCAATGGAATGAGAACATTGGTTCTTGATGCAGTTAAGCTTTTGTGATGATTGTTTATTTTAAGTAATGGAGGATTTGAATTGCAGTTTTGCCATTAGGAGAGAGATGGGGAAGCTGTATGTTAGTACTCCTGACTCTTGATAAGATATGTTGCAGTACTTTTTTAACTATTGCAGCTTGTTTCTTGTGATTTGATGGTTGATTTAAGTGAAAGATGCACAAAAAAGTGTAGAATAACAAAATTTTCCCCAGGACTGCCCCCTGTACTACTAATGGACATATGCATCTCATAAATGCTTTGTCCTATGTATGGGTTCCCTCAAATTATCTATGGTATGATCCCAGTTATTCTCATTAGAGTTAATATACAATTATTAGCCATTTTATGGGTACAGCTAATCTATAACCAAATGGATAGGTTATTTCAAGCACAAAAAGGGAAATTGGCCAGGCTTAAAATGACCCACAAAGGCAGCTAGCCTAATACTTACCTATGGACCTATAAAATTCAGTAAGTTAGCCATGAGCAATGATTAAATCTTGTAGTATCAGAAAGAAATGGAGTTTACACGTCAGTATACAACAGGTAATAAAAGTATTGACACGAGTTCCAGGGTCAAGAAAACTGTGGTGTTTGGAAATGGTGCTTAGATTATCAAGATACGTTTTAAAAGTGAAGTAGAAATTAAACACTTTTTAAATTCCTGATGCCTCCCTATGAAGCTTGCAGCTCTTACTGTGGCTTTCTTGCCCAGTCTACACCCAGATCCACCAATAGCTCCTTGATGGATACCCCCATGTATAATCCTTTGTTAGGGAGAACCCCTTGACTGAAGGATCCAATAGAGGAGTCCTCTACATAGACCCAGGAGCCATGTTAGAGATGGCTTATCAAAATCCTTGAAGGTGGTAGTGGCCACTGCTATGACATTATGATGCATTTCCTTATCTTGTGTACCGAGTTGGACTTTTCCATCAGAGGGCTCACAGGAATTGGGTTTCTTCAAGTCCTCAAACATAATAGAAGAACTGGTTATTGGTCATCCGTGGTTTGGCACCTATGTCTCTAATGGACCCAGGCACCCTGTAAATGATTAGTCTCCCATTCCCCTACTTGTAAGTGTTTCAACTCCCAAGACCCTTCTTACACTTATCAAGGGTATCGGAAATTGTTAGAGACTTAGGATGCATGGCTAGGCTTAAAAAGGCCCTTATGGTCGTTAGCCTAGTAAACATCTATGAACGTCATTCTACAACCTGCCCCATGAGAAGTAGAAATCATCACTTCTGAATAAGCAGGACATTCATCTATGGCTTTAATGAAAGGGGCATAGTTATTAGATGGGTTGAAGTTCATAAAAATGCTGCAGGTTGTAGAGGGTATGTCATTTTTATAACTTAACAAAAAGAGGCATCTGTTAAATTTGGCTTTGCCGCTCAGAACTGGGGTGTCATAAATATGTTGTTTTTTTTCTGTTGAGCTTTCGTTGTGTATTAAGGTGCTTCTTTGGCGTGCTTAGTGACTTGTGGGGATATCTGATTTTTACCGTGCTTAGTGACTAGTGGGGATGTCTTATTTTACAAGCCCCTTTTCAAAGCAATAGTGTTTAATTCATTACATGGTGGGATATTATTCAGGTCTATAGATGTCTGCACCACCCATTGTCTTAACCAAAGTCGTCACCTTTAAATTAAGTTGTGTGCTTTTTGTTTGGTAGGTTTGTTGCAATGCAACCTATTGTCATTATGGAGTGATCTGGTATGAGGAAGTCTATAGTCATGAGCAAACAGGACTAAAACCATAGGCTTTCAGTCAGTTTAACATTGAAAGCATTTCCAGGCTATTTGCCCCCTCTTAATAACCCATAATACTCTCCTATCTAGCTTCACCTCCTTTCTCTGTCAAAATGGTGAAGTGGCACTAGGGTACTGCTTGTTATGTTACGGGATTTTGTTTATTCATTTATTCAATCATTTGCTTATTTGCTCATTTATTTGGTTATTTGCTTATTTATTTGCTTGTCTGTCTGTTTAGAAATTTCCATACCTTTGTGATTTATACTGAATAGGGTCTGTAAAGTCCAGCTTCCATTTAGTGACAAGGTCAGACCTTTAAGCCCCCCCCCCCCCGCCTTCTGGATTTCATCACCTTCTTTTACCACACTTTTACACTTGTTTTGCTGTTAATATGTTTGGAGTTTTCTTGTTTGCAAATTTAGAACAAAAAGAGTACTTACAGAGTTCTTAGCTTGTCTTCTTTTACCATACCTAGTAGAATAAGGTGGTATTTCTGGTGCACTAGTGTTCTAGCCTGTTTATAAGGGTGTGCTGCAATTTTTTGTCTTGCTAGTCTGTGTGTCATTGCAGCCTTAGAAATGTGCTACATGTGAGTATTAAGATCTACCTCAGCATAAGCACACATTGTGTTAGTGATTTGCTGGAGGAGCATTTCAAAGAAAAGTGTGAGATTTGTGAAGCTTTCGTCCATGGACTGTTAGAGATGGAAATAATAAGCTGCTGCTAAGTTAAAAATGATCTTTGTCCACATTTCAGATGTTTTTTTGATACTAGGTTTAGCCTCAAAGGATGTCCTTAGATGCACAGTGGATGATTATACAGTACAGATGAATTCGGACAGTAATATACACACAGGATATGATTCCATTCCACACCCCTCCCTTGCCTCACTCTGTCTCATTGCTAGATGTGTCACCTTTTCAAAAAGGTGTGGCAAGAAAGGCGATCTTAAATATCATCACCTGAAGAGTCATTCAAGAGGTTTTCTTGGCTATAAAGGATCCATTTATTACTGCCATATGTTTTTGAGGTGACTTTCAATTTAGGTAGCCATCACAAGTTTGTACTAGCAGTCTTTCTGGATGGTCACTGTGTAGTCTACCTTTCTTGTCTGAAAAGAGGAGATTCAATACTTTGGACTTCCAGAACAGCTATCTGCACATCTTGGTCAACAAGGAGCCCAGGAGGATTCAACAGTTTTAGATGCTTCTGTTCAGTTTCATGTCAGTCATAAAAGTGTTTATCAAATGCATCCTCAGATCTGCTGTAACTGCATGCATGCAAAGGTAAAGGTGTTCCCATACTTGGATGGCTAGCTTCTGTTGTACAAAGTCTGTTTTTTCCAGTCCTTGGGAATGCAATGAAAATTCCATATTTCTATGTGGAGCCATTGTAGACACTAGACTTCACAGGTTGCACATTATACACTCTATCTGGCAAAGAACATTTCCCTTTAGATGTGATTCTTCCTTTGCAGTGCTCAGTGTCCGTCTCAGAGCAGTGAACTCTATATTTAACATAATTTGACATTGTTCCTCACATAGGGAGTTCCTCCATTGGGCTGTGAAAATAGAGTAATCTCAGTTCTGTCTCATCTTTAAAGATTTTCAAGGTATGCAGAATGTTTACAATGGTGGCTCCATATTTGGAATCATAGTGTGGGTAACCCATTCCCGATTCCCACCTAGTAGAGGCTGTCCCATATAGGCAGTTTTGCCACAATGTGAGATGGGAGGTTATTATCAAGTACAAACTGTCCTCCATTTGTGGCCAGACATCCTGGACTGTGTACACCCATCAGTATACTAAAGATAAAGGTATTTTTGTCACTCTGCAGGCATTCCTGGACTCCTCATCTGAAGGTGTAGCTGCCATCCACACCGACAGCATTGCTATTTACACACAGATAAGCAGAGAGGAATTCATTCCTGACTCTCTTCTGAGAAAAGATGAAGATATGGCAACATGTTGCTTTGTTGATAGGCAGTCATATTCCTGGGGAGATCGAGTCCTCCAGCTGACATGCTTAGTAATTTTTGTGATTGTCTCATGAGCAAGTGTTCTGCCAGCCTTTCTGAATTGCAGAAGCTCTTCTGCTACTGGAGAAGCAAGGAGGTCACTGCAAGGCATCTGTAACTAGTGTCAAATGTAGCAACCTCTATCCCTCAGTCCTGTAGTGGGATATAGTCCCAGGGGTGCTATTGGCCAGTAATGGCTCGCAGGGCACTTTTATGTTTTTCACCCATTTCCCCCTTATTCTGAAGTTTTATTCAGAATGCCAAGCAGTTGTAGTCCAAAGTCATTCTCATAGCCCTATTCTGACATCAACAAGTAACATTACCTCGTCTTTGTCCTCATCTTCTGGAGCAACCAGAATGCTTGTAGCCCTTCAGAACCCTGATGATTTAGACACCTGGCAGGCTTTAACAAGACTTTCTTTTCTATGTCCAATCACAAGATTACTCCGTTTCCATTAATGACCAAGAAATGTTTATGCCTGCATAGGATATCCCATTTTCTTCTCTTTTCCCAGGTAACTAATAAAATAATGTACAAAAATAAGTAGACGTGAGCTACTTCCAAGTGGCTAGATCATTTTACAGCTCTGCTGTCTGCAGTTTTAAATCTCCATTCCTACATTTTTGATAAGGCACAAGTTCTGTAATGGTCTGCCTTACTGCCATATCCATCTTCCATCAAGGCTCAACCACTTTTATCTTTGGCTTCTTTAAATGTCTGCAAAGCTTTCTCGAGAGGTATTTTTCAGATATGCACCGTCTACCCCAGTCAAGGATTCTGTTCCTCCATGGGAGTTGTGTTTTGTAATAGAGAAGGTAATGCTTCCTCTTTTTGAGCCTTTTGCAAAAGCTGATTTGAAGCACCTGCAGGATTTGATAGGCACATTTTCTTAGCTGCAGAAATAATCAGTAGCTGTGCATTTCATTACATGTGTGAGTATCATAAATGCTCCTTTTACTAAAAATGTACTTGTGAAAAGCAAATGGGACTGTTTACAGATTTTTGCACTCAGTGATTCTAACAACTGTTGCATTTTCTCATGCTGGAATGGGACAGTCTTGTATGTTGTTTGGAGCTTGATTTAAAAGAAAAGTTCTGCTTTGTTTTGAACTTGCAATAATCAGCAACATGTACTAAACCAAGGCTGCTGTTGCTCTTTCCCTTCTGTTTTGTATTGCTGTTTGTATTTGGGAGATGTCTAACTTACAGAGAAGGCTGAATTGAGATTTGCATTCTCTTTATTGAGAATTGTGGACTTGAACTCCATTCATCGAAAAAACTCATCAGCTTGAATGTAAACCCATACATCACAAGATGGGTTGCAAACTGGCTAAGTGACAGAACCCACAGGGTCAGAGTTGCTGGAGCCATGTCAAACTCAAAGCCTGTCACAAGTGGTGTCCCACAGGGCTCAGTCCTGGGTCCACTCTTGTTCGGCATCTACTTTTCTGAAGTACAAGCAAACACAGGAGGGTTATGGCTGACAAAGTTTGCAGATGACTGCAAACTGGGCGCCATAGTCGAAAACACATCTGACACAGATATCCTTCAGAAGGGCCTCACAGAAACGGATAACTGGTGCCAGAGCCATGGCCTAAAGTTAAATGCCAAGAAATGCATAGTCATACCCCTCGGGAAAAACAAGGTTACCCCTAGCTACCATATAGGTGGCAATCCACTGAGCACAGAAGAAGTCATCAGGGATCTGGGGACCCAGGTTGACAGTAGCCTTTCGTTTGACACTCATGTTGCTAAAGTGATTAGGAAAACCTTCTACATTGCCCACCTGATCATGAAGGGATTCACATCTAGATCAAGGGAGGTCATCGTCCCCCTGTACTCATCACTCATTAGACCTATGATTGAGTACAATGCCCCATTCGGAATGTATCTGACCCGACACCTGCAGCAGCTGGAAAGGCCCCAAAAGTTCCACACCAAAAGGATAAAGGGTCTCAAAAATATGTCTTATGCTGCCCGACTGAAAGAGCTCCAGCTCTATTCAGTCTCATACCGCTTGCTCAGAGGTGACCTGTGCCTGACATATAAGGCCATGTCAAACCCTGATTTGATGAATATGCTTCACCTCAAAAATCTAGATCCCTCAGAACCACAAGGGCGGAGACTTAAACCTTGACACGGTTATTAATAGAACGTGCTGGAGGGACAGATTCATCACCCAAAGACTCCCTATGCTGTGGAACAAAATCCCGGTACATGTGAGGCAGAGCACCTCGCTGGCCTTGTTCAAGAGGAATCTTGACCAATGGATGGGGGATCGCAGATATACCCCAGGGATTACTTCAGTGTCACTGCTTGACAGAGGCACAACAAAATAATAGGCATAGTTTTATTCAAACTAAAGGGGTGGCGAAAGCCAAATAACTATGGGCTAGGCTTATAAATGCCCTTGGGCAGATAGCCTAGTATGAACCTATGAACCTATGAAAAAACAGCAAAGCAGTTTCTGCAGGGGCCATATAGGTAGGAAAATATAGTCTTCTTTCCCAGAGGCTGTAGGCTAAAAGTCTTGGCAGTCTGTGTCATCAGTAGCCCCTGGAAATATCTTTAGTGATGTGATGGCAGTTGGTTAGCAGATGTGGTTGTAGGAATTAAATCTATTTAATAGCGGTTAGAACTGATGTTATTCGTGTTTCACTGTTGCAGTCATCACACTTGGGTTATCCTGTCAGGGGTAGCCCTCAGTCGGCCGGAATACCAGAGGCTTAGTATTTCTGCGTCGGTTGTTGTCTCTTCAGGAATGATGTCAGGTCATCGGAGTATAAAAACAGGCAGCCGACGCCATTACATCAGTCTTTCTTGCCGAGGAGCCTGAAGCAGAAGCAGTTCGCACGAGTGCCGGTCGGCCGGTACCTGAGTTTTCATTTGTGCAATTGAATCATCCTGAAGTCTTCTAAAGCTAAGTACCCTGTTGGGGATCCTTTTTTCTTGCTCTAACCAATGCCAAAAAAAGTTAACACTTGTCTCGTCTGTGAAAAGCAAATACAACACCGAGATTTCCATTCTTACTGCATCATCTGTTTAGGCCCAGACCACGACGTACTTCGCTGTCGGTTTTGTGCTTTGTTCAACTCCTGAACTATTCATTGTCAGGCCCTTATTGTAGCTAAATACTTTCATTCTCTATCTCCGCATTCCAAAATGGCTTCGGTAAGCCATCTGACTGCCGATCTTCTGAAAAAACTTAAGGATAAAGACAGAGACAGACCGCACAAGTCCAAAACTGCCAATGACGCTTCCGTTAAGCTAGTTGCCAGTTCACCGGTACTCAGTGAGGTGCTTTCGCAGCCCCTGATGCCCACTTCGATGGATTTGCAGGCTGCTACCGAGACCCGTTCGGAGTCCAGTATGCCACGAGACTCTTGTTTGACTACGGAACCTGTGGATGTCTCTACCTTGGATGGGTCCATAGCCGTTGTACAGGCACCGGCTTCTGAGGAAGTCCTTCGCATTACCAATATTCGATACAAACTGACTACTTCTTTTGCGTCTTCAATTCTTTCTAAAATGACTGAGTTTCTAAGGCCAAGAGTACGAGATACACCTAAAACAACACAACAACCCAAACTCAAGAGCCAGCTTCCTTGCCACAATCTCAGATGCTTAAAATGGCAGAAGACCTGATCACACTTAGTGGAAGCCAGCCTTCCCCTGCTAAAAGAAAAAGAAACTTGTTCCCAGCAGCATTATCTGAGCAAGAGTCCGACAACTCTGAGGTTTCTGAATATGAAGACATGCCCTTATCTGCCTATGAGGATTCAGATGCAGAGGAATCCATTCCTTCTGCTTCCCCACCAGAGGATTTTTGTTTTGGTGAAACCCTAAATACTTTGAGAGAGCATTTCCACTGGGAATGCCAGGATTATCCTCGGTCCAAAAAGAGACTAAAGGAATTTTTAGATTTACCACAGCACAGACCCTTAGCTATCCCTCCTGTTCTGGATGATGTCTTTATGGAATCCAGTCTAACTCCTGATACTTTACCCCCTGCTCCAAGGAAACCAGGCAGGTACTACAGAGTCCCTGACTCTCACAAATTTCTCTTCAGAAATCCTACTGCTAACCCAGAGGTCATCTCCCAAGGACCTAAAGGAATAAAAACAACTACAGCTAAGAATCCCACCCCTTCGGACAGGGATTCCCGAGCTTTAGACAGATGGGGTAAAAAGTATATACCTCTGCAACTTTCGCCATTAGAGCATTAAATTGTCAGTTCCACATACTGAAATTCCAGCAACATACCATGGAACTTATTAAGCAAAAATTATCTACCTTTCCTGACTGTGCAGAAAATAAAGAATTACAGGAGCATATGCATTTTGCAAGCCAAGTCAGCAAGCATACCCTGCAATGTGGGTTTGATGACCTAGAAGCATCTTGCAGGGCAGCAGTTACAGGTTCTGTACTTAGAAGGCATACCTGGCTTAAGGAGCAGACCTTGCCAGACCATGTCAAATCAAAATTATTGGACGCTCCTCTGAACAAGAGCAATTTGTTTGACACCAAAGCAGAAGAGGTTTTTAAAAAAGATGGAAGAAAAGGCTAAGTCTATGCAGACAGTCAAAGATTTTTTGCAAGTGCAGCCTCCAAGATTCAGTAGGCAGTGCCCCTCGAAACATTGGTCCTTTCCAGCCCCCTCAAGGCCATCTCAAACTAGAGCCAGGGGAAACAGACCCCCCCCCACCCCCAGGTTACGGTCTCACTGTATGCAGAGGTCTAAGCAATGGAATACCTCCACCTCTAAAAAAGGGAGTGCTAGGCCACCCTCTTACGGAAAGAATTCACACTGACTTCTCAACTTCACTCCTCACCTCTGCCCAATTGCTTGCTCCTCTAGGAGGAAAACTTGCCCACGACACAAAAAAACTGGACCTCCATCACCAGCGATTGATTGGTCTTCAACATAGTATCCCAAGAGTACAAATTTTATTTCCACATGCTGCCAACCCCAAAAGGGTTCCCAGACCTTCCTCCAAAACGGTGGGCAGAGGCACAAAACCAAGTTGAGTCCATGCTCTCCATAAGGGCAATTCAGCCTGTTCCTGCAGAACAGATAGGCCAAGGTTTTTATTTCAGACTTTTCCTGGAACCCAGAAAAGAGGACACTTGGCGCCCAGTCTTAGATATATCCATTTTAAACACCTTCCTGGTGATGCTAAAGTTCAAAATGCTCACCCTACAGCAGCTTCTCACTATGCTGTCCAAAGATGTCTGGTTTGCCACCCTAGATCTAAAGGAAGCCTATCTGCACATCCCTGTCAGGGACTCCTGCAGGAAATATCTACATTGCAGGGCAGGATCTATGCATTATCAGTTCTCTGCACTTCTCTTTGGCTTATCTACTGCTCCCAGAGCTTTCACAAAATGCCTGGCTCCAGCCATTGCCTATTGCAGACAGAGAAAAATTCAAATATACTCTTACTTGGATGATTGCTTGATTCAGACAGACAGTCAGGAAAAGCTGTTGCAGCACCTGACATTTATAAAGGACCTTCTAACCTACCTGGGGTACACTGTCAACAAAAAGAAATCCAAACTAGTCCCCAGTCAAAAAATTGTATTCCTGGGAGCAAGTTTGGATGCAGCATCCCAGATGGCATTCCTTACTCCAGAAAAACAAGCCTATCTGACAGGCTACTTCACTCAAATGGCCACCAGAACCCAGCTATCCGCAAGGAAAATCCTGCAGGCTCTAGGGTTCATGACCTCCTGCATTCTACTAATTCCATATCCAGACTGTATATGAGGAAACTTCAGTGGTACTTAAAAAGTCTTTGGTGTCAACATTCTCAGGACCTGGAAACTATTATACCTATAATACCTTGTCTCAGGACAGAGTTTCTTTGGTGGGCAGCAGCATGCAACCACAGCAAGGGACTTACCTTTACACATCCCCACACCACCCAGACCCTAACCAACAGATGCATCAGACTATGCCTGGGGTGCACATCCGGATGGCAGGTGCATTCAGGGCCACTGGAGCCCAAACCAAATTCATCTGCACATCAGCCAAAAAGAGATGCTAGCTGTTCAGCATGCTCTGACAGCTTTCAGATCCCTACTCTCACCGGGGCCCCTTCTAATAAAAACTGACAACACTACAGTGATGTGGTGCATCAACAAGCAGGGGGGAACCCACTCTTACCCACTCTGCAGGCTAGCCATGACCCTGTGGAACACAGCCTCAGCTATGCGTATTCACCTGCAAGCACAATTCCTGCCAGGCAAACAAAACTCTCTGGCAGGCAACTTAAGCAGAAATCTCCTAGACCCACATGAGTGTCAGTTAGGCCACAACACCTTCAGCCTTCTGACCTAGAAATAGGGTACCCTGAAGATGGACCTATTTACCTCCCCCTACAATCACTAGCTCAGCAAATTCTGCACCAGGGTACGTCACAGCAAGGCCTGGAAGGTGGATGCCGTATCCTTCCAGTGGGCAAAGCTCTCAATGTTCTGTAGTCCTAGCTCACCTTCATTCTTTACATATGGGATCAGAGCTGGTCCTTAGCTCCGACTCTGCTATTTACAAGCTGAAGAATTTTGGTTGGCTCATGGCAAGGTAGGTATCCAGTGGTGCAGCAGTACAATCCCCAGATCTCATTTGCCGCTTCGACGAGTTTGGTTGTGCTTCTCTTTGACTCTGGCTAAGTGACTGCATTGTTTCCACTTTTACTAAAATTTTCTGGGCTGTTTAGTTTAGAATAGTTTAATATAGTTAAATCTGTTACTGCTTATAGTAATCAGTTAGTGTAGTTGTTATTGTAGTTATTAGAGTTGTTAGCTTTTACTTGTGCCATTTGCTGCAATTCTTGGTCTTTGTCCTTTTCTTTCTTCGTTGGTATCCCTGCGTACTGGTTCTTCTAGTTTGGATTAGCGTATGCACCTTTTGCACACTAGTATTCTGTGTGTTTTGAGAGAGTTTTTGGCAGTTTTCCTCATGTTATTTAGACTAATTATTTAGCTTGTTGTTAGCATTGTTGGATTGCTGATATTGTTAAGAGAACTTCATTCTGTTTGTGCTTGACATAAGTTTGAATTCATTCTCGTTCATTACTGTTTCAGCTGAGTGTGTGATATTTCTTACCTTTTCTAACTTTTGGGTCTGTTTCAGTTAAAAGACCCTATCTCTTCTTTGCCCGGGCTAGGCCCGTTTAAATTAGAGGACCTAGTCCTCGTGGTGTCTTTTCTTTCTGCAGGGCTAGGCCCATTTAAATTAGAGGATCTAGTCCTCTTTCTTCTTTGTGTGTGCATGTGTCCTATACTGATAATCAGAATGTCTTAAGAGAGTAAGGATCATAAGCCATCTGACTTCAAGAAATGTATTAAGTGCTCTCAAAAAATGTCTATAACGGATGGTCATGGTAACTGTGTTTACTATGTAGGGGCCATCCATTTACAGGAGACCTGTTTATTTTGTCATGCATTTAGTCCTAGGGTGTTGCAGGAAAGAAAGAACAAGTTAATCCTAAAAGGTCTTCTTAAACCTTCCTTCGAGGAAGATTTGTGTAGTTCCTCATCATCCTTAAATCTACCAAAGGAAAGTGAAAATCTTCCAGTACCGGCTGGTGTCTCGGAGCCACCTCTTAAAGTTGCAAAAACTGTCTCATCGGCTCCACAGACCTTGGAGTCAACTGAGAGCGGCATTGTTGTTGCAGGGTCAGTTCCAAGTATTTCGGAGCTGACCGCTGAGACTATTGAGACAGCTTCTCGAAGACTGTTTATGGACCCTCTTCCAGCCTCCTTGTTATTGAAGTCTCCTGTACCTCCGAGATCTCGATCTCCTACTATGTCATACAGGTCTTCCAGGAGTTTATTGGAAGAAGATGTGGAGAGGGTAGTGCTGAGACTTTTGAAGTCATCTGCTTTGCCTAAATTGTTGTTTGCTCCGACCCAGTCGGCTCCGGAGCCACTCGAGCCCATTCAACCCTCTGGGTTCATTCCTCCTCCGAGCCATGCTGGCCTTTCAGAGCCGGAGTGCTTGGTACAACCGGTGGAACCTTCAGTTCCGGCTCTCCTTGTGGCCGTTTCTGAGCCGAGTTCTACTCCGATACTTTCGGTGCCGGCCGTAGTGTCCAGGGGCCAAAGCTCTCCAGTCAGCCCTGACAGGGATGCTTGGAACTGAACTTCTTCGGTTCCGAGTCTTCCTCTCGGTACATCAACTAAGGTGAGTTCGGACCCTGCGTCTATCTTGGAGCCGATGGCTCTGGCGCCACAACATCCTCGGTCTCCTCTGAGAGGTCGGCTTTCGAGATAAGGAGTGTGCTGTCCCGGCCGTCCGCTCCTACCAGAGGTACCAGCATTCTTCCCCATATAGCACTTAGTTTTGTCTCAGCTCCTACTCCCTCCAGCAGCAGCAGAGACCGCCAGCCTCAGGAGCCTCCGGCTGGTGCCCCCCACTCTTCCGAGACCTTCCCGGAATGTCCTTCTGAGAAGCCCCCACAGAAGAGGACTTGTAAGAGGAAGCATGTCGACTCCCAGGATGAGTCTTTGACATCTGACACTGACCTCGACAAGTCTGAAGGGTCCCCCAAGTCGTCCTCTGATGATCTCCTTCGTAGACATTCTGAAGATCCTTAAACAGAGGTGCGGTTGGCCCACTGTCACCCCTTCTGATGAGGAGTCTGTGTACCTGAAGGCTTTCAGGTCTCAACCTTCTGCCTCTTGGGTGTCTCCACCCTTTGACGAACTGATGGATTTAGTTGGTCGAAAGGTGTGGGATACTCCTGATGCCGTAGAGCCAGTCCCCAGGAGATGGAACAAGTTCCTTTCTCCTCCTCCAGGAAAAGACTTTTTTTTCTAAAGGCATGCCTGTAAATGCCATGGTGGCAGTGGTGGCCACTAAGAAGGAACTAGCTGAGACTTCTTCTTCTGTTCTTCTGCCGAATAAGGAGTCTCGAATGATGGACAGATATGGGAAGTGTATCTTTTCTTCAGCGGCATTTACCCTAAGACCGCTGAATTACCTTACTCACTTTACGAGGCTTCAAAGAGATCTACTTAAAGAGTTAGGAGACTCTTTAGACGGTATATGTACTGAGGGAGTACATTGAACTCTGTCGTTAACTCTTCCATGCGGCTTATTTCATATGCGGACGATGGAGCGAGTAGAGCAGCGGGTTCAGGAATATCCCTGAGGTGTCATTCCTGGATGCATTTGTGTAACTTTGTGGAACCGTTTAAGTCTACCTTTACCAACACCCCCTTCAACGGTTCCTCATTGTTTGGATCCAAGGTAAAGGACACTCTCTCTCTCCCGGTGCGAGCAAGAAGGAAAAACACTCTCTGCTGAGGGAGTACGTTTTCCTGTTCCCTCTAGACCATACCCTAAGGGTCAGAGGGGGCGGTAAGATGTGGTTCAAGAAGTCCCAGAGGTTTTTCCAGGAGGCACAGGGTGACTCCTCCTTCAGAGGCAGAGGAGGAGGAGGAAATGGTAGACATCACCCTAGAGGCAGGGGCGGTCCGCAAAACCAGGGAGGTCACAATTCCTTTCGGGGCCAGCCTTACCAGCGCTTCTGATGTGGGGCCCGACTGTGCTTCTCTGGGGCCGGTCGGGGGTTGCATTTCTTTGTATCCAGAAGCCTGGCTTAAGTATCACTCAAGACAAGTGGGTACCAAGAATTATCACCAGAGGTTACGTCATACCCTTTTCTCTTCCACCCTTTGTTCCCAAAAAGATCCCAGATGTTCCACCCAGTCACAGGGATCAGGCAACTGTAGAGGTCAGCAAGTTGCTGTCAAAAAAAGTCATCCAAACCGCCCCAGCAGACCTAATAGGATCCGGAACCTACTCCAGATTCTTTTTAGTGCCAAAACGTACAGGAGACTTGAGGCCCATTCTGGACCTTAGCAGATTGAATGAATCAGTAAAGAAGGACAAGTTCCGGATGGTAACACTGCAGTCTATACTCCCATTGTTAGGGAAAGACAATTGGATGTGCTCAGTAGATCTCCAAGACGCTTACTACCACATAAAAATGGACAGGGCATCAAGGAGGCATCTATGCTTCCGGCTGGAATCCCTTCACTACCAATTCTGTGCTCTGCCCTTTGGTCTCACCACAGCCCCCAGGGTATTCACCAAATATATGGCAGTAGTGACAGCTCACCTGAGATGTCGAGGATTCCAGGTGTTTCCGTATTTGGACGACTGGCTCCTGACCACCCTCACCAGGCATCTACTCCTTCAGAGCAGGGACGCTACTGTTCAGCTTTGTGCCCAACTGGGAATCTCTATAAATTGGGAAAAATCTGCCTTATTGCCCTCTCAATCTGTGATTTTTATAGGCGCAGAGATAGACACAGTAAACATGGTGGATCGTCTTCCTGCCGAAAGGACACAGAACTTGGTTCTTCAAATTCAGTGTCTTCTCCCCTTACGAAGGTTCAAAGCCAAGATTGTTCTGCAGCTCCTTGGGACCATGGTTTCCACCATACTATTAGTGCCATTAGCCAGGTTACACATGAGAATTCCTCAGTGGCTTCTGTCATCCCAATGGTCCTTTCAGCACCTTCCCATTATCCCATCAAATTCTACTGACAGAATCTTGCAAGAAGGACCTCCTTTGGTGGACATTACCCAATCAACCGACCACGGGCTTTCCTTTGTTCCTCGCCAACCCATAGCCACTGTGACCACAGATGCCTCACAGATAGGGTGGGGCGGGCATTATCTAGGCAGGCCTGTCCAAGGCACATGGCAAGATCACGAGGCAAATCTGCATATCAACGTTCTAGAGATGAGGGCGGTGCTCCTGGCTTTGCAAGTACTTCACGACCTTCTTCCTCTGGGGACTATTGCAATACAGTCAGACATGTTGGTAGTATAATATATCAACAAACAGAGCGGAACCAGGTCTTACCCACTCTTTCAAGAGATCATGCGAGTTTGGGAATGGGCTATATCTTCCCAGCATTTTCTGGTGGCAATGCACATTCTAGGGACGACCAATGTGATGGCTGACAAGCTCATCCGGGCGATCCTGATGCCTCATGTGTGATCTCTGAAACAGGAAGCAGCAGAACAGATTTTCCGCAGGTGTGGACAGCCTTGCTGCAATCTCTTTGCCAGCCCAATCAATACCAAATGCAGCAACTACTTTTCCCTCATCCCCCCTCCGGGGGAGTCACCCAGAGATGCACTTGTTCACGATTGGCCCCTCGGTCTCCTGTATGCTTTTCCTCTATTTCCCAAGGTGATTCAGAAAGCAAAACATCTGGGAAGCAAACTCATCCTCATTGCTCCTTATTGGCCTCATCAGGTTTGGTTCCCCTTCCTTGGGCCTCTTCTCCTGGATGATCCTTGGATTCTGGACTCAGTTCCAGACCTGTTGACTCACCTGTCAGGTTCACTTCACCCCTCCTTACACACCCTCAATTTGACAGCGTGGCTGCTCCACTTCCATCCCTAGTCAGGCTTCACGCCTTTCATGACTCTTATCCTTATGTCTTATAAACCTTCCACTAGGAGACTATATTCCAGTAAATGGAAAAGATTCTCTCTTTGGGCGGAGAAAATGGATGCTGACCCCTACACTGCCTCCATTCCAGTGGTTTTGGAATTTCTTTCTGAACTTTTTCACCAAGAATCTGTGGCTGCCACTATCAGAGTTCAATTGGCAGCGATTTCAAATTTTCATCTAGGTTTCCCAGATTCAACTTGATGTCTCATAAACTGTGCAAAACCTTCCTTAAAGGTGCCAAGAGCCTGTGGCCTCATGGGATTTAAACTTTGTGTTATCAAAATGAATATCTCTGCCCTTTGAGCCTTCTCATTCATGCCCTTTGAAGCTTTTGTCATGGAAGACGACGTTTTTGGTGGCTATCATGTCTGCCTGACGGGTGTCAGAATTGCAAGCTTTGTCTGTTAAACCGCTTTATCTGGTTTATCATAAAGACAGGGTGTCCCTTCATACTAATCCCTCCTTTGTCCCCAAGGTCTGCTCCCATGCCACTTTGAATCAGTCCATAGAACTTCCGGTTTTCTTTCCAAATCACTCCAGTGCAACTGAGTACAGGTTTCACCAGCTGGATGTCCATAGACAATTACATTTTTATTTGCACCGGAATAAAGACATCAGAAAATTGGATCAAGTATTCATTTCCTTTTCCGAATACAGGTTGGGCTTACCAGTTTCCAAAGTGACACTCTCGAACTGGAATTCTAGTCGATTTACAGCATTTATAGCATTTACTGTCTGTTTTTTTTCCTTGTCTCTGTAATAAAACAAAAAAATATCTTGTTTTCCCGCCTTACTGAACTAGAGTAGTCCAGTTTCAGAGTTGCTGATCCCTGGGCTTTTTTTTAGTTCCTGTTACTGATCCATTGCCTTATTAGGGAGGAGGGAAGTTTCTTTGCTTACCAGTGGGAGTGGGAAGCACTGAGCAGCCTTTCTGTCCGATTTGGTGAAGTTTCAGCCAGAAACTAGTAGTCCATTGGTCGTTTTGGGCCAATTCCTAGCTCCTGTCAGCCCCCTGCTATAAAACACGCTAAACACGCGTTTTCCAGCTTGCACCAACTCAGCACAGATCCTCGTGGTGGCCTGCAGAGTGATCCAAGCAGCAGAGAGCTAAAAGAGTGACTTTCTACCAGATATAAGTATTTTTCGTGGCTTTCCCACTGTTATTTAAGCTAGCGACTGCATTTCGCCTGTTTTACTGCTACTTTAAGTGATTTCTGCATTTTACACTGTTTATTGCACTTTAAGTTACTAATTGTTGCAAATTGTTTCTGTAGGCTACACACTAAAGTGCGCTAGCCGATTTATAGCATTTACTGTCTGTTTTTTTCCTTGTCTCTGTAATAAAACAAAAAAATATCTCTTGTTTTCCCACCTTACTGAACTAGAGTAGTCCAGTTTCAGAGTTGCTGATCCCTGGGCTTTGTTTTTAGTTCCTGTTACTGATCCATTGCCTTATTAGGAAGGAGGGAAGTTTCTTTGCTTACCAGTGGGAGTGGGAAGCACTGAGCGGCCTTTTTGTCTGATTTGGTGAAGTTTCAGTCAGAAACTAGTAGTCCATTGGTCGTTTTGGGCCAATTCCTAGCTCCCTTCAGCCCCTGCTATAAAACACGCTAAACGCAGAAGCTGATTTAGCTGAGTTACCACTGTTGCACACAAGAGCAGCGGGTTAAACAAGGTTAAACTATTTGGGCCATCTAAATTCCACTCTTCCAATTTTCCCTTAGAACTACCTTCCTCGAGCTGTACTGCTGATCTAACCAGCATATCCTATAACTGAAAAGTTCATCTCTACTTGATTCCCAAGTAGACTATTCTCTATCTGTAAAGCCTAGCACTTACTCCTACAGTACTTGCACCTTGATAAAGCACTCTTATTATAGATAGTACCCCACCAGCCTAAAACCCACTCCCCCCGGAGTCCTTTGAAAGTCTCTTTATCTACTACTTCTAGTATGTCGAGGGATCAGTTGCTAGTGTCCTCTCCAGCTCAACTGGTGAACCTGGGAATATTGAGGCAATGTTACAATTGCCTCATGTGCACAGACAGTCCTCTCCTTCTCCCACAAAACACAAATACATGCGAGAGATGCAACTATACGGCCAAACTGGAGGCTGAGCTCTCTCAACATAGGACTGGCAAGACCAGACAGGAGGAGAAGGTAACCACACACAATACATACCCAGTCACACATGGTACCATCACAACTTCAAATCATACACATACTCACACAGACATACTCGGAGGCTCTGATCAAAAATTTACCAAAACAGCAGAGGCCACCAAAGCAGACACCCAAACAACTACCACCTCACGACCAAACACATGCAACACATAGACCACACAGTCAGAGTGTCAAACGGTCACAGCCCTTAAGGCCAAACAAAATGCCAGACACACTTGTCATTGGTGATTCCATAGTCAGACACACTGACGTCCCGCTCACCAGACTGAGTAAAGAGAAGGTCACAGTAAGCTGCCTGTCGGGCGCTAGAATCCGCCACATAACGCAAGCACTCGGGTCTCTCAACAGCAGGTACAAGTACGACTCAGTCATTGTCCACGCTGGTGTCAACGACCTGAGACGTACCTCCTTGGACTACATGAAAAGGGACATCGAGGAGCTCTCTGATTATGTAGCCCAGGCAGGTATGACCCTGACCTTGAGCAGTATCCTACCTTCACCTAGAATGATGCCACAATACAGTGATAAGATGATCAGCTTTAATAATTGGCTTAAATTCTGGTGTCATTCAAAGGGGATCCAATGTCTGTCTGCCTGGGATGACATGCTGGACAAGCCACGCTGCTTTGCAAGGGACGGCTTGCACCTGTCACCCCTGGGCTTACGGATATTGGCAAAGGCTCTTGCCACCCCCATAGTGCCTTTTTTAGGCAAGGCTCAAATTCTAAACCTACCACCCTAGAACACCAAAAGGAAAAAACTAAGGGTAATGCTGCTCAATGCCAGAAGTCTCAATCTCAAGATGCACGCACTGAGGCCCTTCTCAATATGGAGAACATCGATGTCTGTGCTGTGACAGAAACCTGGTTCAAGGCTCCTGAGAGCACCCCAGCACTAACAGGTTTCACCTCATATCACGCGTTCCGGCCCCAAAATCCGGACAACACCAAGAAAGGAGGGGGGGTGTCCATATTCATAAAGGACACCCACACCTCAAGGTTGGTGGCAACGCACGATGCATCGGAGACCATCCAGGTGCAATTAACCATAGGTAAGACTGCTCTGCAATTTGTAGCATGTTACAGGCCACCCTCTCAAACTCAGGAACCTCACATGGCCTTCCTGAAAACATTGGAGGGGATAAATGTATCTCCAAACACCATCATACTAGGTGACTTCAACTACCCTAATATAGACTGGGAACAAAACTCAAGCCCGAACACTCTAACCCAAAGATTCCTGGAGTTCATAAACTCAAATGCCATGGAACAACTAGTCACCATCCCCACAAGAGGAGAAAACATACTTGATCTCATCATCACGAACATGGGATCAAAATGTTCAACACCGGAAGTATACCCCTCACTGGTGAGATCAGATCATAAACTAATCTCGCTGGAGGTCCTCATCCCGCCCCCACCTGAAACAAAAAAGACCACAGTGAAAAACTTCTCAAAAGCCGATTTCACACTTCTAAAAACTAGTGTGGTCTCCTTTAAGGCCCCTGAGCCAGTGGTAAACATTACTCAAACCGCTGAATCACTTAGAAATGCCTTCTACCAGCACCTACAGGACTGCATGGATCAGGCAATCCCAAACAAAACTAAGACTCTCTGTACCAAAGGCAAGCGTCCAGTCTGGTGGACCCCAGCCATAAACAAGCTCTACAACAAAAGGAGGAAGCTACTACAAGATAGAGCAAAATCCTTGAAAGGTAAGACACCTTTGATCATTATAAGTAAAAAACTAAGAGCTCTCATAAAATCATCCAAGGCAAATTTTGAGAGAAAAATCGCCAAGGACTCTAAAGAGAATCATAAGGCCTTCTTTAGCTATGTTAGAAACCTAGGAGGAAACTCCCAGCTATGCTCAGAATTGGTTCAAAATGATGTGAAAATTACTGAACCTACACACATTGCCAACATACTGGCTGACAGGTTCAGTGCAAACTCCCCCCTCCCCAAAAGGAGAGATATCTATTCCAGAGGATTGTAGCCCCAAACATCTCCAACGCCCAGGTGAGAACTGCCCTCACTAAGGCAAAAACACAGCATCCATGGGACCGGATGGTGTCCCCGGCTGTGTGCTTCACTTAACTCAACGAGGAATTAAACCCACAGTTAGGACAGCTGTTTAATCTTAGCCTCACCTCAGGATACGCACTCCAAGGAGTGGCGACGGCGACTGTGGTCCCACTTCATAAGGGCGGTGCCTCCACAGACCCTGGAAATTACCGCCCATTAGCTTGACAAGACTTATCTGCAAAGCCATGGAAACAATCATAATGGAACTCATAAATAAAGACATAGGGAACTTGCAGACTTTGGATCCAACCCAGTTTGGCTTTGTCAAAGGCAGATCCTGCCTCTTAAACTTGGTTGACTTTTGAGACTTTCACCAAGGCCATTGATGAGGGAAAGGCAGTCCATACAGCCTACCTCGACCTGACAAAGGCCTTCACACAATACCCCACTCAGGTATCATCGAAAAACTCATCAGCTTGAATGTAAACCCATACATCACAAGATGGGTTGCAAACTGGCTAAGTGACAGAACCCACAGGGTCAGAGTTGCTGGAGCCATGTCAGACTCAAAGCCTGTCACAAGTGGTGTCCCACAGGGCTCAGTCCTGGGTCCACTCTTGTTCGGCATCTACTTTTCTGAAGTACAAGCAAACACAGGAGGGTTATGGCTGACAAAGTTTGCAGATGACTGCAAACTGGGCCATAGTCGAAAACACATCTGACACAGATATCCTCCAGAAGGGCCTCACAGAAACGGATAACTGGTGCCAGAGCCATGGCCTGAAGTTAAACGCCAAAAATGCATAGTCATACCCTTCGGGAAAAACAAGGTTACCCCTAGCTGCCATATAGGTGGCAATCCACTGAGCACAGAAAAAGTCATCAGGGATCTGGGGACCCAGGTTGCCAGTAGCCTTCGCTTTGACACTCATGTTGCTAAAGTAGTTAGGAAAACCTTCTATATCGCCCACCTGATCATGAAGGATTCACATCTAGATCAAGGGAGGTCATCGTCCCCTGTACTCATCACTCATTAGACCTATGATTGAGTACAATGCCCGCTCGAATGTATCTGACCAGACACCTGCTGCAGCTTGAAAGGCCCCAAAAGTTCCTCACCAAAAGGATAAAGGGTCTCAAAAATATGTCTTATGCTGCCCGACTGAAAGAACTCCAGCTCTATTCAGTCTCATACCGCTTGCTCAGAGGTGACCTGTGCCTGACATATAAGGCCATGTCAAACCCAGATTTGATGAATATGCTTCACCTCAAAAAATCTAGATCCCTCAGAACCACAAGGGCAGGAGACTTAAACCTTGACACGGTTATAAATAGAACGTGCTGGAGGGACAGATTAATCACCCAGAGACTCCCTATGCTGTGGAACAAAATCCCGGTACATGTGAGGCAGAGCACCTCTCTGGCCTTGTTCAAGAGGAATCTTGACCAATGGATGGGAGATTGCAGATATACCCCAGGGATTACTTCAGTATCACTGCTTGGCAGAGGCACAGCAAAATGATAGGCATAGTTTTTATTCAAACTAAAGGGGTGGCGAAAGCCACATAACTATGGGCTAGGCTTATAAATGCCCTTGGGCAGATAGCCTAGTATGAACCTATGAACCTATGTTTACAGTTCTGAGAGTAAACCTTTACCCTTTAAAATCAAAGCTCATTCTACCAGATCTTGGTCTACCTCTGCAGCCTTTCAAGCCAGTGTCCCACTTGATAATATTTGTGCAGCTGCTAAGTGTGCTACCCCTCACACTTTTATTACTCATTACAAATTGGATTTAACCTCCAGGGGTAAAGCATCATCTGAAGCTGTTAATCTTCCTATCCATCAATGATGGGTTCAGTTCCGAGCCCTTAGAACTGAGTCGGCCTTATACCAAGCTTGCGTGCACCAAAAAACTCTTAAGCTAAGCTGCTACCCACAATGCCCTTTGCTCAGTTACCTCGGATCTCATTTGCCACGCAGCCATATAGCAGCGTTTCACCGAGCTGTCCAGTTAAGTGCTATTTTTCAGACATTTACTAAGTTTGAAAAAGTTTTTTCTCCTTTTATAATTTGTTCTTGTTCTATATTGCTTCAGCTCTACCCACAGGTATTTCTCTCTTACCATTGTTGGTAATATCTGGTATTTCTAACTTTCTACCTTTTCGGTATCTTGTTACCATTGTTGGTATTTACTTTCTCTCTCCTTTATTTCCTCTTTCTTCTCTCCTTCCCTTGTGTGCGAGAGTGTGTTTTGGGATGTCTGAAAAGAAGGGAATTACGGGGTTTAAACACTGCTCTTCTTACAGTGGTACACTGCTGAATAGTGACCTCCACGAAGAATGTGTTAACTGTTTGGGGGTTCTGCATTTGTCAGCGAAACCCCCGTGTGATATTTGTGCTAGTTTCAGTCAGCAGATGCTGAATGAACGTCGTAACAAACTTATTTTAAAGGGCCTGCTTGCTTCGCCTTTTTCAGAGGCCATTTCTGCGATGGAGGTCTCATCCCCTCCTTTTTCAGACAAGAAATGTCCTTGTTCGGACCCCTCTTCACTGGCTGGTGACAGAGGTAAAGGTCACAAGCACAAGGCCCATAAGTCCTCTTCTGAACACCGTTCTGGCTCCTCGGTGATGACTACCACAGCGGTTCTGAGATCGGCCCCAATGAAGTTTACTGACGTAGCCTCGTCTGGTGCCCACTTTGGCACCGACAATTACGGCACTGTTTATGGCCTCGGTACTGACCAGTGCATCAATGTATTTATCTGCACCGGCTTTGCTCGTTTCGACTCAGATATCGGTTCTGACAACTACCTCGGAAGTGTGCCTGTCATCCACCCCTATAGTGACTTCTGCTCCGACCATACCTTTATTACCTGTTGCAAAATTGGAATCATCTGTGCCATTCTGTGACACACCACGGACCCGATACTTATCCAATGTGGACCCTTTTGCCGGACAAGCCTGCAGCCCGACTGGCCTGACTCCCCCTCAGGGGCATCGGTGAGATCCATCAGGAGCCTTTCTGAATTGGATGTGGTGAGCCTTTTTGATCAGCTGCTGACTGCTAGGGGAATCTCAAATCCTCCTAGACCCTATCCCACTCCTGGCTTTGGGTCTATTTCTCCACCAACCCCTACTTACTCTCCTCCCTTGGACCCCTCCATTCCAAGGCTCATCTATCCAACTTTTACTAAAGGAATTCCTTCCTCAGCACTGACCAACAACTCTGTTTGAGGCTCCAAGATCCCTTTGGGTGCCAGTTCCATTGGAACCCACCCTTCCTCAATCTCATGCTTGGAGGGTGAAGCCCCCAGTTCTGGTGTCGGTTCTGACGGTTATGTCGGCCCCAACTTCGGCTCAGAGAGTGACTATTGCTCCATGCTTGATTGAGGCTTCATCCCCAGGGGCGCGGACCATCTAGGGCGGGGTGTGACCCCAGTTCCAATTTTGTCTTCTTCGGTTCCCGGCTCCCATTCCTCTTTGGGCAGGCCTGGTTTCCGGGTGATGGAGAGGGCGCTTGCTGCTAGCAATCCTCCACAGTTGGTTATTCCCCCAGTTCCCTCTGAGGCACAGCTGTCAAAGGCCACCCCCCCCTGGGATTCTGAGAGAGGGCATTTTATTTTCCAAGTCTTCTTCGGATGTTCCCACCGAAGAACCCCCTCGGAAATGGGTGTATAAGAGGAAACACATGGACTCCCCAGAGTCCCTTACAGAGGATATGGGCTACGATGATGGGGATGGGGATGGGTCCCCACAGTCACCCCCTGACCATGTCTCCTTCGGGGACATCATGGAAATCTTGAAACAGAGGGGTGGCTGGAAGTCCTTAACCCCTTCCTCAGAGGAATCCGTATTCCTGCAGGCCTTTCACTCTCGGTCCTCTACTTCTTGGGTGCCCCCCCTGCCGATGAGTTGGTTAAACACATCGTGCAACGGGCATGGAAGAACCCCAACTCCATTGAGGCCATCCCCAGGAGATCAGACAAAGTACTCTTCCCCTCCAGAGGATCAACCCCATTGGTCCAGAGGCTTGCCAGTGGACGCTGTGGTGGTGGCTGCCGCCACAAAAAAGGACCTTGCAGAAGAGCGTCCTGCTGTTCACCCACCCAACAGAGAGTCCCGGGCAGTGTACAGGTTAGGGAAGCGAGTCTTTGCACCTGTGACCTTCGTGGTGTGGTCTCTGAACTTCCTGGCACATTTTATGAGGCTCCAGAGAGATCTTATGTCCAAACTCTCCGGATCCCTCGCGGGCCAAGTAAGGGATGGAGCATGAGATAAAGCTGCTTCCCAACTTGCCACCCTAGAATCCATATCTAATTCATCCATGAGGTTGCTGTCACACGCTACCGAAAGAGCAGCTAGACCTGTGGGTGCAGGTGTAGTCATGAGACGTCACACTTGAATGTGCATCTGTGACCTCATGGACTCCAAGTCTTCCTTTCTAAATGTCCCTATTGAGCCTTCCGCTCTGATTGTTGCCAAGGTCAAGGATACACTAGCCAGGTGCGAGCAGGACAGAAAGACCTTGTCTGCCGTTGGCCTACACTTTTCCAAACCTCAGCGTTCCTTCTCTACGAATCAGAGGAGCAGAAAGATGTGACACAAGAAGTCTCAAGGTCCTTTCTGAGACGCACATGGTGAGGACTCCTCCAGAGGCAGAGGAGGATCCAATAACAGAAGACGTCCCTTTCAGGGCAGAGGGGGTCCCCGGAACCAGGGCTCCAGAGATTCCTTCTGAGGTAGACAATACCAGCGCTCCTGAGGCGCTGCCCGATTGCTTTCCTCTGGAAGCAGTTTGGGTGCGTTTCTCTCTGCACCAAGCTGCCTGGCTATCCATTACGAATGATCAGTGGGTGCAGAGAATCATTACCAGAGGCTACCATATTCCACTAATATCCTATCCAAGATCTCCGAAAGCCCTTCCAGATGTTCCACCCAGTCAAACAGAGGAGGCAGCTTCCAAAATATGAAAGCTACTTCAAAAACGAGCTATCCAACAAGTCCCCTTAGATCAGTGTGGATCAGGGTTCTACTCAAGATTCTTTTTAGTGCCAAAGAAAACAGGGGACTGGAGACCCATTCTGGATCTCAGTCAACTAAATAAATCAGTAGTTCAGACCAAGTTCCACATGGTCACTATTCAATCCATCCTCCCCTTTCTGTGGGAGGGTGTGTGGATGTGCTCATTAGATCTTCGGGATGCGTATTACCATATCAAGATGGATAAGTGCTCCAGAAGCCTCCTTCGCTTCCGGTTGGGAGCCAATCACTATCAATTCAGAGCCCTGTCTTTTGGTCTCTCGACCCCCAGAGTGTTCACGAAATGTCTTGCAGTGGTAACAGCTCATCTGAGACTACAGGGATTCCAGGTGTTTCCATACCTAGATGATTGGCTACTCTCCACCCCCACCAGATGTCTTCTGGTCAGAGCCCTCCACTACACATTGACTCTAGCGGAGTCATTAGGCATCACCATACACTGGGAGAAATCTAACCTTCAGCCATCACAACAACTGGAATTTATAGGGGCAGTATTCAACAAACAGTCAACCCTAATCTTACTTCCTCTCCACAGGCTTCAGAGACTCAGGGCTCAAGTTCAGGTGATACTCTGTCAAAGCAACGTGTCTGCAAGGGAGATTATTCAAGCCTTGGGATCTGTGGCTGCAGCCATCCCCATAGTCCCCTTAGCCAGACTACACATGAGATTACTACAATGGCTCCTTCAGGCCCAGTGGATACCCAACCTCCACCCTCTGAGCTCAAAGATTCTCATCACCAACATTTACAAACAAGGACTCCTCTAGCGGATGAGTACAGACAAGAATCTTTGGTGTTGTCCCTTCCAGATTCCACAGCCCAGCGCCACGGTGACCACGGATGCTTCCCTGATGGGGTGGGGGCCCACTTCCAGGAAAAGTTAGTCCAAGGCACGTGGTCAGATGTACAGGTCAGTTTGCATATCAATGTCATGGAGTTAAGAGCGGTGCTGCTGGTGTTGCAAGCTTTTCATCCGCTTCTTCTGTCCGGAACGATTGCTGTCCAGTCGGACAACATGTCCGTGGTCTGGTATATAAACAAACAGGGAGGGACCAAGTCTTATCCCCTTTGTCGCGAGGCCATGAGAATCTGGCAATGGGTGATAGCTTCCAACTGCTTCCTGATCACAACGCACATCCCGGGGAGCTCCATCGTGATTGCGGGCAGACTGAGCAGATGCATCCTTCATCCTCACGAGTGGTCTCTCAACCCGAGTGTGGCGACGAAAATTTTCAACTGCTGGGGCCAGCCATGCTGTGACCTTTTCGCCTCCCCTTCAAATGCAAAATGCAGCAGCTACTTTGCCCTCTTTCCCCCTCTCGGGGAGTCACCGAGGGACACTCTAGTCCACGATTGGCCTACGAGTCTTCTTTATACTTGCCCTCCGATTCCTCTGATTCGCCTTGTTCTACGGAAGGCTATTCGGTTGAGAAGCAAATAGATCCTCATCACTCCGTTCTGGCCTCGTCAAGTGTGGTTTTCCTTCCTTCGACCTCATCTGTTACACCCTCCTTGGATCCTAGAAATTCGTCAGGACCTAATTTCTCACCCACAAGGGCTGACTCCCCCGAATCTGTCCACCCTCAAGCTGACAGCTTGGTTTCTCCACTTCCGTTAGTTGCCAGGCAGGAAACCCTCTCTTCACCTGTCCAGGATATTATTTTGGCTTCTCATAAACCATCCACCAGGAAACATTACAGGGATAAATGGAAAAGATTCTCTATTTGATCACGTAATCAGGAGCTAGTCCTGTTCTCAGCTCCCATAGCCACTATTCTTCATTATTTGGATGATTTGTTCGACAAAGGGGCTTTGGCTTCTACCATTCGAGTCCATCTAGCAGCTATTTCCAACCTCCATAATGGGTCTGAAGGAGTACCACTTATCTCTTCTCATTTTGCAAGACCTTCCTAAAGGGTATTTTTCACAGCAGGCCTCCCATCAGACAGCTGGTGGAGGCATGGAATTTGCCCTGGGTTCTGCAGGCTCTCTCTCTGCCACCGTTTGAGCCGGCTGCCACTTGTGATCTAAAATTCTTATCATGGAAATCCTTATTCCTGGTGGTTATAACTTCAGCTAGACTAATTTCTGAATTGCAGGCATTATATATCAAAGAGCTCTTATCTGATCTTTCATAAGTACAGAGTATCACTTCGAATTAACCCATCTTTTCTCTCCAAAGTGGTTTCTGACTTTTCGATTAATCAGTCCATCGAACTCCCTGGGTTTTTCCCAAATTACTCTAACAAGGGAGAATACTGCCTACATTCCCTGGATGTTCATAGACAATTGCGCTTTTATCTGGACAGAAATAAATCATTCCACAAGTCAGACCAGCTTTTCATTTCCTTTGCGGGCCCTAGAATGGGAGGTGCAGTATCAAAGGTTACTTTGTCTAAATGGCTCGGGGATTAAATTGCCTTCACATGTTCACTTACAGAGGGATCTAAGCCTGGCCAAATTAAAGCTCATTCAACTAGGGCTATTGCAGCATTTGTTTCCTTCCATTGTAGGACTTCCATGGATGACATTTATGCAACTGCCATTTGGGCAAAGCCCCACACTTTTATCAAGCATTACAAATTGGATCTGATCTCCAGGGGAAGAGCTACCTTTGGTTCAATGGTTCTCAGGAATGTTCTTCCATAAGGACCACCCAGGTCCTCCAAGTAGCTGGGGACCCAGTCCCATCAGTGATGAATAGGAAGAAGATTAACAACTTCAGATAAAGAAGTTATGTCTTACCATAACGTTCCATCTGAGTTGTTTATCTTCTTCCAGTCATCACACCCTCCCACCGACCCCCTCCTAAGGTTCCTGGCGGATCTTCTCGGTCTTTGTAGTTTATTAGGGGTTCTGCGCAGAGATGGCCTCTGACTTATTCTTTCTCTATATGTTGCATGCAAACTCGATCTGAGGTAACTGAGCAAAGGACATTGTGGGTAGCAGCTTAGCTTGAGAGTTTTTTGGTGCACGCAAGCTTGGTATAAGGCCAACCTGATTCCGAGGGCTCGGAACCTAACCCATCAGTGATGACTGGAAGAAGATCAACAACTCGGATGGAACATTATGGTAAGACATAACTTCTTTTTTTGCTTCCACACTTATGGCTTTGGAACCCTTTATTATTTTTCATGCCTCCCTCAGGACTAACCTACTTTTATGCCTAAAGTGGTGTCCAATGTGGCTCAATCTGTCCATTTGCCCACCTTTTTCCCTAATCCTCAAAATAAGGGGGAAAGGATTCGGCACTCTTTAGATGTGCACAGACAGCTCAGATTCTAAGTTATTATTATTAAGTAATTTACAACATTTAAAACAGTATAAAAATGTGGTGGAAAAACTGTTTGTATTCTGATGAAGTTCGTAGGAACGAACGAAACCTAGGTAAATAAAGGACTTTTCAGTGTGGTACGTTGTGGTGGTGTTCCAGAAATTTGTTGCAGTTTTGCCTAGCAGTGAAGGTTCGTCTTGTAATTAGCTGTTATCATCTCCTTATTGGCGTTGCTTCCATCTCGCTGTCCAGGGAGAGAAGTTTTTTGTGTTCGTTTTGGTTACTGGTTTTCTATGGCTAGCGAGAGTGGTTCATGGATGTCGGGAGTCTGTTGCAGCAGATACAAGAAACCTTAAGAGAACATTCGGTTCTCATTCAACAAATACTCACAAAAGAAGCGGTGGGAGTAAACAACTCAGGGGATAGCTTGGGCTTACCCCTAACACAACCTACACCACCTATGAGAACAACGCAAGGTAATTCTGACAAACGTTGTCATATGTATGAAATCAAAGACATTGACTTTTTGAAAACTAACAAGTATAGTTTTCAGGGTGTACATTCTCCACCACGTACAGAAGTGGATGTAACGTCCAATTCCAAATCAATGCGAAATGTTAAAATTGTTTGAAACTAAATTGTTTAGGCTAAAAAGAACTCAGTTAGAGAACAGCTATTTGGCCTCTCCTTGGCTCAAAGACTTGGAGCGAGGTGAACAGTCTGCCTCGATGCCTCAATGTCGACTCCTCGGGCCGAGCGATGGCTGGGGCATCGAGAGGCGGGTCACCGTCGGCTCCACTGCTCTCGGGCCGACAAGGTCGCCCGCCAGACACTTCCTCCTCGGCCGAAGTTCACCTCGGCACCGATGGAATCTGGTGTGTGTGTTTCCTCGGCGATTCTCATAAGCCGCCTGGAGCCGGTCCCCAGTCCCTTGGGGCCGAGGGAGGTCTTCTCGAACCCGTTCTGTTTCCTCGGTCTTGAGAATGTCGGATTCTGATATAGACAGGGTGCTCCAAGACTTTTCCAGTCCCCAGTCTTCCAAAGTTTGTTTCGGTTCCGACCCAGTTGGCCTCGGAGCCGGCGACCATGACCAACCCCATTGCCATTCCTCCTCCGACTGCTTCGCTCCGCCGGAGCAGGTGCTCTTGGAGTCAGTGGAGATCTCAGGGTCGGCCCGACCTTACTCCAACCCGGCCCTCGGGTCCGGGTTTGGTACGTGGATTCTTCGGCTGGACCCGAGGGTGATGTTGGGACCTTTGCTTTCGTTCCAGCCTCCCTCTCGGTGCTTCGGCTCGGGACTCCGTCTGCCATCATGGCCCCGGAGACCGGATTCTCCCAGGATTCTGGGGTCCGGCTTTCAGGCCATGAGGAGTGCCTTGGCCAAGTCCCCTTCGGCCATCTCCCGGGTTCTACCAGCACCTTCCCCGTGGAGACTGGGTCTTGGCAGTTCCCTGTCCGTAGCCAGCGGAGCCCCGAGGCCTGAGGTTACCCCCAGTGGGGTTCCCTCTTCCTGAGGGTTCTTCGGAGTCATCTCCAGAGGAACCCCAAGGAAGAGATCGCAAGAGGAAGCACGTGGACTCCGAGTCTATTACATCGGACACGGATATGGATGATGCGGAGGGGTCCCTAAGTCGTCCTCGGACGATGTCTCCTTGCAGACATCTTAGAGATCCTCAAACAACGAGGCGGTTGGATGTCCAAACCCTCTGCGGACGAATCAGTGCTTCTCAAGGCCTTTGGGGCTCAGCCCTCCGCCTCCTGGGTGTCTCCGCCTTCGACGAGCTTCTGGATTTAGTTTGTCGGCGTGGGAACACCCGGATACCGTGGAACCAGTCCCTTCTCGCCCAAACAAGTTCTTATCTGCTCCCCGAGAAGGAGTTCCTTACTAAAGGCGTGGCTGTAGATGCCATAGTGGTGGCATCTGCTACACAACAGGACGTGGCAGAGGCTTCAACGCCCATCCATCCTCCTAATAAGGAGTCTAGGAGTATGGATAGGCAATGGGCGCACCCTGACTTCAGCTGCCTTTACCTTAAGGTCTCTGAATTATTTGGCACATTTTACCAGGCTTCAGAGGATCTGGTCAAGGAGTTGTCAGACTCCTCTCGGTAACCTACCTGAGCAGCTAGCCCAGTCCGTTAGCTCTCAGTTGGCTATCCTACGCCACTGCTAACTCGCCCATGAGGCTCATTTCTTATGCGGCCAAGGGCGGGTAGAGCGGCAGGCACAGGCGGTTGCTCTCACGAGACAAGCCTGGCTCCGCTTGTGTCAGTTTGCGGAGGCCTTCAAGTCTTCCTTCACGACGCTCCCTTTGATGGGTCCTCATTGTTTGGACCCAAGGTGAAAGACACCCTTACCCGCTGTGAGCAAGAGGGAAAACGTTATCTGCCGTAGGGGCCTGTTATTCCACTCCCTTCGGCCTTACCCCAAGGCCAAAGGAGGGGAAAATGTGGTTCAAAATCTCGCAAGTTTTTCTCCCAACAGCAGGAAGATTCCCGTCCAGAGGCAGAGGGCGGGAAATTTTTCAGGGAGACGCCGTCCCAGAGGCGGCAGAGGGCCCGCAATTCTGGAGACCATGAGTCCTTTCGTGGCTCTTCAGCCTCCCATACGACATGAGGGATTGCCCGGCTGTGCTGCTCCGGAGCCAGTCGGGTGTCGCTGCCAAGCACCTAGAAGCCTGGAGTCAATCACTCAGGACAGATGGGTGCTCGGATAATGCCGGAGGTTACACCATCCCATTCAAGTCCTCACCCCCTTCGCCCAAGAGAATCTGACCCACCACCCAGTCAAGGAAATAGCAGCCGCAGAAGCTTCAAAGCTGCTAGAAAAGGAGTCATCCAACCGTCCCCACAGACCAAATCGGATCAGGAAATTACTCCAGGTTCTTTTTAGTGCCAAAAGACAGGGACCTGAGACCAATATTGGATCTCAGCAGACTAAACCTATCCGTCACGAAATCCAAATTCGAATGGTCACGTTGCAATCCATTCTCCCTGTTGGAGAAGGATGTTTGGATGTGCTCCATAGACCTCAAGGACGCCTATTATCACATACCGATACATCAGGCGTCCAGAAGGTATCTGCGCTTCAGCCTGGGAACCAGTCATTACCAATTTTGTGCTCTGCCCTTTGGTCTCACCACAGCCCCCAGGGTGTTCACCAAGTGTTTGGCAGTAGTGACGGCTCACCTGAGGAGTCTTGGATTCCAAGTGTTTCCCTATCTCGACGACTGGCTCCTGACTGCCACCACCAGGCATCTACTTATGGACAACCTCAAAGCCACCATCTCCTGGGTGTTTCCCTAGGGATTACATTCAATTGGTCAAAGTCTGTCTTGCTGCCCTCTCAGCGCATAAAGTTTATAGGAGCAGAGATAGACTCAAGATTGATGCGTCTTTCTTCCTGCCAAAGGATTCGAACTTTACAGGGCCAAGTTCTAGCTCTGATCTCAAGATCCAAAGCCCCAGCCAGGATGGTCCTACAGGTTCTAGGCTCAATGTCTGCCACGGTACTTTTAGTTCCTCTAGCAAGGTTACACATGAGGATTCTTCAGTGGCTCTTATCAACTCAATGGTCCTTTCAAGATCTTCCCCTCAATCATCACATCATGATTACGGAAATATGCAAAAGGGACCTTCGCTGGTGGCTTCAGACATCCAACTTGGATCAGGGAAAACCCTTTGTTCTCCCCCCTCCAGTGGTTACCCTGACGACAGATGCCTCCCAGATAGGGTGGGGGGGGCATTGTCTGGGCAGGCTAGTTCAGGGATCCTGGCTTCCGGACGAAGCTCTTCTCCACATCAACGTGTTGGAGATGAGGGCTGTACTTCTATCCCTACAGGCCTTACACAAGTTCCTTCCTCAGGGCATCATCGCCATCCACACAGACAACATGTCGGTGGTTTGGTATCTGAACAAACAAGGAGGGACCAGATCGTATCCCCTTTGCAGAGAGGCCATGAGAGTGTGGGAATGGGCTGTAGCTACCAACCGCTTCTTGGTAGCGACCCACATCCCCGGAAAGTCAAATGTATTGCCGGACAAATTAAGCAGGACAATTCTCTCTCCTCACGAATGGTCTCTAAACCGCAGTAGCAGCCCAGGTTTCAAGAGATGGGGGCGCCGTGCTGCGACCTAGTTGGGACTCCACAAAACGCCAAGTGCCAAAGGTTCTTCTCCTTGATTCCACATCAGGAAGTACCAGCCATGGATGCTCTAGCACAACCTTGGCGAACAGGGTTGCTTTTATGCTTTTCCCCAATTCCACTCCTTCCCAAAGTTATTCAAAAGCTTCTCAGCTAGGGTCTTCAATGATTCTGATTGCCCCATACTGGCCTCGCCAGATATGGTTTCCTTACCTGAAAAAGCATGCAGTGGACGATCCGTGGACCTTAGACATGATCCCGATTTGCTAATCCATCAGTCGGGACATTGGCATCAGTCCTTCAATCTCTGAAATTGACAGCTTGGCTCTCCACTTCCAACCTTAGTTAGAAGTCACACACTAGACCGGAAGTTGTTCACATTTTATCTTGGCCCACAAACCTACCACTAACAAATTGTACCTCAGTAAGTGGAAGAGGTTTGCTATCTGGGCTCAACTCAAGGGCTTAGACCCTATCACTGCTCCTGTCCCAGAGGTTTTGAAATTCTTAACATCCCTATTTAATCAGGGATCTTCTGTCTCAACTATTAAAGTTCAACTAGCTGCTATCTCTAAATTCCATGAATCCACGGATCCTCCTTTGATGAGCAGCAGATTATGCAAAACATTCATTAAAGGTGCGAGCCTGTTAAGACCACCAGTTTTTCATCCTGCACCTCCGTGGGATCTTGATTTGGTGCTATGCATTAACATCTCCCCTTTGAACCGGCTGCTACGTGCGAGTTAAAATATCTGTCATGGAAAACGGCATTTTAGTGGCTATTACTGCAAGAAGGGTCTCAGAGCTTCAAGCCCTGTCTATTAAACCACCGTATTTGATTTTCCACAAAGATAGAGTATCACTTAGGCCTAATCCATCCTTTGTCCCAAAGGTCTGCTCTAGTTGAGTCTTCAACAATCTCTAGAACTACCAGTTTTCTTTCCAAAATTCTCTAATGAAGCAGAATACACTCTCCATAAATTGGATGTTCACAGGCAATTACGCTTCTATTTAGACAGGACTCAGCAACTTCGTAAGTCAGACCAGTTGTTTGTGTCCTTCTCAGATAATAAATTGGGCCAAACCATCACAAAAGCTACAATCTCAAAATGGATCAGAGATTGCATAACTCAGGCCTATTCTTCTTCGCATAAGCAGCTTGCATCATCTATCAAAGCTCATTCTACCAGAGCTATGGCTACTTCTATAGCTTTTCATTCCAAGCTCGCTATTTCGGAAATTTGTGCTGCGGCTACTTGGTCCAACCCGCACGTTCATTTCCCACTACAAATTGGATGTGGCATCTAAAGGACGAGCTTCATTTGGTTCCACGGTACTCAGGAGTGTTTTCCAGTGAGCCACCCAGGATTCAGGTGCTAGGGACGCTGTCCCATCATTCAGAATGTAGGCGAGATAGGATCACATAACATCTTTTAGTTATGTACTCACCATAACTTCAGATGTTTGGGATCCATCTCGCCTACATTCCTGATACCCACCCTCCTTCCCCCTGCCTTGCAGATCAGAAGAGATTGAACGGTTTTGAGCTCTACTGTTTTTATCTTGTTTCATCTGACGATGTTATATAAGCAGGGTATGCATGTGTGCATGTATGCGGACAAACTAGATCTGGGGGACTGGTGGTGGTGCATCCTGGGATATAGTAAGCTCAGCCAATAAGAGACTTCGCTCTTTGGCATAAGCGTGCCGAGTCGGAGCCGAGGGATCGGCTCCGAACCCATCATTCAGAATGTAGGCGAGATGGATCCCAAACATCTGAAGTTATGGTGAGTACATAACTAAAAGTTCTCAGGAATGTTCTTCCATAAGGACCACCCAGGTCCTCCAAGTAGCTGGGGACCCAGTCCCATCAGTGATGAATAGGAAGAAGATTAACAACTTCAGATAAAGAAGTTATGTCTTACCATAACGTTCCATCTGAGTTGTTTATCTTCTTCCAGTCATCACACCCTCCCACCGACCCCCTCCTAAGGTTCCTGGCGGATCTTCTCGGTCTTTGTAGTTTATTAGGGGTTCTGCGCAGAGATGGCCTCTGACTTATTCTTTCTCTATATGTTGCATGCAAACTCGATCTGAGGTAACTGAGCAAAGGACATTGTGGGTAGCAGCTTAGCTTGAGAGTTTTTTGGTGCACGCAAGCTTGGTATAAGGCCAACCTGATTCCGAGGGCTCGGAACCTAACCCATCAGTGATGACTGGAAGAAGATCAACAACTCGGATGGAACATTATGGTAAGACATAACTTCTTTTTTTGCTTCCACACTTATGGCTTTGGAACCCTTTATTATTTTTCATGCCTCCCTCAGGACTAACCTACTTTTATGCCTAAAGTGGTGTCCAATGTGGCTCAATCTGTCCATTTGCCCACCTTTTTCCGTAATCCTCAAAATAAGGGGGAAAGGTTTCGGCACTCTTTAGATGTGCACAGACAGCTCAGATTCTAAGTTATTATTATTAAGTAATTTACAACATTTAAAACAGTATAAAAATGTGGTGGAAAAACTGTTTGTATTCTGATGAAGTTCGTAGGAACGAACGAAACCTAGGTAAATAAAGGACTTTTCAGTGTGGTACGTTGTGGTGGTGTTCCAGAAATTTGTTGCAGTTTTGCCTAGCAGTGAAGGTTCGTCTTGTAATTAGCTGTTATCATCTCCTTATTGGCGTTGCTTCCATCTCGCTGTCCAGGGAGAGAAGTTTTTTGTGTTCGTTTTGGTTACTGGTTTTCTATGGCTAGCGAGAGTGGTTCGGCGGATGTCGGGAGTCTGTTGCAGCAGATACAAGAAACCTTAAGAGAACATTCGGTTCTCATTCAACAAATACTCACAAAAGAAGCGGTGGGAGTAAACAACTCAGGGGATAGCTTGGGCTTACCCCTAACACAACCTACACCACCTATGAGAACAACGCAAGGTAATTCTGACAAACGTTGTCATATGTATGAAATCAAAGACATTGACTTTTTGAAAACTAACAAGTATAGTTTTCAGGGTGTACATTCTCCACCACGTACAGAAGTGGATGTAACGTCTAATTCCAAATCAATGCACGAAATGTTAAAATTGTTTGAAACTAAATTGTTTAGGCTAAAAAGAACTCAGTTAGAGAACAGCTATTTGGCCCGTAATATAGAGTTGGGCATTGTCCCGAAAGGGCTGCGCCTTTGGAGATATCCAAATGGCTGTGAACAGCAGGAAAACATGTTAAATGAACTTCACGCTTTTTTTGATAGTTGTGGTATTCAGCTTATGGAGATAATGGTCAAATACAATAAACTAAAGATTGAAGACTTGCTCAACCAATTAGAAGTTCTTAACAGAGACATTTCTAAAGATCTTTTATTTGACCAGTATTACGATCATTACTCGCACATCATTATCGATGTCACACACAGTTGTGACATCCTTTTTCAAAAGAAAAATCTGAAAATACAACGAGACACCAACAGATATGCTCAAAAACAAGCATATCCCAAATCCTTAATTAAGAGCGATAAGCACCATGGCAACAAAACACCAGCGAATACAGCGGAAGTTACGGATGACGTCAATCTGCCTTACGAAGGTGATGATGAGACCGAAGTTCATAACGACCATGAAAATACAACTGCCGAAGGCGTCAGAAGATCTGATCGACTTAAAAATCAAATTGAATATTCTAACCAGCAAGAATATTACCAGAAAGGAGCAAAACCTAAACAGACTTTTTTGGGGAATTACACACAAGGTTGGAGGCGGAAGTAAAAGTACACCAGGGGCCAGCACTCAGGACATCGTGCAGCAGTAACCATTGTGAACAAAATAATGTCACAGACTTTTACCATGTGAATAATATAGCAGCAAATGTGAGTACGCTGAGCCTCAATACATTGTATAGTTATTCCAATACTGAGAGTATGTTCAATCATACATCATGTACTATAACACATCCCGCCAACAATGTTACTAATTATGCATTAAGCCCTATTTATAATGTTGCCATGAATGTATGCGAATTATGCTCACAATCTGTAGAAAAGAATCAAGAAGTTTTTGGGAATGTTGCAGATGATGAGCTTGTGAATCTGAGTATATATGAATATGATGGTATGGTGATTAATGATGAAAGTAATAAAGATGGGGTTATAGAACAAAATATGACTGAGCAAACATGTGAGTACGGATGGCATAATATGGAACAACACAATGAAGTCAATTTTTTTATAGATTGCAACCCAGACAATTACATTCAATTAAATAAGGATTTGGATACACATGTCATGGTGGAAAATATTACAGCTGATGGTGATAATGTTATTAATATTACTGAACATGATTTTTTTAAGTAATCCTATTATAGTGACCAATGAGAATCAAGATTTTAAAGTGTTTAATTATTTCACTTTAATTATTAGTGGAAAACATGTAAATTTGTTTTCAAAAGGGTTTAATTTTGTCCCTTGTAAAAAAGGTAGTCTAGTGGAATCAATACTAGACTTAAAATTATTTACACGAAAATTAAATTTAAATTAAAATTAATTTAAAAATGTAAAAGTATTTTTTCAGAACAAAATGGAAGGCCAAAATGAACAACGTAACAATTTCACTAAACCTAGTCTATTTAATCCGCCCATGAATGAAGATATAGCTATGTTTGAAAAAATAAGTGAATATGATGTAAGAATGTTTTATAAAACATACCCTTTAGGAAGGTCTTGCAAAGATGAGAGGAGATAAGTGGTACTCCTTCAGACCCATTATGGAGGCAGATAGCCTAGTATGAACCTATGAACCTAAAAATAAAATACATTCAAATATGACAAATAAGGAACAACTTCTTTTTAAAGAAATAAGTAATAATATATATATATAAGGATTATGAGGCCAGATAAAGGCAATGGTATGGTCATCATTGATAGCAATGATTATAGTACATATATGACTAATATGCTATTGGGTAATACCTATGTGGAAGTGAGTAAAAATCAAGTTAATATAGCCTTCAAGAGAATAGATATATTATTGGATGATATGTTATATCAAGGTGAAATATCTGAGAAAGAACATGAATATTTACACAATGAATATCCAGTAATAAGTGGTATCTTTGGTATTCCAAAGATACACAAGGGCCTTAATAATCTTCAGTTTCGACCCATCGTAGATGGGAAAAGAAGTAAAACATGTTATATAAGTCATTATTTAGATTATTTTTTCAAGGAGAGTATGACACGATTCACTTATATCACTAAGGATTCATGGGATTTTTTAAGTAGACTTAAAGAAATTAAAATGGAAAGTGAATACAGTTTTGTAACAATTGATGTCTGCAACCTCTTTGCAAGTATTCCTAATGACATTGGTTTAATATGGCTCGAAGAACAATTGTTTGAGACACATTTATATGAACAGGAAAAAATTAATACATTGATCAATCTGATGGAAATTGTTCTAAATAATAATTTTTTGTTTTTTGAAGGGTGTTATTACCAGCAAACAAGTGGAATAGCAATGGGGGCACCATGTGCCCCCATGAATGCCAACCTAATCATGAGTTATTAGGAAAATAATTATCTGTTTCAATCTGAGTACTATCAATATATTAGGATGTACACCAGATATATTGATGACATTTTTATTATTTGGAATTATGATAGAAAAACGTTAGAATCTTTTTTGGAATACATCAACACAACTGTTAGATTTTTAAAATTCACTCATCAGATTAGTAATGATGACATTACGTATTTAGATGTGAATATTATATACAATAGAGAAACAAAGAGTTTGAAAACAAAAATTCATAGGAAATCTACATTTTCAAATGCGTATTTACATTTTAGTAGCTGGCACCCTGACCATCAGAAAAAAGCCATTGTAAAAGGGCAGATGGTCAGGGCTGCCAGAATGGTAAGTGATGAGCAGGATTTTCTAGATGAATTACAATACATAATAAAACTCTTTATAAATAGGGGTTATCCTAAACAGTTTTGTGAGAATATATATAATGAAGTGAAAGAAAAGAGGAAAAATGGTATATATATGGCAATACTAAAATCTGGAATTTTAAATCAAATGAATATTACAAGTACATCCAGGATTGAAAACAAATATAATAATGTTCCTTTATATATAACTACTTATAATGATTCGTATAAGAACATAGAATCAATAGTGAGAAAGAACTGGAATATGCTGGCAAATGAAAGAACTTGGAAACAATTTTTTCAGGGATCAATAAAATTTGTTTATAGAAAAAGTTCATCATTTAAAAATTTATTTGAACATAAAGGAAGGATGGATAAATGTAATAATAGGATTAAAGGAAATTTTAAATGTGGAAAATGTACCGTATGTAGCCATATAAAATGTACAGGTATGGAGGTGATGGTAAATGGTTGCAGAATCAATATAAATGGGCATTACAATTGTTATACATCGAATGTTGTATATTTGGCCTTATGTCAACAATGTAAAGCTTTTTATGTAGGAAAAACTAATAGGCATTTTAGAGAACGAATAAAAGAACATCTTTTAGATATACAACATCGTAAAACTACAAATGCTTTAGCCAGGCATGTTATTGATAATGTACATCATAAATTTATGTTTTGTGTTATTAATCAAATAAAATATGATCAGCAAGGGAAAATTATTAAATATCATTTAGATATGGAAGAGTTAAGATGGCAACTTCAATTGAATTCATACAATCCACCAGGGTTGAATGAATATTTAACCATATGCCATTATTAAGGATAAACAAAATAAATGGCACATAATATATACATGTGGGTTTATTATGGTCACTATCTATTGATATACACATACATAATTGGTATAAATATGTTTTATATGGGTATATGGCAATAAATTTGTATAACATTATATTAATTGTATTATGTGTAATTTATATTATAATTATGTACATATATTTCATAATTGAGGTATTAAATAAACATATTATTATTATTATACATCTATTTAGGATTATACTTGACATAATATTTCTAAAGTTATTAGATATGGTTGTTTAGTTCTATTAGTTTTAATTTATATATAGAAGTATCACCATGACTTGTTAGTAACATTTAGGTAGTTATAAGTTTTAACTGTAATTATATTGTTGCATATACATTAATATATATGTTTATGTAAAGTAACATATAATTGCAACGTTTTAGGATATGTTTAAGTTTTTAAATGTAAATAAGTTATACAATTAATTGATGTTTTTGTAGCAGATTTTAATATAAACTACTATTTTATAAGTTAAAGTTGGTATCCCTTTAAGGAATGAAATAATTAATAGAATGGAAAAAAGGGAATTGACATCAATTAAGTAATTTACAACATTTAAAACAGTATAAAAATGTGGTGGAAAAACTGTTGTTTGTATTCTGATGAAGTTCGTAGGAACGAACGAAACCTAGGTAAATAAAGGACTTTTCAGTGTGGTACGTTGTGGTGGTGTTCCAGAAATTTGTTGCAGTTTTGCCTAGCAGTGAAGGTTCGTCTTGTAATTAGCTGTTATCATCTCCTTATTGGCGTTGCTTCCATCTCGCTGTCCAGGGAGAGAAGTTTTTTGTGTTCGTTTTGGTTTCAGATTCTAACTTGATAGAACTAAGCCCTTCAGGAAATCTGACCAGTTACTAGTTAGCTTTGCACCAGGGGCAGAGGGCAAGGCCATATCAAAACAAACCATCTACAAATGGATAGCACACTGTATCCATTTCTGTTACAAACACCATGGGAAACCACCCTCTCAGGGGGGTCAGAACGCATTCCACTAGGGCAACTTCAACCTCTACAGCCTTTCTCAGATGAGTCCCTACCAGGGACATTCTGGAAGCTGCTACTTGGAGTTCTGTTCATACCTTCAGTAAGCATTACCACCTGTCTATATTTTCCAAATCCAAGGCGGGCTTTGCAACAGCAGTGCTTACTAACAAGCCCCAACTGTTCTTGACTGCCTCCTCCCATTCTTCAGCTGTGGGAATCAACCCAAGTGTGATAACTGCAACAGTGAAACACGAAGAACATAGTACAGTTGTGTACACTTACCATAAATGTAGATGTTCGAGTGTATTAACTGTTGCAGTCCTGGTTTCCCTCTCTCCAGTCCCCTTGTCTGTCTCTCTCTCTCTCTCTCTCTTTCTCTATTTCTCTTACTCACTCCTTACAGGTCTGTTGGTATTTACTTTTTACTGGTGGTGTTTTTCCACCATAGCTTAGCTCCCTGTTTGTGGGGCTGCTGACATTTGTGGCAGGAAAAACTGATGTAATGGCGTCGGCTGTCTGTTTTTATACCCCTGACAACCTGACATCAGTCCTGAAGTGACAGCAACCGATGCAGAAATACTAAGCCTGTGGTGTTCGGGCCGACTGAGGGCTACCCCTGGCAGGATAACCCAAGTGTGATGACTACAACAGTGAATACACTCGAACATCTACATTTATGGTAAGTGTGTATAACTGTACTTTCTATCACCACCTATCCATGAAAAATATTTTGTTTATTTTTTCCTTGTGTGATTTGATTTACTGGCTTGTATATTTAATTATTTTGATATGTTTTTGCCTGATTTTAAGGTTCATATGTAAGTACTAGGCTGTCTGCCCTTGAGAGACATTTTAAGCATAGCTAATTATCTTTTTTGTGCTCGAGGTAACTTATCCCAATTGGTTATAGTCTGGCGTTATCCATCCTGTGGTTGATAACTGGGATCGCATCATTTATGATTGGAGGGGAACCATGCATGGTATAAAGCATGTAGGAGCTACATCTATCAATTAGTGGTATGGGGCAGTTGCGGGGTAACATTTTTTTCCCATCTATAGTTCTAAGTTACGCTTGAAAGTGGAAGGGATGAACTTTGTTTTTTATGGATGGGGAGTCTGTTCCCTAGCAGCAGCCCTCTGTGAAATATACCTGTCCCTCCAAGTCATTCTA
Organism: Protopterus annectens; assembly: GCF_019279795.1. Taxonomy (NCBI): domain Eukaryota; kingdom Metazoa; phylum Chordata; order Ceratodontiformes; family Protopteridae; genus Protopterus; species Protopterus annectens. Next base: position 175,158,904 of record NC_056749.1, read on the forward strand.
CTGATGCTGCAGAAAAGGTGTAGATCCTTAGTCTAAGTATTTCTGATACCATTTAGCTTGCTGATGTGCAGTAAATCCATCGGTAATGGGTCAGAGGATGCCTTGTATGCCATACAGAGGTCACTTCTTAGCAGTCTTTAGGATACTGAGTACAGTGATAGGGCTTTAAGTTGGTCCCTGTAGGACATTTTGGCCTTTTATTCTTTTAGTAAGGTATCTCTGTGTTGTTCCAGTTGTGTGTGTCTGAACAGATATGTGCCAAAAGGGGCATTATATTCAATAATTGTCCCAATAAGGGCTTTGTAAAGGGGAACAATGACATCCCTAGATCGAGACACAAACCCTTTGTTTATAAGCTGTGCAGTATAGAAGGGTTTTCTTAAAACAGTAGACACATGTTGGCCAAAAGTTAAGTCATTGTCCACATAAGTTCCAAAATCCCAAACATCTAGGTCGACTCTTAGGGCCGTGTTGTCAATGTGGTAGTTCCCTGGGATAGATGACTTCCTGATACAATAATGCATTTTTGGCATTTAATTTCAGACCATGATTTTGACACAAGTTATTTATGAGAGACATACTTTTCTGCAGGGTGGCTAAGTAATTTGGGGATTCGGGGGTGCGAACAGCAATATAAGTAGAAAGTCCTCTTTTCAGTGATAACAGTGTAGTCACAGTCTTTACGTTGGTACTATAGCAATAACCAAATGACTGGGTATGGTGTATTGTTTTGCATAACGTATCTAAATTTCCTTGTATTTTCTCTGCCCTTCGTATGTACCGCTTGACTCCTTCGGTCGGGAAAATTGGAATGCCTTGGCATATATTAATAGAAGAATGTCCGGGCAATAAGACTTTTTTTCTATTGGTATGTACTTGATTTACAACAGGCACGCTGGTTGGGCTGATCAATCAGCGAGCGTGTCTTTGAATGTTAATGAGCTATCATAGGTTCATAGGTAGGTACTAGGCTATTGGCCCTAGGGCCTATATAAGCCTAGCCAAATGGTACCCTGGCTTTTGCCACCCAAGAAAATTATTTTCCTGTGCCCTTGTCAAGCAGAGCCACAGAAGTGATCCCCAGGGTGAATTTCTGATCTCCCATCCAGTCATAGAGATTTTTCTTGAAGAGTGCTAATGAGGAGCTTTGTTTGATATAGATAGGTAGCTTGTTCCAGAATATGGGAAGTCTCTGGGACAGGAATCGATCCCTCCAGCATGTTCTGTTTATTGTGGTGACAATGTTTAGGTCCCTAGAGCATGTAGCTCGGAGGGATTGGGATTTCTTTAAGTGGAGCATGTCCAACAGCTCTGGGTTTGACATATTTTTGTATGTTAGGCAGAGATCACCTCTGAGTAGGCGATATGCAACAGAGTAAAGCTGGAGTTTTTTTAAATGATCTGCGTAGGGCATCTGTTTGAGGCTGGTAATCCTCTTTGTGAGGTATTTCTGTGGCCTTTCCAGTTGTTGTAGATGTCTTGTGACGTACATACCAAAAGGGGCATTGTACTCTATAATGGGTCTAATGAGTGATGAGTTGAGGGGAACAATGACCTCTTTTTTCCTGGATGAGAAACCTTTTGTGATGAGTGTGCCACGTAGAAGGATTTCCTGACTACTGTGGCGATGCGATTATCAAAGGAGAGACTACTGGCCACCTGTGTCCCAAGGTCTCCTATCACACTTTCAGTGTTAAGTAGACTTCCACCTATGTGGTAGTTCATGGGTGCAGAGTTTTTACCAAAAGGGATGACAGTGCACTTTTTGGCATTGAGCTTGAGGCCATGACTTTGACACCAGGCATCTGTGTTAGTGAAGCCCTTTTGTAGGATGTCCACATTGTTAGGAGTTATTATGGCCCCTAGTTTGCATTCATCTTTTAACTTTGTTAGCCAAAGACTTTGTGTTAGCCTGTACTTCAGAGAAGTAAATGCCAAACAGGAGGGGACCTAGGACTGAACCCTGTGGTACTCCACTTGTCACTGGTCTGAAGTTGGATTTAGATTCTATTACTTTCACAGTGTGGGTTCTGTCAGTGAGCCAGTTGGCAACCCATCTTGTGACATAGGGATTTATACCTAGTTTAGTGAGTTTATCTATAATTCCAGAGTGGGGGATGGTGTCGAAAGCCTTGGTGAGATCTAGATAGGCTTTATGAACCACCTTACCCTCATCTACGGCTTTAGTGACCGCTTCAAAGAAGTCTATCAGGTTTAGGAGACATAATCTGCCTTTTACAAACCCGAACTGGGTAGGGTCCAGAGTTTGGAGATTACCAATGTCATTGTTTATAAGTTCCATGATGATACGTTCCATAGCCCTGCAGACAAGGCTCGTCAGGCTAATGGGGCGGTAGTTCCTGGGGTCCGTGGTGGCTCCCCCTTTGTGGAGTGGGATAACCATTGCTGTGCAACATTCAGTGGGCACAAAGCCTGAGGTGAGGCTATGATTGAACATGGTACTTAGGTGGGGTACCAGTTCATTCTGTAGTTCATGTAGAATGCAGCCTGGAATGTTGTCAGGTCACATGGATGCTGTGTTCTTGGCTTTGGAGAGTATGTTTTTTACCTGTGCAGCTGTGATTACAAGAACTTTGCATTCTTCCGGTATAGAGGTCGGCCCTTTAGGGGATGAGAGAGGGGTATGGTTTGCACTGAATCTATCTGCCTGGATGTTGGCCATATCAGTTGGTTCTGTATATTTAGTGCCATTGTGCTATAGCTCAGAGCAGATCTGAGTGTTGCCATTGAAATTCTTGACATAGCTATATATTGCTTTGTGGTTGTCTTTAAAATCAGTGGCAATTTTGTTTTCGTAACTAGCTTTGGAGGATTTTGAGGGATCTCAGCTTCTTACTGAGGCTGACCACGGAGTTCCTCCAGTCATGGGATTTTACTCTTTTTTGAAGCAGTTTCTTTCTTCTGTTGTAGAGTTTGTTTATGGCAGGGGACCACCACATTGGCTTCCTTTTTTTTGGAGGATAGCATCTTGGTTCTGTTAGGGATTGCGCAATCCATGCACTCGTGTAAGTGCTTATAAAGTGCAATTTTATAGGATTCCGCAGTTCTACCTCTATTGTCCATCAGCATGGGTGTCGTGAAGTTTGCCACTTCTGCCTTAAGAAGCGTGAAGTTGTCTTTGGAGAATTGTTTTATGGTGGTTTCCCTAATGGGGGTGGGATGTGGATGTCTAGGGCGATTTGCTTGTGGTCGGATCTGACCAATGAGGAATTGACCTCTGGTGTGGAACACCAGTTGCCCATGTTGGTCATGACCAGGTCTAGGATATTGCTGCCCCTGGTGGGGGTGTGGATAAGTTGATCCAAGGCATTGGAATTTATGAATTCCAGAAAACGTTGAGCACAAGAGTTGGTACATGATTAGTTTTCCCAGTTAATGGTGGGTGTTAGGTTGTATCCTAATATTTTCCAGTGTATCAAGAAATGAGGAGTGGGAATTCTGGGGCATGGTAGGGGATCTGTAGCAAGCTACAATTTGGATTGCGGTCTTGCCCAGAGTTAGTTGCACTTGGATAATCTGGGATGCATTATGCTGAGCAACTAGCCTGGAGGTGTAGATATCCTTAATGAATATGGACATGCCTCCACCTTTAGTGCTTCGGTCCAGGTTAGGTGGCCGAAAGGTGTGGTATGAATTATAGCCTGGTAATGCAGGGGTGCTCTGTGGAGCCTTGAACCAGGTCTCTGTCACTGCACATATGTCTGTGTTCTCCATTTTAAGAAGTGTCTGGAGTGAGTGTATTTTGAGATTTAGACTTCTAGCATTAAGTAGCGTTACGCTCAGATTTTGCTTGCTTGTACCTGTTATGGTGGTGAATTTGTCATTTGAATCTTGCCTAAAAAAGGCACTATAGGGGTGTCAAGATCCTTAGCCATTATCCGGAATCCCAAGGGTGACAAGTGCAGGCCATCTCTGACAAAGCATCGTGGTTTGTTGATCATGTCATCCCAGGCAGACAGATACTGGATCCCCTTAGAATGACACCACAAGCTTAGCCAGTTGTTGAAGTCAATCATATTTTCCTTGTAGTGTGGTGTCATTCTGGGTGATGGCAGGATGCTACTCAGGGCTAGGGTCATACCTGCCTGGGCTACAAGATCGGACAGCTCCTCCATGTCTCTTCTCATGTACTCCAGTGAGGTACTTCTACGGTCATTCACACCAACATGGACAATGACAGTGTCATGTTTATACTTGTTGTGGAGTGACCTGAGTGCATGCGTTATGTGGCGGATCCTGGCACCTGACGGGCAACTGACAGTAACTTTCTCCTTGTTTAGCCTGGTGAGTGGAACATCGGTGTGCCTGACTATAGAGTCACCGTTGACTAGATTGTTGGGTACGTTGTTTTGGCTGATGGGCTGTGGTTGAGTGGCACACTGAATTTGTGGGCTATATGTCATTTGGGTTGTGTTGGGGGGTGGAGGTTGCTTGTTTTTCTGCTTTGGAGGTCCCTGTTCCTTGGGTAAAAATTTTTTTGAGAGCCTCCGCGAATGTAGGTGTGTGTTTTCTGTTACTGTGTGTGTGTTTTGGTGGTAGAGGTTTTGAAGGACTATGTGAGAAGTGTGGTGCAAGTGTTTACCTTCTCCTCTTGACTGTCTAGTCCAGTCTTGGGTGAAGAGAGCTTTGCTTCCACTTTGGCTATATAAGTGCATCTCTCACAGGTTATAGTGTTGGGTGGTGTCTGTGTGCATGAGACAATTGCTGCATTGCCCCAAGATGCCCAGATTCATCAGTTAGACAGGAGAAAACACCGGGAGCTGACCCTTAGACATGCCTGGATAGGTGATTATTTATTAATTACTAAAAACTGTTTTCCTCTAGACAAGTGAGGAAAGTTGAGTGCTGTAGTAATTTGTAGCTTATTTAGTGCTTACAATGAGTTCTGAACAAATGCTGAGCTCAAAGAAAACAGATTTGAGTGCTGAAACTAGAAAACTGGCTAGTTCTAAGAAACAAAATTAAGCTAGAAGGCTTCCCTCCAACACAGAAAGGCTTGGCGGCTCAGAAGCTTACAAACAGTCCTGGATACAGCAAATCTGTATCTGGACTAGATGACTTACAGGAAAGGCAGGAAACAAGCTTAGAAAATTTTTTCTTTTTTTTTTTTTTGTAAAGTGGAAAGGGGAAAGGAGGAGCAGAAACTAACTGGTAATGCACACAAACCCAGAGCAGTGTTCTTCTCTAAAGTTTCATGATGCAGTCTAGACTTTCAATTCCACACAGCCCTCGCAAGTACGGCTGGTGCACAAGGCCAAAAAGCATCAACACGATTTCCAAAAAAGGAGGCTAGCACCCAAAGAGTAAAGGATATGTTTTTTTTAGGGTGGTGTTTTTTGGCGTAGCCACAATATCAGACCTGTCTCGACAACCTGCCTTCTTCAGTGACTTTTTTGTAAATTTTTTTATTTTTCATATTTTTTCCCCTAACAGACTTTTTTTCAATTGAATTGTACAGGTTATAGGTCACATTAAAGGTGGGAAAGGTTTTGAAATGATTTATTGTGGTCTCATATAAGAAGGAATCAGTACTGCAAACTAAACAAGGATATACATTTTGAGCCTCAAGAGCAGGGTCAGTCCACCCAGGCATTCTACTTGTATGTTTTATGAGAGTGAAGCTATTACATTAGCCATATTTCTTAGTAGTTCTCAGCTTGCTAACAAAACTGACTGTTGTAGCCTTGTGTCCCCCCCGCTAGTACAGTAGTCCTAACTGTCCAGTAGACAGTATACATTTAATTCACATCCCTTTGACTAAATTAACCATCAAGCAACCCTCTCAGTGCTTCCTGCCTTAGTTTGTATCACTTGGAGGCCCACCTGTTTATTTGCATCTCTATACATTCCCCTTCATTGCTAATGTATCTCCCTACTCTAATTTGTGCACAAACTGGTTACTAATCAGCAAGTCAATGTGAAGACACACTCCCAACTTTAATAAACTTTGCTGTCTCTTCTTTCCTTCACTTTACAGGTAGTTTTAATTATTACTTACCCCCTCTGAGGCCTTCACTGATTGCCTCTCTGGTTTCTTTGCATTCCACCTGGTTTACACTCAATGTGCTATCTCCCTCCCCCAATACAAAGTATATATTATAATCCTGCTGAGCATGGAGCCATCTTTAAATTTCTAGTCTGCCATCAGGACACAAGTGCTCTTCAGCAATTACATTCTGCTTGTCGGTAAGCCATTAGACCTCAGGAATTTGTTTTAAAAGTGTTCAGATTTGTAAAGTAATGCTTATTTTTTCTCTTGTCTTGGTTGGCTCTGCTCCCCTGCCCCCTATTCCCTCCCACCCCCACTACCTCTACATTTATAGTAATCACAGCCACACCCAAAGCTCACCCTCACATCACCTCCACCAATCACAGCTCCTCAAGTCATATCACATTATACCACAACAACTTGCTCCACACAAAATACTCCCAATCGCTCTCATTCCCTCTAGGCATTTTTTACATCACCCACACTACTTCCCCATCCACATATAGTGCAACCCTATAATTCCTATTCAGACCCCCCACCTAGAAACAACTTAAACTTTATAACCATTACTATCACACCGCTAAGTCTAGCCTGTCTTCTCATAATTCTTTACAACACCACAAGTTATCACTCTAGCAATATCCCTAAACTTAGTAGCACAACACTACATTATGCACTCTCGTATACAGACACCACACATATCTGCCCACAGTTTTTCAAGAACTACATAACAGACCAATTCAGAACTAAACACATATGCTCTCATTCCTACTCCAAAAAAAACACAATACTTTCTCACATGCCTCACCAAACTCCAACATCTGTATAACCATTTTAACTCCAGGCTCACCATAAGTTGGGATATCCACCCCAACCCAAGCCCAAATCCATCCTGCCCAACACAAACTGCTCAAACACAAATGTCAGAACATAACACAACCACTTTCTTCATCCCTGGACAAATCAACAGCAGCAAAACCAACCATGTTTTAATGCTAAATATTAATATTAGAAGTATCAAAAATAAAATGCCTGAACTCCAGGCCACAATAGCACACTACTCCCCATACATAGTTGCTTTAACAGAAACCTGGCTAAATAAAAACATAGCTAACTCAGAAGTTCTCCCTACCGGCTACAATATCATTAGACAAGACAGACCACTTTGTAAAGGGGGTGGAACTGCCTTACTGTACAAGTCCAACTTAACTGTCCGTCAATTACCAAACTCCTACCACTCCCCCAGTAATTGGGACATACTTGTCTCACAACTTCAGCTTCACCCTAAAAAGGTCATCACCACAATTGTGATCTATATTCCACCTGGTAATACACCTGCTAGCCTTGAAGACATCTTATCCTGGTGTTCTTCCACATACTCACAAGAAACCCTTATTCTGGGGGACTTCAACCTAGATTGGTTCACCTGTATATCAGAATTGCCAAGTAATCTAATAAATCTTCATGGCTACCAGGAGCTAGTGCAAATTCCAACTAGATGTGATAAAAAATCTAAAAGGGAATCCATCCTTGACTGGGTCCTAACTAACAACCCCACATTGTACCCTCACACAGGCAGTCTCCCAGACACCTTAAGTGACCACAACATAATATAGTTTATACGTAGTAGAACAAGCATATGCAAAACCACTAACTATATATCCACTAAAAACACAAAAAAATTCTCTCCTGAGGTCCTCAACACTTTACTGTGTAACTGTGACTGGACCCCCCTAAAAACCCTCCCACTTGACCAAGCTGTAGCATATTTCAACAAAACATTTCTACAACACCTAGACACTGTCGCTCCATTGCGCAAAATCAAGGTTAAGAACCTCTACAAACCCCTGGCTCAGTAAAGAAATCAAACAAATCCTCAAGTCCAGAGACACTGCCTGGCTTTACTATAAAAAAAAAACAAAGAAACACAAAGCCTAACTAAGTACCAGGAACTGCGCAACCCTGCAAAAAATGCATTAGGCTGGACAAAAAATCCTACTACACAACATTATAAACTAAATACCAACACAACCCACAACAATTTTTAAAAAATGTAAACCAGCTACTAAAATCCACCCAAAAGGCTACCCCCAAACCAACCACTCCTGACACTAAAGTTCCCATCGAAACACAATTCAACTCCCACTTTGTGAACTCAATTCTATCCTTAGTATCACAGGACAGTTCCTTCCTCACTACCCCCCCCCCCAACACAAATAACACTAATGCAAGCTTTACCCTCAAAACAGTTTCCACCACTTCAATCAAAAGCATGGTCTCCAAACTAAAAACCTCATCAACAGCAGCTGATCTACTCCCCAGCTATTTCTTGAAACTCACAGCAGATGCTATTGCTGTCCCAGTCTCCACTCTCATAAACAGATCAATTGTTGAAAACTATGTGCCCAAACTCTGGAAAATATCCTATGTTACACCCATACATAAAGGCAGGACCTCCAATGAACTTAATAACTACAGACTCATTGCTTTACTCTTCCCCCTGGCCAAAATCCTAGAAAAATGCATCCATACCCAGATGCTAAACTATCTCCTAGACAGCAACATCCTGTCACCTACTCAGCATGGTTTCAAACCTGCCCATAGTACCACTACAGCCCTCCTCTGCTTCACAGACACAGTAAATTGTCTCAAGAATGAAGGCCTACAAGTGTCAATTCTTTTTGGATATGTCCAAAGCATTTGACACAGTCTCACACCAAATCCTGCTAAACAAACTAAACCAATATCATCTATCAAATTCCACTCTTACCTGGTTCCAAAGCTACTTAACTGACAGGTACTAAGCTGTGAAATGGGAAAATTCTCTCTCTCCTCAGCTGCCCATAATTATAGGAGTCCACCAGGGTTCTCTCTTAGGACCACTACTATTCACAGTCTTCACAAATGACCTCCATACCTCTACACAACATGCATCTATAATTCAGTATGCAGATGACACCACCTTAATATGTGCTGCACAAAACATTCCCACCCTCCGGCAAACAACTCAACTAGCATTCTCTGACGTTGAAAACTACCTAACCAAAGCCCAACTTATCCTCAATCCAAAGAAAACTCAGCTTATGATTATAACCAGTTCTAACAAAAACCCTAACAGTCAGTTCACTATCTATTCCACAAATGCTACTCCAATTGCTCCAGTGGCACAGGCTAAGCTATTGGGAATAACCATAGACTCCCACCTAAAATTTGATAGTCATCTCAACTTAACTATTAAAAAAGTACATGCCAAACTGGGGTCACTCTACCATATCAAACCATTTCTTACCAACAACACAAGATCAGCCATTGCTCGCTCCCAACTTCTATTCACCCTACTGTATGCATCTCCCATTCTGACTAATCTTAACAAAACTGAACTAAGCAAAATGGAAGCCTGCTATAACAGAATTGCCCGCTTTGCTGCAAATTGCTCACATAGAACCCATCACTGTACTGCTTTGAAACAGCTCTACTGGCTTGAATTGCCCAACCTCCTAAGCTACAATCAGCTCTGCCTCTGTCATTCTATCTGTTACCTCCCCAATAAGTGTCCTGCCCTCAAAAACCTAGTACAACATCACTCAGCCAAAAGGCCTCTTAGATTATCAAGCAAACTACTACTAGAAGTCACCAACAGCTACAATAGCTTTGGAGATGCACTATATATTAGTACAGTGGCTAAAAATTGGAACTCTGTCCCTACTAGCATTCAAAACACATCATCCAAAGCCTCCTTTAAAGACCTCATCGGGCAACATCTCAAGCAAAGTTGGCAGTGGCTAGTGAAAGCGGATAATATATACATACTAAATCTAGAGCACTTGATAGTAGTTTTCTGTCTTACTCACAAACACTGGCTAATCTACAATGTATGTACTGTACCTGTGTACTATGTATGTATTCTACCTATGTTCCAAATTTCAGCTGTACACCACAAATTTATTAATTACCTTTATTTTTAAAATTAATATTTTTTTGTTTGTTCTCTCCACTGTAACTGTTTATGTGCCACATACCACTGTAAAAACATGTCTCTTGTAATCTGTGTGTATATACTGATCATGTCTAATTAACTAAATGTGTCTGCAATTTTTCTTTGTGGAGCTTTTCTCCCCGGGCCTCTGCTGAAAAAGGGCCTTTATGGCTCAGTCAGACACCCCCCCCCCCGTTAACAAATGTAAAATAAAATAAAAAAATAAATAAAAATAAAAATTTTTTATATCACAAAAACCTGGCATTTTAACAGGGGTGTGTACACTTTTTATATTCACTGTAAGTGAACCCAGGTGGAACAGTGCAATCCATCACAGTATGTGCCACAGTCTGGTTCGATTGCACGCAGAATTCCTTGGATTGAAGCGATGCATTGTAGAAGAGTGATATATTTGATATTAAAATAGCCACAGAGGCCAGATATGGAATAAAAAATAGTTGACTGCACTAACAGAGGTGCTTTCACAGTAGTAGTTGTGTGTTATCATGAATCTGCAGTTGCTCCAAGTCATGACAAGGGTCTGTAGGATATCATAACAGAGAGTAAAGAAAGTATTGTTAAAAGGGGTACTACCTCAGACATAACTGTTGCTAAACATGTGTTTAGAAGTATTGCTGTCCTGAGAAGTTTGCTCCAGTTAGGGGCCATAAGAGCGACACCTTTTTATGTGCCATTGGCCAGGGTTTATTTAGGCTGGGAAGGGAAGCAAATAGACAACTAAGTGACAGTTTTCTTTGTCCTATCCTGGAAGATATCCTGATAGCAAATTACTGTGATGGTATCACATGCATATGCAGTTACACATAGTGCCAGACATAAGAACAAGAATGTGGCAAAAGCATGGGAGAGGAAGACCCACCATGTGCCTACTTCTCCAGTAGAGGCTGGTGATGTGGATACCTCAAAAAAAAAAAAAAGCTAGGTAAAAGCAGCAAGCTTGATTTGGAGCCAGTACTGTCAAAAGATACTGGACTTCTCTTGAGATAGGCTACTTCAGTAGCTGTCTTTGATGACTTGGCCTGAGCATATTTGAAATTGTAAGCCATGGCTTCTTAACTCCAACACCATGTAAGACAAGATTGCTCATTCGGCTATGCCAGTGAATGAAAAGTTGTACTGCTGTATCACAATGGTAAGAACATTCACCAAACCTACTTCACTCTTTGCTGTTTGGACTGGAGTATTGCAGGATTCAGTACTGAGGCCCTTATCTTTCTTAGTCTTCACACACGTCTAGCTAGAATAGATTAGTGCTCCATTGTGAGATGAGCTCATAGTCCTTCTTTCCTTCACATCCTGTTAGCACATCCAACTTACACAAGGGTCCTCAGAAAGTTTAGATTTGGTTCTGTAATATGTTTACCATAAACAGTAGAGTCAAACATTGTTATTTCTAGGACACCTGTCAACCTAACAAATGTCTCCTTTTCTTAGAGAATTCTTGAATCCTAATGCATCTCCCTTCTCAAGTGTTTGTTTTCTTCTCAAATACTTTGGCATTTGGCCAGACTAGGCATTCTACTTTGATAAAAATTGTAATGTATGTGAAAGTAAGATTAATACCAAGGGAGGCTCTGCTGCAGTTTCATCGGATTTCTTCCTTGTCTGCCATGGACAAAAGAGACTCATTCTTTTGCTTGAGAAATGGCTTCCTCACCCCCACCTCTGGATGCTTCTCCTGTACACTGCAAACTTAAGTTAATGAAATATTTTTGCTTGCCCCACCACATCAACACCAGTGCATTTCCTTTGAAGCTTCCTTGTTCCCTATCAAAGCATAAGCAAACCTTACCTCCCTTCCCCCTTTTGTTAAACCTATGTAAGCTTGACTACAGCTGGCATGCCATCAGCATCCCTGGGAGACATGATACAACTACAATCTCAAGTCAGCTGTATGAGAACTAGTGTGGAGTCCACCCCACTGTAGCCATAACAACATAGCTACATATTTTCCTTTTTTAGATCAGTTGTCTTGTATGGGTAGTTTGCTGAAATTTCTTAAATGACCCTTGACAACAATCTAAGGTGCAAGACTGCACATTTGTTTAAGACAGTTGTCATTGCTGTCCTTTTTTCATTCACAGCCCTTGCCTTTTGGTCTTGGGATTTACTGTGACACAGATACAATCCTTGGAGTGCAAACTGTGTAGTAATTAAATGTGACTGAATTTTATTGCACATTTGCTTACAATGTTAGTTTTTTTACAGTACTATAAATTATTGTTGCTTAAATTTTAAGAATAGTTTTAGATTTTTCCCTGTAGTCAGTATGTCTAGACTGGTCGATCTAGCTGGTTAACTAAATTAATTGCATGTACACAGACAGACACAGACACTAGATATAGTATAGGTTGTACTTATATGGTCTGTATTTTCAGAATCATGTGCCTTTATTTGCAGGGCTCGAGGTATGGAGCAGATCCAGAGGCTGTAAAAGAAAGACTTCAGGCCATTGAAGAGAAGATTTTGGCGCATCAACACATCTTGGCGATGCCTCAGCGTTTTTCAGGAAGTAAACAGTTGAACAGGCGTGAGATGGAGATAGAGAATGCTATGTTTCAAGGAAATGACCGGCACAGTTTTCTTAGAGCACTCTACTATCAAGGTATTGTTTTGTAGGGCACATGCTACTTGGCTTCACACAAATAGGTTCATAGGTAGGTACTAAGCTATTGGCCCTAGGGCCTATACAAGCCTAGCCAAAAATGTACCCTGGCTTTCGCCACCCAAGAAAATTATTTTCCTGTGCCCCTGTCAAGCAGAACCACAGAAGTGATCCCTGGGGTGAATTTCCTATTACCCATCCAATCATCAAGATTTTTCTTGAAGAGTGCTAATGAGGAGCTCTGTTTGACATAGATAGGTAGTCTGTTCCAGAGTATGGGAAGTCTCTGGGACAGGAATCTATCCCTCCAGCATGTTCCGTTTATTGTGGTGACAAGGTTTAGGACCCTAGAGCATGTAGCTCGGCGGGATTGGGATTTCTTTAAGTGGAGCATGTCCAACAGCTCTGGGTTTGACATAGCTCTGTATGTTAGGCAGAGATCGCCTCTGAGTAGGCGATATGCGACGGAGTAAAGCTGGAATTTTTTGAGACTGTCTGTCTGCATAAGGCATCTGTTTGAGGCCAGTAATCCTCTTTGTGAGGTATTTTTGCGGCCTTTCCAGTTGTTGTAGATGTCTTGTGAGGTACATACCAAAAGGGGCGTTGTACTCTATAATGGGTCTAATGAGTGATGAGTAGAGGGGAACAATGACCTCTTTTTTTCTGGATGAGAAACCTTTTGTGATGAGGTGTGCCACGTAGAAGGATTTCCTGACCACTTTGGGATGTGATTATCAAAGGAGAGACTACTGTCCACCTGTGTCCCAAGGTCTCTTATCACACTTTTGGTGTTAAGTAGACTACCGCCTATGTGGTAGTTCATGGGTACAGAATTTTTACCAAAGGGGATGACAATGCACTTTTTGGCATTGAGCTTGAGACCATGTCTTTGACACCAGGCATCTGTCTCAGTGAGGCCCTTTTGTAGGATGTCCACATCATTAGGAGTTTCAATTATGGCTCCTAGTTTGCAGGCATCTGCGAATTTAGTTGGCCAAAGACCTTCTGTGTTAGCCTGTACTTCGGAGAAGTAGATAACAAACAGGAGAGGACCCAGGACTGAACCCTGTGGTACTCCACTTGTCACTGGTCTGAAGTCTGCTACTTTCACAGTGTGGGTTCTTTCAGTAAGCCAGTTGGCAACCCATCTTGTGACATAGGCATTTATACCTAGTTTAGTGAGTTTATCTATAATTCCAGAGTGGGGGATGGTGTTGAACGCCTTGGCGAGATCTAGATAGGCTGTGTGAACCACCTTACCCTCATCCATGGCCTTGATGACTACTTCAAAGAAGTCTATCAGGTTTAGGAGACATGATCTGCATTTTACAAACCCAAACTGTGTGGGGACCAGGGTTTGGAGATCTCCAATGTCTTTGTTTATGAGTTCCATGATGATACGTTCCATGGCCTTGCAGACAAGGCTCGTCAGGCTAATGGGGCGGTAGTTCCCGGGGTCTGTTGTGGCCCCCCCTTTGTGGAGTGGGATAGCTGTCGCAGTGCGCCATTCAATGGGCACAAAGCCTGAGGTGAGGCTATGATTCAACATGGTACTTAGGTGGGGTGCCAGTTCATTCTGTAGTTCATGTAGAAGGTAGCCTGGGATGTTGTCAGGTCCCATGGATGCTGTGTTCTTGGCTTTGGAGAGTGAAGTTTTTACCTGTGCAGCCGTGATTACAGGAACTTTGCATTCTTCCGGTATAAAGATGGGCCCTTTAGGGGGTGAGAGGGGGTAAAGTTAGTGCTGAACCTATCTGCCAGGATGTTGGCAATATCAGTTGGTTCTGTATATTTAGTATCACTGTGCTGTAACTCGGAGCAGATCTGAGTGTTGCCATTGAGATTTTTAACATAGCTATAGAATGCTTTGTGGTTGTCTTTAGAATCAGTGGCAATTTTGTTTTCATAACTAGCGTTTGAGGATTTTATGAGGGATCTCATCTTCTTACTGAGGCTGACCAGGGAGTTCCTCCAATCGTGGGATTTTACTCTTTTTTGCAACAGTTTCTTCTGTTGTAGAGTTTGTTTATGGCAGAAAACCACCAGATTAGCTTCCTTTTTTTGGAGGATAGCATCTTGGTTCTGTTAGGGATAGCACGATTCATGCACTCGTGTAAGTGCTTATAAAGTGCATTTGTGTAGGATTCAGCAGTCGTACCTCTATTGTCCATCTGCATGGGTGTCATGATGTTTGCCACTTCTGTCTTAAGAAGCGTGAAGTTGGCTTTGGAGAAATTTTTTACAGTTGTTTTCCTAATGGGGTGGGAGCGGGATGTGGATGTCTAGGGTGATTAGCTTGTGGCCGGATCTGACCAACGAGGAGCTGACCTCTGGTGTGGAACACCGGTCACCCATGTTGGTGATGACCAGGTCTAGGATATTGCTGCCTCTGGTGGGGGTGTGGATAAGTTGATCCAAAGCGTTGGAATTGATGATTTCCAGAAAACATTGAGCAAAAGAGTTGGTACATGAGTAGTTTTCCAGTTAATGGTAGGGTAGTTGAAATCACCCATTATTAGAGTGTTGGGTTGTACCTTAATATTTTCCAGTGTATCAAGAAAAGAGGAGTGAGAATCCTGGGGCATGGTGGGGGGGTCTTGCTGGGATTTTAATAGATTGAAGAGATTGGCTGTCATGTATACACATTCCTTGGTTAGACTGCCTAGTTGTTTTCACTGTACTTTTCCCCTAACATATCTGCTGTCTCACATTTAAACTACCAGCATGATGCTGTGTATTTGCTTATACTTTTTAGCCTTCCTGCCTTCCTTTCCAAGCTGCATCAGAAAATGGAGTACTTTGTTCTCTGATCATCTTCATGTGTCAGAAAGCACATTGTCTGTATAGCAAGAACCCAGTATTCTTAAAGAGAATGCCTTTCTGAAGGTGTTGAAAAACATTTCCCAAAATGTCTCTTGCTTTAATGATGCAATGTTTGCAGGAATTGTGATGCATGTCACAGCACACAGTGGGTACATCTTTGTACTACTTACCTTGAGTGCAGTTTATCTAGCTGTGCGTTCTTTCACTTCAGTCTTAAGTGTTTCATGCCTACAGTATACTTTACTGATGCTCACATAACTTTAAAGGGGAGAGCCTGTTGTTGAGTTCATTTTAACAAAAATTGGCCCACCTTTTAAGATGGGTGAATTGTCAGAGTTTCGGACATAGTGCCAATGTCTGATCAGATGATAAGAAACACTGACTAGTGCATACATAGGTATATGATATGGTTACAAGAGGTCAGTGTTTTATGGCACAGTAGACTGAATACTAATGTATGACTCTTGGTTGCAAAAGGTTGATTACTAGAACTGCAAAAATCATAACCTCTGTTACTAAAATGGAGAGAAGTATGTGCAATATGTATGTATTTGAAAAGCAGCTCATTGTCATAACGAGACATAGGAATGTTTGTTCTAAAATGAGCAGGAATATTGCATTTTATAAGCGCCCACAAATTTACCTTGGAAAAAAATAGGGTATTTCCCATCTCTGCTTTGTAAAGCATTCAGATATTTTGTTAATTATACCCATAATCCATAGACACTCTGGTGAAGCAGTAATATAATCCAGATTATACAGTAAAGTCTTGGTACTCGACCCCTAACTGGGAAAAGCCGAAAGACGCAACAACAACTCTTCAGGAACGAGCACTCTGATTGAACCACCCAACCAGTGTGCCCACTAGAGTATATACCAATAGAAAAAAGATCGGCTACTAAAGTACCATTGAGTGGCCACACTTTTTATTGGCATATGCAGAGGGACAAAGAAAAATATGAGGAAAAATCTGGTATGTGCCTGCAAAACTAAAGAAACGGAAACATACCCGATTTTCATTGTATTTTTGCACAGTCCCTTGTAAAATCTCAAGTTTTTTTAACAGCTAAAAAATAAAAAAAAGAAGCAGCAACAAGAGCGTCTCTCTTCTCTCTCTCACTGCACTAATGTAATATGCAAGTGTGAGAAGGTTAAGTCCCATATGCATACGCAGTACATCAGCACACAGGAAACATGGCAGAAGAAGACCGAAGTGTCATTACAAAGACATAATTTAAGAAAGGCAAGTCATTTCTTTCTTAATAATGTCCTTGTATAATAGCGGTAATCCACAACTATGTGAGTATATCAGGATTTACCCAGAGTTGCCTTTGTTTAATTACTTGCCATCATGATCAAACCACACCAGCCATTGATAAATCCTGATATACCTATACACAGTCGTAAATTATTGCTAAAGTATTCATTCTTCACCCCACCAACACACACGCGCACACAAATACACACTGTGCCATTACTTCAAATTCCTCTTTGTGTTGTTTTTTAAACATCTTTATATAATCATCCCATTTTAAGATATGACATGAGTTAAAATAATTGTTTTAAGTTGCTCATAGTTTGTAGACTCGCAATATAATTGGGCTTTCCAGGCTCAGGTTTCCATAACTATTGGGTCTTGTTGTGTTTGTCATAGCTGTCTAAGTAAGAGCAGTGTATTTAATTTAGAAAGCAGTGTCTACAGTAAACTCTCAGTTAACCGGCACCCATGGGGATTGGTAAATGCTGGATAACTGTAGTTTCTGGTTGCTTGAGAGTTACTATTAAAAATAGGCTTACTAAAACCGTACCCTGAACTATTTGTTTGGTTTGACTTGTTCTTAGATTGGGGAGAGATGGAATTTATTCCTCTCCTCCTTTTTAAAACTCTAAAAATGTAAGGTATATTTCTGTTGGGGGGAAAAACAGAAAGTGCAACACATGAAAATTGTACTGTATTTCTGTGATTTTTTTTTTTTTTTTGCCAGTTGCTTGAGTTCTGATTAACTGAGAGATGTAATGTGATCTTATCTCGCCTACATTCATTACTGACTGATTCGGAGCCAAGAGTCGGCGCCGACTCGGCCACTATAACTAGCACAAAGTCTCTCATTGGCTAGGCTAACCATGTATCCCAGGATGCATCACGCCCAAACCCCCAGATCTCGTTTGCCGCTCCCAGAGTAACGGCGTGGTCTCGACTTGGCTGTGGCTAAGTACCCTCTCTTTTGTTTTTTGAACTATAGCTTTGAGTTGTTATACCAAAAAAGCTATTCTAATAGCTACGTTGTCTGTTTTATTCATTGTTGTGACTGACTGTGTTTGTTGTGGTAATCCTTCTGTTTGGCGGTCTAGGCCCATTTTAGTTAGAGGGCCTTTGCCCTATCTTGTGTTGTTACTGTTCGGGCGTTTAAATTAGAGCCCTTTCCTTCCCTACCTTGTGTTGCTGAGTGTGCTTATTGGGTAAATTTGAAGTATTGTTGCTGTTTGTGGATTGTGTTCCTTATGTCGGGCAAGGAACCTAAAGAACATAAGCCATCTGGCTTTAAAAAAATGCGCCAAATGTGCGTACAAGATGTCGCTGACTGCTGGCCACTCCATCTGTGTGTATTGTCTCGGTGCCATACACTTGCAGGAAGCCTGCAGTGTGTGTCATGCTTTCTCTGCCAGGGTTTTACAGTAGAGAAAAAATAAACTTATCCTCAAGGGTTTGATTAAACCCTCCTTTGAGGAAACTTTGGCGTCCTCTCCTCCCTCTGAGAAATCCAGGTCCAAGTCTAAAATGAAGTCTCCAGCTCCAACTAGTTTGTCGGAGCCTCCCGAGAAAAGGTCTAAATCTACATCTCCTTCCTCGGCTCCACTGATCTCGGTGCCGCAAGAAGGACGGTCCAAGGCTATGCCTCCTTCCTCGGCTCCATTGGCCTCAGAGCCACAGGAAGTATTGTCTGTTGCGGGGTCGGCTTCTTTAACTCTACGGTCATCGGTGCCGAAGGAGGTTGCGGTGGTTCTCGAGTCTGCTTTGGCTCCGATCCTTTTGGAGCCGGTTCAGAGCCGTTCCCCGAGTCGTGTCTCGGTTCCGACTGAGAAGGTTTCTCGACCCCCGTCTGTCTCCTCCAAGTTCTCTAGGCTCTTGGATTCAGATGTCAATAGGGTGGTCCAGAGGCTCCGCTAGTCGCCAGTGTTGACTAAATTATTTTCGGCTCCAGCCCAGTCGGCGCCGGAGACAGCTATTATATCGGTTCCATTTCTTCCTCCTCCGACAACTTCGTTGTCGTCGGAGCCGGAGTCTGCTGAATCGAGTGAAGTCCCTGGGTCGGCTCCGTGACCTCCTGCGGGTCTTTCGGATCTGACATCGGCTCCAACCTTTTCCATTCCTTCTACAGGTTTCGGTACTCAGGTGTCCTCAGTCGAACCCGAGGGGGATACATCAGGGCTTCAGACTGCAGCTCCAAGTCTCCCCCTTCGTGCTTCGGCTAGGGGTACCCCGACTCCAGTCATGGTCTCGGAGGTGGGTTTTTCGTCCGATTCTGTTGGACCTGCCTTCAAGGCTATGAGGAGCACGCTGGCCAAGTCCATAGTGACTTCATCTGAATCAGCAACTCCTTCCCTAGATGCTGCGACTAGAGCTTCTGGTGCCCCCCTATCTCTGGACAGCGGGGCTCCTAGGCCTGAGAATACCTCCAAGTGTGGTCCCCTACTTCCTGAGGGCCCTTCAGAGTCTGTGCCTGAAGAGCCTCCCAGGAAGAAGTTGTGTAAGAGGAAGCACGTAGACTCCCCAGATGAGTATGTCACCTCGGACACCGACCTCGATGATGCAGAAGGGTCCCCGAAGTCGTCCTCGGATGATGTCTCGTTCTCTGATATCCTGGAGATCTTGAGACAGCGGGACGACTGGCCATCCAGAAACCCTTCTGAGGAGGAGTCGGTCTTCCTCAAGGCCTTCGGAGCCCAGCCTTCCGCCTCCTGGGTGTCTCCACCCTTCGATGAATTATTGGATCTTATTTGTCGAAGGGTGTGGGAACACCCTGACTCTGTGGGGCCAGTTCCTAGCCGCCCCAATAAATTTTTATCTGCGCCTCCTGGAAAAGAATTTTTGACCAAGGAAGTACCTGTGGATGCTATGGTGGTGGTGCCTGCCACCCAGCAGGACATGGCAGAGGCTTCTACTTCTATCCATCCTCCTAATAAGGAGTCTAGGAGTATGGATAGGTATGGGAAGCGTACCCTGTCTTCAGCGACCTTTACATTGCGGTCGCTGAATTACTTGTGTCATTTTACATGGCTCCAAAGGGATCTCATAAAGGAGTTGGGAGATACCCTGTCGGGTAACTTGCCTGAGGCGTTGGCCCAGTCTGTTAACGCCCAGCTGTCTACCCTTTCTTCCATCGTCAACTCGTCCATGAGGCTCATATCTTATGCAGCCGAGGGGGCGGGTAGAGCAGCGAGTTCGGGCGTAGGCCGTAGGAGGCAAGCTTGGATGCGCTTGTGTCATTTTGCGGAGGCTTTCAAGTCTTCTTTCACGGACGCCCCATTCGACGGGTCCTTCCTTTTTGGACCCAAAGTGAAAGACACCCTCACTAGATGTGAGCAGGAGGGTAAGACTTTGTCTGCCGTTGGGGCCCGTTTTTTGCTTCCCACTAAACCTTATCCCAAGGCTCAGAGGGGAGGGAAAATGTGGTTCAGAAAGTCTCAAAAATCTTCCCCTGCACATCAAAATGACCCCCCCCCCTCCAGGGGCAGAGGAGGGGGGAATTTTAATGGAAGGTGTCGCCCTAGAGGAGGAGAAGGCCCCCACAATACAGGAGACCGCAAATCCTTTCGTGGTTCCTCCTACCAACGTCCCTGAGGGATTACCCGACTGTGCGTCTCCGGAGCCAGTCGGGGGTCATTTTTCAGAGCATCTTCAGGCCTGGGAGTCCATCACTCAGGATCGATGGGTGCTTTGTATCATCACCGGAGGTTACACCATTCCCTTTTTTCATCCCCCCCCCCCCCCCGCCATCACGAAAAATCCCGGACGTTCCACCCAGTCAACGGGATCAGGCAGCAATAGAGGTTTCAAAGCTGCTAGAAAAAGGAGTCATCCAACCAGTCCCCGCAGGCCAGATCGGATTAGGAACTTAACTTACTCAAAGTTATTTTTGGTGCTAAAAGAACAGGGGAGTTGAGACCCATTCTGGATCTCAGCTGTCTAAACCGCTTTGTAAAGAAGTCCAAGTTCCGAATGGTCACCTTGCAATCCATTTTCCCATTGCTGGAAAAAGGAGTATGGATGTGCTCCCTCTATCTCAAGGATGCTTATCACATCAAGTTAAACAAGGCCTCCAGGAATCATTTACACTTTCGGCTGGGAGCCAGTCATTTTCAATTCCAGGCCCTGCCCTTTGGTCTCACCACAGCCCCCAGGGTGTTCACCAAGTGTCTGGCAGCAGTGACAGCTCACCTGAGATGTCTAGGATTCCAGGTGTTTCCTTATCTAGACGACTGGCTCCTCGCCGCCCCCACCAGGCATCTACTTGTTCAAGTCACGAGAGTTACTGTCAAATTGGGCCATCTTCTAGGGATTTCATTCAACTGGGCAAAGTCTGTATTGCTGCCATCACAGTGTGTTGCCTTTATCGGCGCAGAGCTAGACTCTGTAGAGATGAGAGCTTTTATACCGACAGAGGGAATAAAAGTGTTACAGGCCCAAGTCTTGGCTTTACTACCCCGGGGAAAAGCCCAAGCCAGGATGGTTCTTCAGTTGTTGGGATCAATGGCGGCTACCATTCTTTTAGTTCCGCTAGCCAGGTTACACATGCGAATACTTCAGTGGCTCCTTTCGGCCCAGTGGTCATATCAGGAACACCCCTTGTCCCATCTGATTCTCATCACGGAGAGGTGCCAGCAGGATCTGCGTTGGTGGCTTCTCTCGTCCAATCTGGATCAAGGGAGACCCTTGAGGTCCCAGTCCCCTGTTGCCACAGTAACCACGGATACCTCCCAGATAGGGTGGGGGGGGCATTATCTGGGCGAGACGGTCCAAGGTACGTGGCAAGACCATGAGGTTCACTTGCATATCAATGTTCTAGAAATGAGAGCGTGCTTCTAGCATTGCAAGCACTTCACAGCTCTCTTCCCAGGGGAACTATTGCGATTCTTTCCGACAATATGTCGGTTGTCTGGTATCTGAACAAGCAGGGAGGAACCAAGTCCTACCCCCTTTGCAGAGAGGCCATGAGAGTGTGGAATTGGGCGATCGCTTCCCAGCACTTTCTAGTGGCAAAGCACATTCCGGGGAAGTCCAGTGTGATAGCAGACAGGCTGAGCAGAGCTATTCTGATGCCTCACGAGTGGTCCCTGAACGAAAGAGTGGCTGCGCAGATGATCTGCAAGTGGGGCCTTCCCTGCTGCGACCTCTTTGCCAGCCCCCTGAATGCGAAGTGCAGCAATTTTTTTCACTCTGATCCCCCCACATGGGGAGTCACCCAGGGATGCTCTAGTCCACAATTGGCCCTCCAGTCTGCTCTCCTTCCCGCCGGTCCCATATCTGGGTGCCTTTGTCTGTATTTCTGTCCGACTATATTTATAGATGCTTTTTTGTATTAATTAATTAGGCTTTCTTCTTTGCATAAATATTGCACCATATCAGATCTTTCTTTCTTATGACCATATTTCTTTCTTTATACCATTCAAAAATCTCTGTAGATTTTTTTTTTATATTTTCGTACTTTGCGAGTCACTTCTTTTTCCAAACTGCCTAAGGTTTATTGGTCTGTATAATGTTTTTCATGAATCTGTTGTATTAATGAACACAAAATTTGCATTTGAAACTTTTGACAGTTTTTTTGTCCAACTCTTTTTTTTCTTTCCACTAATTTCTCTTAATCTTTTTTTTTGTATATCCTCTGTCTGGAATTTCTGAGTTACTTGCATAATGGTAACAGTACATAATTTCTTATTCTCAATAGTCCACTCTTATCATCTTTGTGGCTGTTTTTTGGCATGTCAGTTTTTGTTTTTGTTTTTGTGGACTACTACTTCCTTCTGCAACAGGGGGGGCCATCCTACCCCTGAGTCTGGCAGCCTAACCCCATTGTAGGATCATAGGAGATTACTAGGCTGTTGACCCGGAGGTCATTTCAAACCTAGCCATTTCTTCCCAGTGTAATGCCTTGGGTACTCTAGTCAGTACCAAGGTTTGTATGTAGTGTGGGTGCTAACAATTTACGGTGCCCCATCCACTCATCCAGGTTCCTTTTGAACAGTGTTCTAGAGGTGCCCTGCTTCACATGAATTGACAGCCTATTCCGAAGATGCGGCATTTGCTAGGATACAAATTTATCCCTCCAGCATGTCCTATTCAAGTCGCAGGCCATATTTAGGTCCCTGGAACAGGTAGCTCTAGTCCCATTTCTGTGTCTTGAGGATTCCACAGTGTCATTTTTTCCAGTCCTGACACCAGTGTCTCTATCAGGATTGGGCACTTTTTACCCTGAGACTTGTGCACCCAGCTATTTTTTTAACCTAATTCTGTCCGTGTTATATGCTGTATAAAATACAGTCTATACGTCAGTGTTGTCTTGGTGAGATTTTGTAGGAACGGAGTCCACCTCTTGAAAGTACTCACCAAGACTTGAGGATGAATTCAGTTCCTGTATGCCATTTCAAATGATACTACAGTTTTAGGTTGCTGTTTTATATGCTGATATACCTGACAGCCTCTCATGTTTTCACTAGTAATGATTATGTCTAAGTTCATGCATGCTATATAAGTTGGCATTGTTATTTATGCACAATGTAATGTGACTCTTGTCTTGGTGCAGTTAGTCTGTTCTCATCAGTTCTATAACTTATAAAATTACAATGCCTAATGACGTCTTCTGGATGATCAACAAGTCTGACTGTGATGAGAATAGCTGACTTTAGCCAGCAGTGATACATAGGCTGAAAGACCTGAGATATTTATAGTGGATATGGTTAATGCAAGGCCACTTGCATTCCTCCAGACTTCGGCATTCAGGTGTACCACAGGAATGATACTGCATTGAGACCTATTCTCCATTTCGTTCATGTTTTGGTTTCATTGCTGTTAATCTGTCTTGTCTGGATTTAGATTCTGCCTCTACTCCGTCTTCATTGTCAGTTATGTTTAGCGTCAGTCATTCTGGTGACCATTTACTTTATGACAGGTGAATATTTCTGAAGTAGAATATTTGAAGCAGACAAGGAAAGTTTTTGATGCATGCCTTTTACTATTTTATCTTTTTTTTTCAGTGTGAATCATGCTGAGTCTATGCATCTTGTTTGACGGGGTTTGACTTTGGGGAGACTAAAAAAGTCCTGCTGCCATAATACTACTACCTTGTGGGCTCCATCTCAACACTTGCAGGTGTTTTTATAGGCATCAGTTTAGTATGTTTGTCTATGGTACACTAAATCACACCATCTAACAGAAGAATGTTTGATATCCAACAGTGATATAGTAAATCATTATATTTTTTTTGATTGTAATAACCCAGTGAGAAAGATAGTTGTGAAACTGAGCTATTCTGTCCCCTTTCTACAAGTCATTCATAACAAGATCTCCCCTTTTAAAAACATGTGTATACCACGGACAGGGCTTGACTTTTAAGAGGATTCCATATGCCATTGAAGAAACAGTTAAAGAAATGCAGTTAAGATAACTTCCCTTCATTAGTATTCTCCTTCCTCAGGACCTTGCCTAATCTTAAGAGCTTGTGTAATTTTTCAGCATTTCTGCTGTTTAATTAAAACAAGCATCTGCTGCAGATATCTTTCCATCCAGACATTATTCAGTATCACATGATATGAAATCCATATTGGGTAGACATGTACTCTACTGAGGTTTGCTTTGGCAATTGCCATACTAAATTGGAAGCTTAGAGTTTCTTTACTAGCAGCAGTATACCTTTTTCTGCAACACCACTGTATGGTGTTACTAAGAGTTTATTTTCCATTGCTGTCCAGCTGTGGAGGTACCATATTTAAGTATGAACAGATGGTAGGTGTAGTTTCCCACATGAAGGGTGCTGAGAGACCTGCCACCCCCTCCTAAAAAAGTACTTACTGAGGTATTTTATAAAATAAAAAAATCAACATAACCTCTGGAATTCAGAAATAACCCAATACTAGCAATAAGGGCTATAGTATAAAGATCTTGTTTACACAATGCAGTATTTTCATATTCAGAGACATGTTAGTTAACTACTGTTAGTGCAGATCAACATTTTTCTGCAGTAGCTAATAACATTGTCAGCCTATGCAACATGTTCACACAGGCAACCCCTTCCCCCATTCCCTCTCACATGCACAGAGTAACAAACACACACACACACACTACATACTCAATGCCTGTCTCTCGGTAGTCAGAAGATCACTGATGTCTCCTTTTTTTTCCTGCTCTTATAAATCATGGATGATTGCAATCAGCAATTAACTCCAGACATAAGTTTTTCTCATTTCTTATCCTTCAGTAAATGCATACTAGTGTAAAAGATGTTATTCTAGCAACTTTCCAAGTTTGCAAGAGGAGTAAGTGCAGCCTATCCCTGATTATGTATCTTTATCCAGTCGTTAGTAATGGTTTTCTGTAGATGCACTACGAGGTTTGAGGTGTTCTTGTGTGTTTTTTGTCCCTCTTTGTTGCTCAGAAACTGTTGCAGACATTAAACAATGCTCTGTATTGTGATTTTTACTGTGACAGTGGTACAAGGTTTGAAGCCATTTTCCCTCCTCTGTAATTGTCTTTTTTTTTTTTTTTAGTCTTTTTTTTATGTTCTAATTACAGTAAAATGCTATTATCTAGCGGTGGCACAGAGGACTCATATCCTCTGTGGGAGGTGGGATTCTGCAAGGTTGGAATATTTTTTGTGCTTTTAAGGCATGCTATTTATACAGCTCCTGGCTAGTGGTCCCCCGGCCCTCTTTTTCCTTTTTTTAATAAGTGCTCTTTGAGTATGTTGTTAGTGTTCTCTCTGGTAGCTACTGCCCCTCTCCCAGCCTATGTTATGTATAAGTTTCGCTAAGGCATAATGTTATAAGGTTATCCATGGTGGCTACTTTTCCCCTACCTATGTCTGTAGAGTTATCCCTGGTGGCTAGTGGTCCAGTTGGCCCAATGTTGCAGGTTTTGCTCTTTAGTCTGGGGTGGGGTGGAAGTATGACATCCACACCAACCCACACCATTCACACTTTCATAGCATGCGCATATGCGTACGTGCACACACACACACACACACACACACACACACACACACACACACACACACACGTACACCTAACCTATCTGCTGATTATCCCCTTGTATTTCTACTTTCTAGCAGAGATGCACTCACACATTCAGTTCCTCACATAAATGCATTCACATATCCCACTAATACTATTCAGCATTATCCCCTTGTATTTCTACTTTCTAGCAGAGATGCACTCACACATTCAGTTCCTCACATAAACGCATTCACATATCCCACTAATACTATTCAGCACTTACTTCTACAATGATGGGAAAAAACAGTCAAAATTACCAGAGCCAGCCAGGTGTAGTTATGCTAATTTATGCAGCCAGGTGATTCTCTAAACCTCTTGGCTGGTTAAATGCCTTAATGCCAGCAGTTCCAGGGGAGAGCACATGGCTGACTATCATATACCTCTCCCCTGGTATACCTCGCTAGTATCTAGTTTGGCCATGGAAACTAGGAAGTCTACCGCAGTGCTGCAAGTCTTCTTACAGAAGCACCATGGTAGTGTTGATTTTGAATGTGGAAAAGTTACATTGAGGTGTGCAAACTATGTGCACCTTATGGCAGCCTTTCTGAATTTAGGTCAAGCAAAGTTCAAGAGTACATTTTCCCTTAGTGAAAATAAGGATGCATAATGCAATAATTTTATCTGTTTGAGTCTGCAGTTTTTCACAGTACAACCTCCGGCCTTCTCTATAAGAAGGTAGTCTGAGTCTGTCCTTGTTCTTCTTAACATTTCTGATGAAGGTTAGCATTGCCCTTGGTCTGGACACATCAAATGGTGCTGAAATGTTAAAAAAAAAAAAACATAAAACAGTTCTTAACATTAAAGGAACATTCAATCCTACCCCCCCAAAAAAAAAAAGTGCCTTAAAACAGTTGTTTGACTTTTTTCCTTATGATAGTCTCTATGTATAAGGCACAGAGATTAATTAAAAAGAAAAGTGGAAGTAAACAGTCACATTTCAGCAAGATTTAACTTTAGTTGCTAATGCGAGGTAGTACGATTCCTTCCCTGGTTTCTACATCATCTTCATTTCTGAAGAAGTGGTTAGAAACGGTGGAAGATGAATTGCTAACTGCTGCTATCTCCAACAATCAAGAAGAATTTGACTTTTTTACAGCTGTTACGGGGTTGGGAGAGTGGCCTAATGGTTAAGGTGTTTGCCTTACAAATACAAGGTGCAGGGTTTGAGTCTCACAAGGGATAATTGGCTAAGCTTAAAATGGCTTACAAGGGCAGTTAGCTTAGTACTAATCTATGAACCTATGAACCTATGTTGCAGTTTCACTCCCAGATTACTTTGAATTACTTTTACAGTTTCTAGAATCACAGAGCTCAAAGGTGCTAGAAGTGGCACTTGGACAATTTCTGCAGTTCACAGCCAACTTATTTCATATTCACTATCTCTTGAACTCTCATTCTGCTTATAATGTTGGTGGAGCAATGCCTGGGGGATGGCAAGGTAACAGTTTCTTTATGTGGTATTTCTAATACTGAATAAGGCAAAGTAAAGCTTGTTTTTGGATTTTTGGCATTTTTATAGAAATGGAGTAATTGCATACCTTTAGAGTACTCGTTTTATGTTGACTTTTTTGTTCGTTTTGCATTGGAGTGAGTAACTGCTTTTGTCAGTTCCATATGTATGTGTTTACAGAAACATTTTTGTCGCAACCCCCTGCCCCCCAATCACGTCTGCCATCAGTTCAGATGTAAACCCTTTAGACCACTTGTCTAGAGTTTTTTTCCTTTGGTTATGGGAGTAGTGGCCCAACATCACCAATGAAAGCAGATTGCTATAAGCCATAGTAAATTCACTGACTTTTGCAGGACATGACGTGAACTGTAAAACTGGAAAAATTCATTTGAACCTATAAGCGTGTTTGCTTTTAATGCTGTATTTTGTTCTGTCTGTAAGGCACACTGAACTACTGATTAAACAACATACATCACAAGAGTCCCATATGGCCCCCAAAATGTTTGTGTTCCAAAGATCCTTTGTGAAAAGTTTTACACGTGTACCATTCTTGGATAATTTCAGTTCACGGTTTCTTGATACTGCTTCTGCCTTCTTTCGACAGTTTTCAGATTACATGCCCGCTGCTCGCTAGTTAAAGCAGCATTATGCATGAATGGATATGTGGAAGTGTATTACTGCCCCTTTTTTGTTTTTGAATGAGAGAATGCCTTTGTTTTTAATTGGGTTTATGCATGAGGTTGCGTTTGCATATTCTGACACTGATGGAGGGGTATTGATGAATGCTAGCTGACCATTTTTGTGACTGGGTGGTTGTATGAATGTGGTTATGTTGGACATGGTATGTAGATTCAGAGAAAGTGCAACAAGGTAAGCAAGAAGTGATTATGGACCTAACACCTTGAAGTTAACAGAAAGCCTAGCCAGTGCATTTATGTTTTGCTTATTTTTGAGAGGGGAGAGATTGGCTTTGGAGGATTTCCCCCTCACCGCACCCTTTCATCTTCTGTCTAAAAGTAAGTTTCTGTTAAAAATAAATAAATAAATAAATTCTGGTGGCCCTTGCCTTCATTGAATCTTCCTGATGTGGACCATCACATAAAAAAGTTTGGTGAGAATTGAACTAGACAAACTGACTTGTTTAATGATTGAGTCTGTGTCTCTAGTTTAGTGACTTGCTTATATATCTGCACAGTGTGCAGAGCTTGAACCCATTTTAGAATGTTTCCTTATACCCTTCTTTTATTTTTGTATCTGGCAACACCCACTAGGCAGTGCTTAGTTAGGGGGTTGACCCAATAACTATGACTAAATTATTTGTCAGTAGTCAAATGATTGAAGGAAAGAAATATTTATATAGAGAATAAATCTGTTCAACAGCTGTGTGATGTATGACTCCATTGTTCCAGTCAGAGTAATTAAAGAATCTTGCCTGCTTAATTTAAGCCTTTATTGATAATATGGTACAAAAGAACTGTTGGTAATAAGTTTCATTTTTGTTTGCAGGTATTTAAATGTAATACACTCTCTCTTTCTTCTCTTCACTATCTTGTAAATATTAGAGAGAGAGCATAATTTTTATAATAAATTAAAAAACAAATAGCTGCGATATGATAATCCAATGGAAAGAAAAACACAGTTAATGCGATGGCAGAACAATATGCTCAATCTTCAAGTTTAAATAAAAATGACATTCTAAGTAAACCTAAGTAAATAGATCATTAGTTAAGGTTTACTTAGAATGTCATTGTATTTTAGTGTATATATATATATATATATATATATATATATATATATATATATATATATATATATATATTTTGTATAACAGTTTATTAAATATATATACTATCTATATAAGACATTTTTTATATATTTTTAAGAATATTAACATGGATGCAAATCGTTTTAGTGTATATCACATATTTATATATTTTTTAAATATAAGCGCTTTGCTATTTATATAACGCTGTGCAAGATTTTTATTTAATTGACAACAGGAAATGATGTCATTAAATTGATTAATATATAAAAAGATTGTTAATTAAATAATGCAGTTGCCCTGAAGATGCCATTTATGGTGAAAGCGCTTGCCGTTGCTGTTTGTTAATAAACTGTTTTAAACTATCTCGTATGGACGTTGATTTTTGGTGATGTCAACATCGTTCAGCAGTTGCGACCGTATTTTATCTATGCAAACTTGAATATTGAGCATATTGTTCTGCCATCGAATTAACTGTGTTTTTCTTTCCATTGGATTATCATATCGCAGCTATTTGTTTTTTAATATATTTCGTTATTTTTTGCTGCATTTACGTGATGGCTGAACTTGCTAAAGATTTAGTCGAACTACCATATAAACCGGAAGAAAAAAACAACTGTATGGATAGGTTTGAAAGCTATATAACTGGAAGAGATAACCCGCTATTGGCGTATGACGTCAATAGCGATATGGCGGATGAGACCTGTGAACAGAATGACTTTAGCGGACCAACTTCTTTACTTGAAAAAATGGAGATGGATTTCATTAAAATGAAACACCTGCAGTTACAACGACAGCATTTTGAACTGTGTATAGCTCGGAAGATTGTTCCGAGAGGCTTGCGCATATTCAAGATGCCTGCAACAGGTACTTTGTATCCTGAGTTGCTATATAAATGGCAACTGATAAATATTGATACAGGAATACGTTATATGCAATTGCTAAATGACTAGTTTTTACTTGAGGAAATGTCATTGAGAGATAGAATTAAAGAGCAGCGACAACATGTATCTGAAATGTATTCAGCATTTGTTTTGGATAAAACGCTTAATAAACTGTTAGATAATGTATTTTTCTTTGAAAAGAAGTTGTTAGAACAAAAGTATAGTAAAATACGAAGGGATAAGCATGATTTTAAAAATGGCCAAATTTTCACTTGGCCTAGGGACCCTTCAAATAAACAGCGTTCTAACAAGAATGAAACTAATAAATTGTATAAAAATAGAAATACTAATGATGCATTGATTAATAATAGAGATTCCAGTAATTTAGAACCTGGTAATGAAGTTAATAGTCACTCTATGTCTGTTCAGCACGGTAGTAGTGATAGTGGTATAGATAAAAATGATCAGACTATTAATATACTTGTACATGAGGGGAATGGATTGAATATGCCTGATTCAGGTTCTACAGCAGCTAATAGAATTAGTAATGCTGCTGAATGTAGAAGACCAATTTTGAAGGACCATGAGTCTGGCTCTAAAACCAATGATTCTGTTCAAGAACAACCTGTTGTTAGGACGAAAATTGATATTAATGAACATTTCAAAGGGAATACTGAAGCGACCCCTTTCCCCATCTCGGAATTTCGGAAAGGTGGGAGAGATCGCTCAATGAGCAGGGGCAGACAGAGAAAGAGATTGGCAGAAGAAGAGCATGTAGGCCCCAACTTGAAAAAGATGTGGGACAAAGTAATCAATCATTGATTTGGAATATTTCTGATAGAATTTTAACTAATGATTAGATATATGTCCGAGAAAGAGGACTATCTTTTATTCCCTCTACTAAAAGTGAAATCTCTGACTCTGTGATTGATCTTAAAATGTTTGCCTGCAATTTACAATTAAAATTTAATTTTAGTGGAACGAAAGAAAATGAAAATTTAAGTAGGCCCTGTAAATCTAGCAGTTATGTACCTGCATTGCACCACTTAGTTGATGCCTTTTCAAAATTAGTGGAACAGGAATTATACCATATGGAACAGTATAATAAAGATAAAAAATGTTCTGGGAATTTATCTTTGAGACAAAGATTAGCTTTAAATGATTTAAGAACTGACCGCAATATCATGATTAGACCTGCTGATAAGGGCGGACCTACAGTTATCATGAATACTACTGACTATATAATCAGGATGAATAATCTATTAAATGACATGAAATATTATAGTCGTATTCATTCACAACATGTAGATAGGATTATTAGGAACGTATCAGATTTACTATTAGCTATGTTTAACAATGGACTTATCACTGATGAAATGTTAAAATATTTTTCTGTTAATGAACCAAAACTTCCAATTATACAAGGAATACCAAAGATTCACAAAGATCCTCTTGACCCACCCATGAGGCCGATAGTAGCAGGCTGAGGGTGGGTTACTGAACCCTTGTCTGTATACCTTGAAAGTAAGCTGAGGCCAATAGTTAATAGCTATGAGTATATACTAAAAGATACAAAACAGTTCTTAATAAAGTTATACAGCGAAATGAAACATATTACATACCATGATAGATTTATTATGGTAACTTTAGATGTGCAGTCCCTCTTTACATGTATCCCTAATTTAGAAGGAATTCTTAGTATTAGTAGATGCTTGCAACAACAAGGCACATTTACTGAAACACATATAACCATGATTTGTAACCTTATGAAAATTGTCTTTAATAATAACGTCTTTACATTTCATAATCAAATCTACATACAAAGAGATGGCGTGGCTATGGGCACTTCATGTGCCAATAGCTACGCCAACTTGGTTATGGCAGATTGGGAATGTAGATGCTTGTTTAAACTGGATTACTTTTTACGATATGTAAAGTTTTACGCCCATTTTGTGGACGATTTATTTTTCATTTGGAATTCGGATGAAACAACATTAGATGAATTTCTTATACAAACCAATGGGTTAACGAGTTATTTAAAATTTACTATGATTGCATCTAGAGAAAGAGTGTCTTTCTTGGATGTATTTGTAGAAAGATTACCTGAAGGCTTAATAAATACTGGTGTCTACAGGAAAAAGTGTTATAGGAATGCTATGCTACATAGATCCAGTATGCATCCTGAAGATGTGTTTAAAAATATCATACGGGGACAAACTATGAGAGTATCCCATTTGAATTCTTTGGAAAAGGGATTTAATAATGAGTTGAAGGCACTTGGATGTAAATTTATGGATAGATCATATAGTCATGATGAAATAACACAGGGATTTGCTGGAATACAAGATCTGAGGCAAGGAAGAGCGCAACCGTATTTTGCCTCAGTAAATGTATATGATAATTCGCAGGTAAATAAGATAATTCAGCGAGTGAATGTGAATATATACTATACTCAAGATGTTAATCAAATCAAAGGTGCTTATACTAAATTTTGGGATATACTAAAAGTTGAACCTACACTAAAGGAATTAATAGGGGATAGACCCAAATTTATTTATAAAAATAAAACAAATTTTTATAGAATGTTATGTGGACCTAATAGGTTACAGGGTAGATCGTATCAAGACAATATTGAGAATAAATATACTAGGCCATGTAAAAGATGTAGGTATTGTGAATATATAAAGACATCTGGTAGATTCATACACCCAGTTACGAAACGCTCTTTCTTTTTTCACGTTGACGCTGATTGTGATACACAACATTTAGTGTATCTTGCCACCTGTTCTGTCTGTTCTGCCTACTATGTAGGCAAAACTGACAGAAAATTAAAGGAAAGAATTAAAGAACACGTATATAATATCAAAATCAAATGTAATAAAAATGCCCTGTCTAAACATGTGAATGAAACCTCCCCTGATCATATGTTTAAATTTCAAGCTATTTGTATGAATTATGTTAACATTAGAAGGGGTGATATTAGGAATATCACTGAACAGTTTGAGAGTAAATGTATCATTAGGCTTAGGGCGGATAGATACCCTAGACTCAACGACAGGGTTTCTATCAAACCCATTTTAAAAGGTAGACCATTGAGGAGATAGCATATGTTTAGCTAGCTATATGATTCCCTATATATACATTGTTTATATATGATAACATTATTTGTTGTTGCAGACATTTCTTAGTGCATATAATAGTATTTCTATCATTAGTTAAGGTTTACTTAGAATGTCATTGTATTTTAATATATATATATATATATATATATATATATATATATATATATTTTTTTTTTGTATAACAGTTTATTAAATATATATACTGTCTATATAAGACATTTTTTATATATTTTTAAGAATATTAACATGGATGCAAATTGTTTGTGTATATCACATATTTATATATCTTCTAAATATAAGCGCTTTGCTATTTATATAACGCTGTGCAAGATATGTTTATTTAATTGACAACAGAAAATGATGTCATTAAATTGATTAATATATAAAAACATTGTTAATTAAATAATGCAGTTGGCCTGAAGAAGCCATTTATGGTGAAAGCGCTTGCCGTTGCTTTTTGTTAATAAACTAAACTATCTCATATGGACGTTGATTTTTGGTGATGTGAACATCGTTCAGCAGTTGCGACCATATTTTATCTATGCAAACTTGAATATTGAGCATATTATTCTGCCATCACATTAACTGTGTTTTTCTTATTTTTATAATATTTAAGAAGAGGTAATTGAAAAGTAGGATTAGAGCCTATGTATTCTGTATTGAGTTATTAGCATAAATTCTTCCTAAATTGCAGTTCGGTCGTAAAACTTATTACTGACAAATCCAGTAAGAACATAAGCATTATTATTACATTCAATTCAGACTGTGTGTTAAGCATAGCTGGTGATTTTTACATGTACATTTTGTTTGTGTTATTGACCTACTATATCATTACCATTTCAGATGAAAAATGTCAATCAGGAATCCACCATGTTCCCATTAGCCATTGTAACAGTTCAGTCGATCATAAAGGAGGAGAATCTTCTATGATGACTTGTGCTTCAGACAAGGAAGTGCAGCCAAAGGACAGCACCGATCATGGACTTGGCACAAGCTGCCTATGCCGTAATTCTTCCAAGCACTTTCAAGAAAAAGACACTACAGATGATGCTAATATAATGCAGACTCCGCAACAGGACACCAGGCCAGGACTGGATAGCACAGGGAACTTTTTTGTAGACAAAGCAATACGGTCATTGCCTGTGTGTGGGAAGGTAACACAGGCTAAGATAACTGAGCAAGTAGACTCTGTTCCTGTAGAGGACATCCTAAAGAATCGCTTATCGCTTGACGACATAAGGAAGATGCCCAGGTTTGCAAATTATCAGCCTGGTGAACCTAACAAGGTAGATTATGTAGGTCTTGTACGATTATATATTATAGTAAGTTTCCAAACAGCCTGCTAACTATCTACTGTATTTAGACTTTTTTTACTGCATCTCATAATGACTCCTCCTCAGTGTGCTTTATACATGGCAAGGTTTGTATAACCTTTTACTCATAGAAAATCTGCATTGCTTGAGAGGAGCATATTACAGCTTTTCTTAGCATAGCTTCATCCCAGTGTGGTACATTAATAGCAAGTCTTGGTGGTGGTCTGTCCAGTAATGCCCCCCCCCCCCCATTATTGGTACATGGAGCAGATAAAGCTCCATCGTCTACAAAAGGTTATGATCTGGTCTCCAATCATAATCCTAAATTGTGTTCTTGACATATGTATGCCAAGATTCACATTTTGAGCTTTGCTCTCAAAGTGATTTTCTTGGCATCCATGTCTCAAGCACACAGTACTGTGGCTACAATCAGAAACCTGTCCTGATCCTCTCTTATTTTAGCCTATGATTGAAAATGACTCTCTAGATCAGAACACTTACCATTTACAAAGAAGAATAAATAAAATTGTTGCCAGAGTTATTAATCTGTGTGTATAACCCTCCCCCAGATGTTTCAAATGGCAGTGATGCTGGTTTGCCATCTTGCTACCTTACAAACTGCAGTAGAGCATAAGTCCTATACACACGTCTTGTTAGTGATACCGGTCGCTTCATTCCTCTTGATGTGTGTCCTAAGGCAGACACCATAACAGCTCACTTGTACACCCCCCATTCCCAGGGGGAAGAGGAGAGCTACTCATTCTCCTGATTTCCAGGATGCTAGGGGAACCCAGGTTTGCTGTGTTCAAGAAGGTCACCTTGCCTGTATTCTGGTAGTAAGATGGTTTAAAATGCAAATGAGCATGTTGTGTTTTCTCCCATTTAACAGCATTAGAAATTAGCCACAGTCATCCAAGGATGGTCCTTAATACCTCTTACCCCAGGATTCTGATTCCACACATCTTCTTTCGATTTCTTCATTCATGGCAACACTTCCTGGGGATAGCCGCATGGCTTGGTTGGCCCCACTTATCACTAACCTGTGCTATCCATATAGGGACTGGCCCAAACCCTCCATCACCCTCCCCATATTGGAGCTGTTTGATTTACATTGTAATGCTTTAGGTGGAACAGATGGCTACCTCTGGATTCTGTAAGTTTTTTGTCTATTTGGGGTTTGTTTGTCTACACAGAAAACTCCCTGGCATCTGTAGTATTGGTTAGCTTTGATCACTTCCAATAGCAAAACCTTCCTCTGGCACAGATCAGCTAAATTAAAAAAAAAAAAAAAAAAAAAAAACAGAACCATTGTGGCCTCTTAGAACTTTCTCATCGCAGTGAGGCTAACATCGTAAGCACTTGTTCCAGCTGGCCACCCTTGTCCCAGCAGCTCATGATCCCGGTTTTATCCCATTACAGCATATGTTTATTCTCTTTTGTAGGTTCCACTTTATCATGTTTTTTTTCTGAGTAATAAGAGACCAGGACTTGTAGCAAGGATATAACTCCATCCGTAATAACGCTTTCTACCACTTAGCCATGTGGTGTTGTGGGCCCCCTCCATTCCCCCAAGTACACTGTGTTTTCCAGTCAGGAACCAGGATTCCCTTTAACCTAGCGGATTCAGAATGTTTAGATTCACATACCAACTGATATAGGTTCATAGGTTCATAGATTAGTATTAGGCTAACTGCCCTTATGGACCATTTTAAGCCTAGCCAATTACGCCATGTGAGAATCAAACCCTGCAGCTTGTGTCTGTAAGGCAACCACCTTAACCATTATGCCAGCCTCCCACCCCAGTGGGATAATATAGTGATTACTCTCTGATTTTCGTAATGACATGCTATTAGTTTATTATTTTTTTTTCACAACTTATTTATTATGTGACTCCCACAGACAGGGATTTTTATCGTCAAAGACTACTTGGTTCCTAGTTGCACATGTCTTAGTCACATTTTTCTATTGCATACCCCTTTAGTTGGGAGGGGGGTGGTATTTACTAAAATGTAAAACGTATTCCTTTAGAGAATTGTTCACCATTACAATCATTGCAACACTACCTTGAGATAGCCACGTGAATTCACAGGGCCCAATAATCTCAAAGTTAACTGTAGTCTCCACATAGAGACTGTCACACTCTCCACCCCTGTTACTAGAGCTGTTCCATTCACATTCTGATGCATTTGTTTCAACTGTTAGGGGAATTGAGCACTAACTCCACTGAGTTGTCTTGATCTTTTTTATGGAGACTCATTGGCATCTTTGTAACTCTCCACCCCTGTTACTAGAGCTGTTCCATTCACATTCTGATGCATTTGTTTCAACTGTTAGGGGAATTGAGCACTAACTCCACTGAGTTGTCTTGATCTTTTTTATGGAGACTCATTGGCATCTTTGTAACAAAAGCTAATTCAGTCAAAGATCAGCTAAAATAGTATCTCTCCTTAGATCCTTGCTGGGCCTACTCATCACAGTTGAGCCAATGTCACAAGCATTAGCTCCAGCTGGCAACCCTTGGCCCAGCATCTCGTGACCCCCCCCCCCTTTTTTTTTCTTTTGACCCCTTACTGCTTAAATTTAATCTCTGTTTTTCACAGGTTCCTAGCCTTCACTGGTTCATTGACTGGGAACTGAGTGATAGAGACCAGTATGGGAATATTACCACAGCCAGAGTAACGCGACCTACTGGTTAGTCATGTGGATTCTCTGGTCCCTTCTGTTCCGCCAAGCACTCTGCAGTTTTCACACAGGGACCAGATTTCCCAACATTTCCTTTGATTTAGAATCATTAGTTACACAAGCCTGTGCTATTACTTTTCATGGTAAATGTAGAACAGTGTTATTAGGAATGGAGTGAATGACTGTCACACTGTATGCTTTCTGTTTAGGATTTTTCTTGATTTTCTATGTTCTGTCGAGTGTCTTGGTACTATTTTTTTCTTCAGAATGGGATGGATCTGAACATTTTTTGATAAAAGCATAGCACAACCAGTTTTTCCCTCCTCTGGGCACAACCTTCTCCCCTCGTACCATTAGAGCAAACAGGAAAAGTCATGACCAAGACTCCAACCACACCACCTGTGAGATTTCTTTATGCAAGTGGCAACACTAAACATTGTATTTCACTGAGCAGCACTTATCTGTCTTGTAAGCAGAACCCAAAATAAAAATAAAAAAAGGATTAAAACCAGAACTGAAGACTCTGGAGGAGTTCTTTCTGTGTTATTTTCTTTGGAAGATTATTTTTAAATATTTCTCAACTGTTTTTTTGTGTCATGGATCTTTCAAATTATTTTTGATTTTGCTGATTGAGATTTTTCATCTTTATTGTTGGACTGTATGCTGTCTGGCAGGTCAACCTCACTGATACAGAGTAATGTAGCAGAGATAACTTAGGTCAGTCAGGGTGCCAAAAGTTTTTAAGAGGGTCTATATCAGATCAGCGAAAGGTGATTAATCGACCCTATGTAAGCGAAAGCTTACAATTTCAAACTGTCAGAACAGCAATTGTTTTCCCTAGGAGAAAAAATCACTGTTCCAACAAAAAAATAAATAAATAAAACGCTTTAAACACCCCCACCCTACTTAAATATACCAACTTCGAGACCGCACTACAGTGCCGAAAACAGCAAAGTAACGAAGTGGCCAAGCAAATTCTTTCCCAGGGAAAGAATTTGCTTAAAAGTCCTTTCGATATTTTGCCGTTTCAGGTTTTTGAGTTCGAACAAGACATTCGAAAGAATGCGTCTTCGTTCTAATAATAGGGAGCCTTTAAGAATCCTTAACCCGAATGGCTTTTTAAACTAGGTGGTTCTAGTAGGTTTCTTTTTTCTTTACAATTATATGTCAGTTCAGTAAATGTTAGGCAGTAAAAATAATGTATGCAGATACATGGTTCCTTTACCTATTAACCAGAGGTGGTTAGACAAAGGGACTCGGTTTCTAAATAACCTTTTTCTGTAGCTTTACTAGAAATCCAAGCTTGATCTACTTCTTGAAAGGTTAGTAAACAAGATTTAGGTATGGAATTAAGGTTAGGTCATTGCTTTCAATAGCATAAATGGTAGAAGTTAAGTTAAAGATATACATGTTTCAAAATGGGGTACAGTTGCATTTAAGTATTACATTTGTCACTGATACATTACAAAAATCTTATGTAACCTACACTTGCCCTCAGTCTGTCTTCATTAGCGGTAGAGAGAAATCTGCCTCGTTAATGTAGGAGGGAGCTGACTGCAGTGATATTGAGGGATAAAACCCAGGTGATTGAGTTTGTGTCTGACAGAACTGATAGGAAAAGATGGGCATGCCCATTCTGGGGGGGGCTGTGGGGAGTAAGACATATGTCACCACGACCCTTGGACAACAGGGAGTATTGCATAGGGATTCAGGAGCTGTCTTTCAGCCAACCAAGTCACTGTCCAATGTTAGCTCTCATTATCAATTGAATAGGAGTGTGCATGTGCAGAGAACACTGTTATGGGTCCTTGTGACGATGGTGGTAGCTTGTTCCCCCTCCTTTGCCCAGGAACACAGGGTTAGGCCATTACACTGCCCTCATAGCAATGAGGTTGTTGAGGATGTAAGCAAACCTCACTTGTTGCCTGAATGACGACGTTTCTGAATGGTTATCTCCACTGTGGTTCTAAGGACTCCCCACCATGGAGAAAAGAATGCCTCTGAGTTGAGTTGAGTGTGGTTAAAAATATAAGAAAAAATGTGATGGGGTACAGTCATTTCCCGCAGAATTTTTAAATGCTTTCTTAAAGGAGCTGCTTCACACCATTTTAAACATTCTAAATTTCATTCTCAATGGCATTTGGAACCATCTATTGCTGTGCCATGTTCACTATCATAATACATGATAAAGTAGAAACAATGCTGCTGCATGTAAGGTAGATCAGCTATAGAAGATGTATTTTGGGGAGCTGTAGGACATGTGATCTTGCAGCTGCCACCTTTTTTTGTCCACTGTGTGTTTTGTAATATACAGTTTTCATCATATTGATGACATCTGCAGTAGTCTTAGCTAAATGGGTTATATGCTGCCAAGGATATAACAGCCATCCAGCTTCCAAAGTTTCAGGGCACTTTCCATATGCCAAAGAGTCAAACAGCTCAAACTGAGCTGACTAAAAGATAAGTTTGGGCATGAAACTTTAGAGCTTTACTGCTGCCGAAGAGTATTCTCCTCTGAGGCATTCAAGGATCGATGGTCAGTTTACACTTTCCTTTGCTGGGCAGATAAGTTCCCTTTGGGGGGAAAACATCCATTTTCTTAAATTTGTTGATCTTCTATTACATTTCTCTTCAGGAAGGCTATATTAAATCCAGGAGTGTTTGTTTTAATTGACTAACTTGAGACTGTAACATACTTTTTATATGGAGTGCTTGTTTTTCTGTTATTTTAAAAGTGGCGTAAAGTAACTGAAAACTTTTTTTCTTTTTTACTCTTGTAGAGCTGGCATGGTGTTTTAATATATTTTTACTGTGCTTGTCTGTCAGAAAAGTAACTTTTGTGGTCAGGTGGTATTTACCGATGAATGCTGCTTTTTTTCCCCCAGGAAAGATGCACAATTTTTAGCTTGACCATGAAACAGACTACTGATCCCACAGTCAGTCAGTCTTCCAGCCACAAACAAACAAACAAAAAGCAAACAACTTTTTCCACCTCAGATCCAGGTGGGTGTGTTGTACCTCAGACCATTCATCTTTTACCCTACATTCCTCTGATGTAGCACCTACAGCCACAGTGGAGTGGCGGTTAGCCACATCTTCTGTGGCTATTGGAGTCCCTTCTGTGGGCAGGGGAGAGCCACTGTTGTCATTCCTAGTAAAGGTAAAAAGAGTTTGGTCATGTACTGTCAGAATGCTGTGCCCATCCCTTGGGAAGCTGCTGCTGCTGTTTGTAGCATGGCATATGGATGGCCCCCTTTGTCCTGTCAAAAAAAAAAAAAAAACACAAAACCAATATGTATCTACTCTTCTTCAATTTTCTTTGGATATGAGTAGTTTACCTGGTTTAGTTTAGGCAATTGAGCTTTCTGTAAAGTAGTTTCTGGTAAAACATAGGCAGATCCAAGATTCTGAATCCGGACAGGAAGATGCAAGGATGAATACAGTTTCTTTTTTCTTAGATTTCTGATTGAGTTTGTGAAGAGAGCTCAGTTTCTAATTCTTCCTGTGGTGATTTCTTTTTTTCTGAAAGTATTGCTAGAATATGCTAGTGTTTTCAGTGGGAGAACACCGAGGATTTTCAGTCCCTTAGAAACCCTGTGAGTGGATACAGGAT
Organism: Protopterus annectens; assembly: GCF_019279795.1. NCBI lineage: Eukaryota > Metazoa > Chordata > Ceratodontiformes > Protopteridae > Protopterus > Protopterus annectens. Next base: position 175,199,431 of record NC_056749.1, read on the forward strand.
TTTCCAAAACCTACACCCATTCCTCCTGTTCTGTCTGCTTTAGAGGGTGTGTCTGTTACTGCCTGCAGTTTTCCTGATAATCAGTTGCCCTGAAAAAGGCAGATAGGATGTATAAAGTTCTTCAGTCTTTTAAATTTGTATACACTGTTTCCAAACCTGACCCAGCAGCTGTAGATTTAAATAATCCCAGTGCTGCTAAGCACTTAGTTAATTCCAATTCTACTCTTTTTGAAAAGGATGGGAAAATTATCGGTAGGTATGGGAAATGTGTACAATTCTGCAAATTATATTTTCAGAAGTTTTGAATTGTTCATATGTTAATGTTTATACTGAAAATTGTGAAAGTATGAGGAATGTTTTATCTGCAGTTTCTTCTTGTGGAAAAATCTGCTTTAAATAACGTAGTTTCTTCTGTTGCACAGATCATTAATTCTTTACAGTGTGTGTATGACTTTGTTGATACTTCAGGGGCTATGGCCACTGTTACTGTTTTGGCTGTATTATCAGATCCTCCCAGCTGATGATAAAAATGAGATATTTAAATTCTCCTTTGGATAGAGATTTAGTGTTTGGCCCCTCTGCTGCAAAGGTGATCAAAACCTTTGATGAAAGGGCAAGCTGATTCAGGGACCTGATGCAGCACCCTAGATTTCTGTCACTTTGTAGGAATTAATAGAAAATTGAAAGATTTAAGACCAAGAAATTCAAGATGGGGAGTGCATTAGCTGAAAAACTTAAAATGGCTATTTGTCCAACTTTCCTGTATGTCATTGGGAAGGAAGCCATAAGGAAAGAAAAGTATAGCAACGTACATTTTGAAAAGTTATTCAGAATTCCTAAAGAATGTGACATTTACTACACATGATTTTTTGTAAGGACACAAGGTCTCGCAGAAATGAGAAATGCTTATATTAGATATGAAGACTAGAGCCAAAGAGAGTCAGTTGCATGATTCACTAATGAGAAAGGCAGTCCATTTTAGGTTTATGTAACTATGAAATAAGGATCTGCTTGTTAAGAGAAACAGACCTGACCTAATCAAAAACTGTGGATGTGTGTAGAGCAAATAAAATTTCTAGTTCACAATTAAATTAACTGAAACAGGATGGTTATGAAGTAAAACATATCAAACAATAAGGTAGAAATGAGAACTAAATTCTGATTTTATAGTAGCATAACTTGAATTAAAATTGTGTAGTAGATGTGCTAGCAGTATGGAAGGAAGCATTTTTGTGCAGTTAAATAAGTTTAAGGAATCCATACTAGAAAAATACATTTTCCCAAGATCTACAAAAGCAAAATGTGCGCATGTTGAACAGAATTTGCTGGTACTGTTGAAATAAAACAAAATAATAACACTGAACTCTGAAAATGAATCTGAGATGCTGAGATGAGTTCTGAGATGCTGAGATGAGTTCAGGACAAGCAGGTGGAAAGAAAATTTTAGAAAAAAAATGCTTTATGTAAACTAGACAGAGGAGCCAGAGTATAAAACTCTTTTTAAATAACTGGATTTTTAAACAATGGAGAGCTGTATAACTCATTGTGAATGTATGTGACAATATATTTTCCACAAAGAGACAGTCACCAGTGGAGTTCCCCATGTTTCTGTGCTGGGCCTCTCCTGTTTGGCATCTTCTTTTCTAAAGTAAAAGCCAATACCAGACGGCTCTGGATGACTAGGTTTACAGATGAATCCAAGCTAGGAGCAGTCATTGAAGCTCCAAGTCACTTAGCTGTTCTGCAGGAAGGTTTGCCCCAAATAAGTTACTGGTGCCAAAATCATGGACTGAAACTAAGTGCCAAAAATTTATTTTTGTATCTTTTGGGAAGTCATTACCCCAGGGAATTGCCACATTGATAATACAGCCCTAAGGGTTGACCCAGGTGTTCTGGATTTGGGAGCTTATATAGATAGTGACCTAACTTTTGACCAACATGTGTCCATTATTGTAAGTCCTTCTAAACAAACAAAGGGAGTGTGCCTAGATATTGGGATGCCATTGTTCCCTTTACTCAGCCCTCATTATGCCATTCATTAAATATAATGCCCCCTAGACATGTACAACAACTGAAACACTCTGAGTTACCTTACTAAAATGATACAAGGCCTAACCAGCATGTCCTACATGGACTGACTCAAAGCCCTGTCACTATACTTATCATACAGACTGCTTAGAGGTGACCTATGTCTGGCATACAAGGCATCTTTTGATCTATTACCGATGGATTTACAGCAAGTCAGATGTCATCAGAAGCATTTAATCTAGGAAGCTAAACATCTTCTGCAGCATCAACAGAACAGATTGAAAGTACAGATATATCTTACAGAGGGATACAACTGCTGTGGAACAGACTCTGCATCCACATAAAACAAAGTAAATCCCTCTTCATATTCATGTACAACTTATATCTATGTCTTAGAAAATTTACCTCAGGACTGCATCCTGTACTGTTAATGGACAGAAGAAGCTCCTAAATGCTTTATTCCATGCATGGGTCCTATCAAATTATCTATGGTATGATCCCAGTTATTCTCATTGGGGTAATATATAATTATGGACCATGGGATGGGTAAGGGCAACATTTAACCAAATGGGATAGGTTATTCTGATCCCAAAAAAGGAAGCTGGTGGACTTTATATGGGCTGCAAGAGCAGCTAGTATAGTACTTTACTATGAACTTGTATTCTGGTCACTCTGTTGTACCATTAGGTCAAAAACTGCTGACCTGTAAATACAAGAATAAAAAACAGACAACTTTTCCCATCATAGTGCTCTACAAGGTTTGTAGATGTGACAAGTGATTCTTCAGAGATTTCTGTTTACCTTATAGGCTAGCAAAGGTGTTTCACTCGGCCAAACTACTACATTGGAGTTGGCATAGTGGGTCCTGTGAACATATATATGTTTTAAATACCAAGATAAGTAGCCATTTAACATTAAAGAATCGTGTCATCTTGTTTGGGTCTTGTAACCCTTATCACAGGACTAACCACTGGAGTTCTCCTTCTCCAGATGTCTTTCCTAAAATGAAAGAGTTTTTTTTCTTTCACGTCATCATCACAGTAATGCTCAGCTTTATTGTAGATGGAAATTTAAATCTGTTAGCTTTAAGGAGGTCTCCTGGCAATAACTGGGACACAGACACACACACCCAGACAATTATTGTCATAATCCTCCCATTTTTAAGTGTTTATCAACCATTTTTATTAAAATTAGTCATAACCTTCTAGAGTGCAAATGGAATTAACCAGTGCTGTAAGACCCCCCCCCCCTTACAACTTCTCTATTGCTATCACTTTCTCCATCTTTCTTTTCTTGCTGTTTATGGAAACTTGTTGTGTCGATTACTGGTATCCAGCACTGCAGCACTGTTGGAGTAGAAGGGTAAAATTCTGATTTTGATCCAGGTCGTCAGAGTTCAAGTAGCGACTCAGGCATATGTTGGAGCAGGCTTGGGGAGGAGTGAAGAATGACATGACTTTGCTTGCATGCCTCTCCTCCTCTCCAGGTGTTAGAGGGTCTGGTGAAATCACTGATGAGAGCAAGGCCACTTTTATCACCACAGTGAAAACCTGGACTTTGAATAGCAGCCAGGCTTGGCATGCACTCTTAATTTGAGGTGTTGCTACTCTACCTGAGGAAGTTTGTAGAGGCACTCCAAATATATGCTTTGCAGCAGGCAGGAGCCTCCAAAAGGAAGCATTAGTGCATGGAACATAGGGCCTCCACAACTATGACATTAATGTATCTGCCAGTCATTGTGGCAGATCCCTGTACCCTCACAATTTCAAAGTATTTGCTTTGCTAACCAGTTTGAGGTTGGCAACCATAACTGTGGGAGTAAGCTGTAACTCTGCACAGAATTTGCAGTTGAAGTGATATAGTAAATGATGAGGGACACCATCCCAACTCAAATGAACCCTCATTCCAAGAAAAAAATATAGCTTACTGGTAATTGAAGCTTCACAGTATAGATGCTTGTCTGCCATCATTTAGGATGTTGGAAGTCAATTCATTTAAAATGGACTGCTGTGTTCATTTTACTAAGAATTGCTTTTATCTATAATCTGACATTGTGGTGTCTTCTGCGGTTCACCTTTTTTCTCATAATGGTATATTCTTCATAATAAATGTGTGTATTATGTTGTAAAATCAGTGCACATTTAAAATAATCAACAAGAAGCGTGGAACTCTGTCAGCATTGCCAGCAATAAGCAGTGTCCAAAAAGGACCTTTCAAAAATGAGTAGCAATGCCTATTCCATTTTATTCTCTATATACGTCTTTCTATTCCTTTACCAGAAAGACATTTTTCAAGAGAACAATATCTAATAACATGTACATGGGTGAAAGGGGAAGTGTCAGCAAGTTACACAGGTTTATTTTGTGCAACACCAAATTCTGGGCATGTTCATCTACTCCAAGAGATAAGGAACACTTGACCGTACCATTAATTCAACTACTGAACAGTCCTTATTGCAGAAATTGGTAAGGGATTCAAATCAGGTTTCTTACTAGCTATCAAAAAAGTTTGACCAAGTTTAGCAAAATGAAGAAATCCAGAATGTTGTCAGCTGTATGAAGTTGAGGGGTATAGCCCTGAATATGACCCAGTCTAAGGTCAGTAGATTTTTTTTTTATTTTTTTTTTTTTATTTTTTATTTAGCAAAACTGAAACATTGAGCTAGTCATAATAAGGTGCCTGATGCCTGCACACCTATCTTATAAGGAGAGTTCAGGTAGTTCTGATTGCAGTGTTGATGCCATGTGAGAGCCAACTTTTAGTATATGCAGTATGGATTACAGTGTGTGCTTGGCTGTAGAAGGACATGTAAGCATCCACAAGCCAGCATTGTATACCCTGTCAACTGTGTATGAGAGAAAATTGAGATACAAGACTAAAAGTGATGATGGATGCCTGGATGAGTAGTCGCTCTACAATTCAGGATATGAGGACCTGGTGGTTAACATGCAGTGGAAAATAATCACTGTGACAATTAATATGAAATTAAGAATGTTAGCATTGCAACATTATTGCTCTTCTTGATGCAAAATGCTTATGTGGTGACTGTAAACATGCTTGATGGCTACCCGCACTTTGCCATGTAAAAGCATCCAAGACTGTTTATTTTGTTATATGTGGAATCTCCCATTACCAGTTCATCTCATTGCCATTTGGCCTTCCTATGGATGTAATTAGTAGTCATAAAATGCTTAGCTTCAGTATCTACTCACCTGAGTCTGATGGAAATGACTGACTGTTTAACCAGCTGTCTTTAAGGCTTGTTTTTTTTGCATTTTTAACAGACTGCAGTACTTTTAGAGCCTGTTTATCTACTCCTCAGTTACCAGAATTAATTTTCTCCCCTACCAGATCAGGAGACATTATAAGAGCCATTTTGAACATCATGTCTTTCATAATATCCTTGTCTTTAGAAAGAGTACAATGGATTATTCTAGATAAAACTCTTTAGCCGGCAGATCTACAAGACAGTGTCTCTGGTGCCCTCTCTTTTTGAGGAATAAAGATGCCTTGTTCAAGTTTCAAGTATTTTTTTTTTCAGTTTAAGTAGGTAGATGGGCGAGTAGAACACTCGTCCATCTCCTTCTTAAATGAACAAGAACACTCATCCGTCTACATACTTAAATGAAAAAAACTACTTGAAACTTCAGCAAGGCATCTTTATGCTTCCTACAGGAAAAGCATTAGAGAGAGAGAGAGAGAGAGAGAGAGCGAGAGAGTCCCTGCCTAGGTCTACTAGCTAAAGTGATTGTATCTTGACTAATTCTTTGTACTCTTGTTTCTTGTTATTCCTGCCACCCTCTGGATCACAGATGAGATACTAGACCTGTCTCTAACTTTCTGGATTATCTTTGTTATCTCTAAAAAGGGTGGATTATGTTTTCTCCAGATTTCAGAAAGAAGTGACTGCAGTGATCTTTCCCAAGTGCTGCTGCGTGTTAGATGATTGGCTTCTTCTTTATCCAAGATTTGCCAGACTGCAATTTCTGATTACAATCGTGTTGCTAAGCAGAAGTAAGTTTATTTGGAGTGTGGTATGGAATCCTTTTGGTTGTGTGCACTTCGTCAAGCATGTGCTGCTATCTTCTTTTACAGATCAGAGGCAGCTGTAGAGGGAATACAAACCTTTTAACAGAGTGCAGTTACCTCAACAAAGCTGATTATTATTTTAAGTAGGGGGTTGGAGGGAAGTGGGTGGTAAAACCTCTCCCGCATGCTCAGAAAAATGTTTTGTCTTGCAACACATTCACATGCCACACTACTGTTTTAGATGGAACTCATCAGCATATCTTATTAACGGAGGGATAGAAACGTTGTACAGCATGCACATCTACTGCACTGTAACACTGTTTTTGAAACTCAATATGGGTGTAGTTAAGGAGGTGGCTTAAATGTAGCCATAGTCAAACACATGGAAATCACAACCAGTGAACTTGCAAAAAGGCAATTGGAAATGAGCATATATACCTTGAATATTCCAAAGCTTTTGTCATTCTACATCACTACTTTATATTAAGATTATAGGAAGAAGTCTTTTATTCTTCGGTATAGTTTTTTTTTCTTCTTCTAATTGCATGTGTGGTCATAGAAAAGCATTAGTTTTAGAGTAGCTGCTGTGACCCCTGTCTACTCAGCAGTGGTATGCCACTAGGATCTACCCCAGGGCATCTGTTTTCTCATGTTGTATTATTCCTGTGAAAAAAACGTACAAGGGACTGGACAGGTGGAATTAGTGCAAAAAGAGAGACATTTTGACCTGAATTTATTTTCGAGTCTTTGTGGATACCTTTACGCAGTGGACTGTCTTGTTTACTAAATCAGACTAAGAGAAAACCAGTGTGTAGACTAGTGTATATGTGGTTGGTAAAGATTTGATACAAGAATGACTAAGGTGAAAAAAATGTAGAGCTAAAAATGAAAGGTTAATAATGGCAGCTCCAGTTAGAAGATTACATATGTGGTGGTTCACAAAACCAATAGCAAAGGTAGAAGATGCAGAAAAGCGTAGGTTTTGCAGAATAAAACTGTATACAGTTAAGCATCTTGTTACAGGTAGCTGGACACTCTTCACTGATAATTTGAATATAATGTGGAAAGATTAAACCAGAGAGTGTGCAGACATTTTGGTGTACAGATAGCTGAGGGCATTGAAAATATGAACCACAAAAAAAAAATATGTTCAAAATAACCTTCCTGAGGAAGTGCTAGACAGTAGAGAGGGCAGACTATATTTTGCCTAGTAGAAAGCAAGTCTTCGTTTTTTTTTTTTTCCCCCAAGTCAGTTATTTTGGAAGAGACACATGACAGCCAAGAGTCTTGAAAGCCTAGAGCTTTGTCTACCCCGGTATGAATTGCCCCTTGCTGGACACCACATGAGGAAAATCCATTTGTAGCTAAAGTCTTCGGGGTATGTTAACACAGCTGTATGTACAAGTAACAAAGTGTTTAATATTTACTAGGGATTCTACAACTGGACTGCAAGAGAGGCTAACATTTCAGAAAATTGTTGCACAAATCTGAAATTCTTTGCTACCTTCCCTGGTTTAATCAAGAAACTTAACATCTAATGCAGCTGTAGTCATCACTGGTTTTCTGTAGATTCCACATTGCATTTTAATTTCTAGTTACTGATACTTTCCTCTTTCACTATTTAATTTTTTTTCTTTTTGGACTGTTTTGCAGGTTTTATACTTGAAAAACTTGAACCCCAAAGCTACACTGAAAGACCTTTTCTCATTGTTTGTGAGGTTTCAACATGAAGAAGGGCCTCCGCTTTTATTTCGCTTGCTAACCGGTCGCATGAAGGGCCAAGCATTTATTACATTTCCTGGTGAGGACATTTGGTGTTTCCCTTATATGTTGCCAAGAATTGATATTTGTGTTGGAGGAGCAGTGTTGGGTCCTTTGTTTGGATTTATTCTTTCATTCTGAATTTAGCAACATTTTACAAAGAGCCAATGGTTGTGACTATATGCATACCTCTCAACTGTCCAGATTTTTCCCTCATATTTTCAGTCTGGTCCTTATAAAATTTGTGGTTTTCTGGTAAATCACTGAGGATTGAAGTTATTAATGACATTCGATTTGAGTTTCAGACTTCATATCCTTCAGAAAATGAATGGTAACACAAATCTTGTTAGTCTAGCAACTTTCCAAGTTTATTAGAGCAGTATTTAAAATTTGTCCCAGATTTGGGGATTTTGTCCTCCCATTACTTTAGGCTTTGTCCAGATTTCTTGCAATAAGAGGTTGAGAGAGATGAATAGATGCATTCCCATCAAGATGTACAGTGTGATATAAGGTGCAAATACAGAAGCATAATCTTCCTTCACGGTTACCAGCTTTTTTGCCACTCATATGGTATAGATATTGTTTCTTACTATTAAGTGTAAATGGGCGTGCCTTCGCTGAAGGTTAAACGTCAAGCTGGTGTTCGTGAAAATCTACTGCCAATCATTAGCGGACCGGAGTTCCGCTGTGGCAACCCCTAACCGGGAAAAGCCAAAAGACAATAGCAACTATTAATTGTAAAAGCTGCTGCATTTATCTGTACTTTTACTCCATGGTTCTTTTGTTATTTGAAAATTTGTCAGTTCCTGCACCAGGATTAGCCAGTTGGAGGAGATCCTTTGAAAGTGGACATAAGGATGCCTCTTGGGATGAGGGGAAGGATAAAGTTTCTTTAAGGGCTTTTAGAGGTTTAGTCATGACCTAGCCTTCAGAGAAATAAGTCTTTGGTTTTCATGATCTCCTGGTCCTTGCTGGGACAGAAAGTCATCTTGCAGGGGGTTAAGTTTATTTCAATCTGTGATCGTAGACCAGAGGCTTTGCAGATGATTTCCTATAAACCCCACTCTGAAGAGATACATCCCTGGAACAGAGGATTTTGAATCTGTACCTTTTGATCCTAGTCAGTGGAATGTCAAATGTGCTTCCATTTTCCATCCACCAGTCAACTTATGGGTCATATAACCTCATCATTCAGCCTTTTGAGTAACCTCATTGTTGATCAAGATTATTCAAGGCCAAGTCATCTCCTGGAACTTTTTTTCCATTCCCAACATTGTTGACATGTTCTTACTTCAGTGAGATGTAAAGCCGAGGCCATTTCCTTGTCTGCAGCCTGAATGCAAGGTAACTGGTGCTGCTTTGATTCTTGATGGGAGTTTTTCATGTGTGAAGTTTCACATTTAGGAACTTTGGTCTGTTGCCAGCACAAGGACTGATACAGGCCTTTCCCACTCGTGATCTTCCTCTGGTATGCATGCAGGAATGTGCAAGCCTCAATCTCACTAAGGTAGGTGCTGCTGAACATCTTGGTAATTCTGTAAGTACAGAGGTATTCTCACTTTGCTTCTTTTCGTCCCTAAAAAGACCAGTAGTTTGTGTAGGTTCCTGGCCTGTTGGAGGGGTTTGCTTTCTAGACATACTAGTGCTGATTCCTTTGTGGCATCTGCAGGCCACCAGTGGTCCAAGAGACGTCAAAAATATCCCCTATCAACTGTTAAAAAGAATAGGGCGGCCACGGTGGTGCAGTGGTTAGCATTGTCGCCTCACAGCAAGAGATTCTTCGGTTCGATCCTCGGCTGGGGTGCCTTCTGTGCGGAGTCTGCATGTCCTCAAAGTGGTCGCATGGGTTTCCTCCAGGTGCTCTGGTTTCCTCCCACATACAAAAGGCATGCAGTAGGTGGATTGGACACTCTAAATTGGCCCTAGGTGTGTTTGTGCATGTGTGTGCCTTCTGTGGAAGGTTGGGTGCGGGGCTGGCAACTCGACACTGTAAAACTCCACTGCCAATCATGAGCGGACGGGTGATCCGCTGTGGTAACCCTTGACTGGGAAAAGCCGAAAGAGAAAGAAGAACTGTTAAAAAGAATAGAGCTGCCACATTGGATCTGAAGCTCTCAACTTTGTCTCATCTGTCCAAATGTCAGCCCTTCTTAGTGGAATTAGAGTGGGAAATATAAGTGGTTTCAGAGACAGGGGCTGTACCTCATACAGTATCTTTCTCTGCCCAGGTGAGCTCACAGATATCTGTCTGTAATGTAGATTGTGGCTAGAACACAGAATATCATGGCTGAGGTCTTTTACATTGGATCTGGACTCAACTCATTTATTCTGGATTCTCCTCTCAATGTGCAGTTGAGCTAATGCATCTCTGACTGTGGCTAACAGACTAAACAAGATGCAGACCACCGCCTCTATGAAGAAACTGTTTCCTTCTTTTCATTTCTCAGTTCTTTTCCTAAAAGAGAAGACAGCCTGATTGTCTGCAGTCTCCTCTGTGCTTGTTAGAAACTTCTTAATTTTACTACAGTCATTGTTTCAGCTTAGATTTTGGTTTGGTTGGCTTGTGAAGGGGATGTTTCCTAGTTGGTTCCAGCTGTGAGAGGCAACTCTCTGGTGTCAACAAAACTTTCTCTTCTGGTTGTCTTTTTTTATTTTGGTTTTCCTCTGTGGGTGATTTGGTCACAGTAGAACTTGTGGCAGGCCCAGACTCTGCCACTCTCCCATTTTCAGAAGGAAGGAGTGACCCCTGTCCACATCAGAGCTAACTGGGGTATTGTCCAGTTCATATTTCTAGAATCCCTCTTCTCTTCCTTTTGCAAGGGGATTGTATAATCGTTACGTATAGTTTTTTTTCTTCTTCTAATTGCATGTGTGGTCATAGAAAAGCATTAGTTTTAGAGTAGCTGCTGTGACCCCGTCTACTCAGCAGTGGTATGCCACTAGGATCTACCCCCAAGGACATCTGTTTTCTCATGTTGTTATTATTCCTGTGAAAAAACGCATGCAAGGGACTGGACAGGTGGAATTAGTGCAAAAAGAGAGACATTTTTGACCTGAATTTATTTTCGGAAGTCTTTGTGGATACAACTTGACATGAGTGGACTGTCTTGGTTGGTACTAAATCAGACTAAGAGAAAACCAGTGTATGATCTAGTGTATATGTGGTTGGTAAAGATTTGATACAAGAATGCGAGCTAAGGTGAAAAAAATGTAGAGCTAAAAATGAAAGGTTAATAATGGCAGCTCTAGTGTTAGAAGAATTACATATGTGGTTAGTTCACAAACCAATAGCAAAAGAGTAGAAAGATGCAGAAAAGCGTAGGTTTTGCAGAATAAAACTGTATACAGTTAACGGCATCTTGTTACAGGTAGCTGGACACTCTTTCACTGATAATTTGGAATATAATGTGGAAAAGATTAAACCAGAAGGAAGTGTGCAGACATTTTGGTGTACAGAATAGCTGAGGGCATTGAAAATATGAACCTACAAAAAAAAAAAAATATGTTCAAAATAACCTTCCTGAGGAAGTAAGCTAGACAGTAGAGAGGCAGACTATATGTTTGCCTAGTAGAAAGCAGAGTCTTAGATTTTTTTTTTCCCAAGTCAGTTATTTTGGAAGAGACACACTGACAGCCAAGAGTCTTTGAAAGCCTAGAGCTTTTATCTACGTGCATGAATTGCCCTTGCTTTGCTGGACACCCTCGCATGAGGAAAATCCATTTGTGAAATACAAAGTCTTCGGGGTATGTTAACACAGCCAGAAGGTACAAGTAACACTAAGTGTTTAATATTTACTAGGGATTCTACTAACTGGACTGCAAGAGAGGACTAACATTTCAGAAAATTGTTGCACAAATCTGAGGATTCTTTGCTACCAACTTCCTGGTTTTAATCCAAGAAACTTAACATCCTAATGCAGCTGTAGTCATCACTGGTTTTCTGTAGATTCCACATTGCATTTTAATTTCTAGTTACTGATACTTTCCTCTTTCACTATTTAATTTTTTTCTTTTTGGACTGTTTTGCAGGTTTTATACTTGAAAAACTTAGAACCCCAAAGCTACTGCTGAAGAGACCTTTTTCTTTCATTGTTTGTGAGGTTTCAACGCCATGAAGAAGGGCCACTCCGACTTTATTTGGCTCGGCTTTGCTACAACCTGGGTGCGCGACGAAGGGCCAAGATTTATTACATTTCCTGGTGAGGACATTTGGTTGTTTCCCTTATATGTTGCCAAGAATTGATATTTGTGTTGGGAGGAGCAGTGTTGGGTCCTTTGTTTGGATTTATTCTTTCATTCTAGAATTTATGACATTTTACAAAAGAGCCAATGGTTGTGACTATATGCATACCTCTCAACTGTCCAGATTTTTCTCCCTCATATTTTTCAGTCTGGTCCTTATAAAATTTGTGGTTTCTGGTAAATCACTGAGGATTGAAGTTATTAATGACATTCGATTTGAGTTTCAGACTTCATATCCTTCAGAAAGATATCAGATGGTAACACAAATCTTGTTAGTCTAGCAACTTTCCAAGTTTATTAGAGCCAGTATTTAAAATTTGTCCCAGATTTGGGGATTTTTGTCCTCCATTACTTTGGAAACTTTGTCCGTGATTTCTTGCAATAAGAGGTTGAGAGATGAATAGATGCATTTCCCATCAAGATGTAACGCAGTGTGATATAAGGTGCAAATACAGAAGCATAATCTTCACATCCTTCACGGTTACCAGCTTTTTGCCACTCATATGGTATAGATATTGTTTCTGCTTACTATTAAGAAATTGTAGCAAATGAAATTGTACGCTTCAGCTGAAGGTTAAACGTCAAGCTGGTGTTACGGTGGAAAATCTACTGCCAATCATTAGCGGACATCGGAGTTCCGCTGTGGCAATCCTAACGGGAAAAGCCAAAGACAATAGCAACTATTAATTGTAAAAGCTGGCGATGCATTTGCATCTGTACTTTTACTCCATGGTTCTTTTGTTATTTATTTGAAATTTCAATCCAGTTCCTGCACCAGGATTAGCCAGTTGGAGGAGATCCTTTGAAAGTGGACATAAGGATGCCTCTCTGGGATGAGGGAAGGATAAAGGATTTCTTTAAGGGCTTTTAGAGGTTTAGTCATGACCTAGCCTTCAGAGAAATAAGTCTTTGGTTTTCGCTTGATCTCTCCTGGTCCTTGCTGGGACAGAAAGTCATCTCTTGCAGGGGTTAAGTTTATTTCAATCTGTGATCGATGAACCAGAGGCTTTGCAGAGGATTTCCTATAAACCCCACTCTGAAGAGATACATCCTGGAACAGAGGATTTGAATCTGTACCTTTTGATCCTAGTTAGTGGAATGTCAAATGTGCTTCCATTTTCCATCCACCAGTCAACTTATGGGTCATATAACCTCATCATTCAGCCTTTTGAGTAACCTCATTGTTGATCAAGATTATTCAAGGCCAAGTCATCTCCTGGAACTTTTCCATTCCCAACATTGTTGACATGTTGCCATACTTCAGTGAGATATAAAGCCGAGAGACCTATTTCCTTGTCTGCAGCCTGAATGCAAGGTAACTAGGGTGCTGCTTTGATTCTTGATGGGAGTTTTTCATGTGTGAAGTTTCACATTTAGGAACTTTAAGTCTGTTGCCAGCACAAGCGGACTGATACAGAGCCTTTCCACTCGCATCTTCCTCTGGTATGCATGCAGAATGTGCAAGCCTCAATCTCACTCAAGGTAGGTGCTGCTATGAACATCTTGTAGTAATTCTGTAAGTACAGAGGTATTCTCACTTTGCTTTCTTTTCGTCCCTAAAAAGACCAGTAGTTTGTGTAGGTTCCTGGCCTGTTGGGGAGGGAGTTTGCTTTCTAGACATACTAGTGCTGATTCCTTTGTAGCCAGCATCTGCAGGCCAAATTTCAGTGGTCCAAGAGACGTCAAAATATCCCCTATCAACTGTTAAAAGAATAGAGAAGGCTGGCCCGCGGTGTAATTTGCAGTGGTTAGCATTGTCGCCCTCACAGCAAGAGATTCTTCGGTTCGATCCTCGGCTGGGGTGCCTTCTGTGCAGAGTCTGCATGTCCTCAAAGTGAGTCGCATGGGTTTCCTCCGGGTGCTCTGGTTTCCTCCCACATACACAAGACATGCAGTAGGTGGATTGGACACTCTAAATTGGCCCCTAGGTGTGTTTGTGCATGTGTGTGCCTTCTGTAAGAAGGGTTGGAGTCTTGAGGGCTGGCAACTCGACACTGTAAAACTCCACTGCCAATCATGGCGGACGGGTGATCCGCTGTAAGTAACTCCTTGACTGGGAAAAGCCGAAGAGAAAGAAGAACTGTGTTAAAAAGAATAGAGCTGCCACATTGGATCTGAAGCTCTCAACTTTGTCTCATCTGTCCAAATGTCTCAAAAGCCAACCCTTCTTAGTGGAATTAGAGTGGGAAATATAAGTGGTTTCCAGAGACAGGGAGCTCAGCACCTCATACAGTATCTTTTCTCTGCCCAGGTGAGCTCACAGATATCTGTCTGTAATGTAGATTGTGGCTAGAACACAGAATATCATGGCTGAGGTCTTTACATTGGATCTGGACTCAACTCATTTATTCTGGATTCTCCTCTCAATGTGCAGTTGAGCTAATGCATCTCTGAACTGGCTGGCTAACAGACTAAACAAGATGCAGACCACCCGCCTCTATGAAGAAACTGTTTCCTTCTTTTCATTTCTTAGTTCTTTTCCTAAAAAGAGAAGACAGCCTGATTGTCTGCAGTCTCCTCTGTGCTTGTTAGAAACTTCTTAATTTTACTACAGTCATTGTTTCAGCTTAGATTTTGGTTTGGTTGGCTTGTGAAGGGGATGTTTCCTAAGATTGGTTCCAGCTGAAGCAAGGAGGACAACTCTTCCTGGTGTCAAAAAACTTTCTCTTCTTCAGTTGTCTTTTTATGGTTGCCTTCCTCTGTGGGTGATTTGGTCACAGTAGAAGACTTGTGGCGAGGCCCAGACTCTTGCCACTCTCCCATTTTCAGAAGGAAGGAGTGACCCCCTGTCCCACATCAGGAGCTAACTGGGGGTATTGTCAGTTCATATTTCTAGAATCCCTCTTCTCTTCCTTTTGCAAGGGGGATTGTATAATCGTTACTCCAATATTTTGCAGTCTAGTGGTAAGGGCACGGCATCTCTCTGTGTGTTGATTTTTTTTTTTTTCTGAATGGAGATTTATGTACTCCCTTTGACAGTTGCCTTTGCATTTGCAACTCAGGGAAGTTTTAGTTTTGGTATCACGTGAAAGCACTTTAATGGCACTCCAGGACCCATGTTTGAGATTACTACATTGCATCTTCTGGGCAAGACAGTGCAACCACATTCTTCATGCTGCTTTGGCACCATGTGGGTATTTCCATAGACTTTGGAATATTACAGTGACAGACATTTCACACATTCAAACATCTCCAGTGCATTTTAATTTCTTGTTTCAGGGCCGGGACTGGTGGGACAGTCCACTACATAATAAAAAGTTTGGTGGGCATTTCATTTCATTGCCCATCATGCTTGATGTTTTAAGTGATTGTGTATAAAGTGCTCACCCTAGAGTTTTCCTTTATGTTTTTGGTCAGTAGACTCCCACTCTTGGAATGGGAAACCCTAGTGCTTTTCATAGGGATCATAGGAAGTTACTAGGCTATTGGCCCTTACAAGACTAGCCAAGAATTTAGCTCATGTTCCCATAGGGTCAGCACCCTATGCCACCATGTCCAGCAGGGACATAGGTGGAATTCCAGGGTGTATTTTCTGATTTCTCCATCCAGTTATCCAGGTTGCACTTAAAAAGGTTTAATGAGGTACTCTGCTTTTGACGTGGGAGAGGAGTCTGATTCCTTGTCAAAAGGGGGAGTCTCTGGGACACAAATCCCTGTCCCACCAAGTACTGCTGATGGCACAGACCAGATTGGAGGTCTTGGCGTGTGGGTTACTTGAGTGGAGCTTCTGACTGCCCGGATATCTGCAAACAGTCTCATCAGGGCAGGGTCTGAGATTGCTTGGTATGGCAGACCAGAGGTCACTTCTGAAGAGATTCTGTAAGAGATCTGAAGTAGAGGGACAGGGCTTTAGCCTTCTCTGTGTAGGGTTAGTATTTGAGGCACTGGATTGTTTGGGTGAGAGATCTCTCTGTGGTCTCCTCCAGCTGCTGCATGAGCTTTGTAGAGGTACACTTGATGAAAGGGCATTGTATTCAATGATTGGTTTAGGGATCCCAGATACATTAGAATGCTGGTGCCTACTTGTCCCCTGGATGAGATACCTTTACTAATGAGGTGGGCCATGTAGAAAGCTTTCTTCTTGGTACAGCCGTGGAGGCAATATGGTTGGTCAAAAGCCAGTTTGCCTGTATCAACCTGAGGTTCCCAAGTCCCTCGTGCTTAGTGCCTTCTTATCAAAGTGATAATTTGTAGGGATGTCATTTTCCCCAAAAAATGGATGATGATGCATTTTTGGCATTCAGTTTTGGAGGCCATGTTTCTGGCTTTTCCAGTCATTTGTTTGGGTGGAGACCCTCTTGGAGGATGTCCACATCACTTAGAAATTGATGACAGAACCCAGCTTGCAGTCATCTGCAAAGTTGGTCCAGCCATATCCCACCAAATTTGCCCTGCACCTCTGAGAAGTGATGTCACTAAAGCAGAATTTAGCTCCCCAAGACTCGATCCCCTGGGGAACACCGCTTGTTACGGTTCTACTGCTTGAGGTGGCTTCCCTATTTTGACTAATTGGGTTCCGTCTAGTAGAGCCAGTTTTGCTACCCATCTGGTAACAAATGGATTATTATTGCCTAGTTGAGAGAGTTTTATCTATTATACCTGGGAGTGGAGAATAGTATGAGAAGGCCTTGGCCAGAGTCAAGGTGGGCGGTGTGCACGGTCCTCCCCTCATCTATAGCCTTAGTGACGGTCTCAAAAGGAAGTTCTAATTACATTTACCAGAGCATGACCTCCCCCTTGACAAAACCCGAGATTGGAAGCGGGGTAAAGTGTCTGGAGGGTTGCCAGTGTCCTTTGTTAATGAAGTTCGCTTGATAATCCCCCCATGGCCTTGCACAGATCCAGAGCTAGTTGGGATGATGGGTCTATAATTTCCTGATCGGTTGATGCAGCCCTCAACCTTTGTGCAAAGGGATGATGGTAGCTGTCCTCCACTTAGCTGGGACAAAGAAGCAGTACTTGTGGCTTTGGTTGAATAGGGTGCCCTAATGGTGCTACTAAGGTTTCCTCGCCTGAGTTCATGTAGGATGCAGCCTGGGATGTTACCGGGTCCCATGGAGGCTGTGTACTTTCTTTTACCTTTGAGAGGGCAGTGAAATGACTTGCTCCCCAGAGATAAGGGTGAGGGGGCAGGTACTGTGGATGTCCAGTTTTACTGGATGGGGGGCAGGAAGGAATAAGGTTTTCACTGCACCTGGGTCTGCCAGCAGAGTTGGCTGTATCTACAGGTTTTTGTGTATGTGGTGTCCTTGACCACAAGTTCTGAGCTTGAAGATCTAGGGGTGCTTCCATTGAGATTATGGATCTATGTTAGTAGATGTGGCCAGTTTGGACTCTGTTTAGCTTTGGAAGGATTTTCACTGGATGCTCTTTGTATGTTTGCCCCATTCCAGAAAGCTAAGGAGAGATTGCTTCCCAATTAGACACCTGCTCCTTCTTGGTCCTGGACAGCAATTTTTTCTTTTTATTATAGAGTTTTATTTATTGTAGATGTTACACCAGAGAGGTGTACTCCTCCTTGAGGAGGAGGATTTCATCCTGTCTTGGTATTTAAATGTTCATATAGTACTTTGGTGTAAGATTTTGGATTGTATAAAAGCGCAATTTCTGTGGAGGGAGGGGGACTGTGAAGCTGTTTATACCTTTATACAACTTCCCTCAGGAGGTTGTAATCAGCTTTGGAGAAAATGTTGTTGTTAGCTGGACTAGCTGGGCGGAGGGGTTCTGGGGAGATGGTGACTTTGAGAAGAGTGACTGCTTTGTGGTCCGGATCTTACCAGGGATGATGACACTGTAAAAGGGATGTTGCAGTGGTTACTCATGTTGGTTAATACCAAGTCCAAGATATTTTTCTACCTCTTGTGGGGTGTCAACCAACTGGTGCAAAGGCATTTGCATTAATGAAGTAAAAGGAATCTCTGGGCATTTTGTGTTTTGGCATGAGTATTTCTTCCAGTCTATGGTTGAATAATTAAAGGCTGCCCAGGATCAGGGTAAAGGGTTGAGATCTTGATAGATTTGAAGAGGTCCAGATAGGTGGAGTGGACATCTTGAATAAGAGTTGGAGGCCTTTAGCCTAGCATATGGTTTGGAATAGGAGTTTCTTTGTCAATTGTTAACTGCACCTGGAGTATTTCACCTGTGCATCATACTGTTTGACCAGCCTAGAGGTGTGTATGTTTATATATATATATATATATATATTTACAACTCCACCTCCTTTTGTTTTGCTGCCCATGACTTGGGTCCATTAGTGCTAAGGTATCTTATGTGCCAATCGACTGTGGAGTGGAATGTCCAATGTTTTGTTTAACGGAGGTAACTTGACCTTGTTTTTTTGCGCACTTTTGTCATCCAAGACTGAAGATCAGATCAGAGAGATGCAAGAAAGCTGAATTAAGAAAAGGGTTGTAGTACAATGAGCTATAAATAAAGTACTCCGGATAGCTGCAACTTATGAAAAATAAAAGATATATAATAAAGCATTAAGGTCAAATTCACTAATTCACAGTTACGTTCTGCTACACAAAAATGTACAGCCTCCTATTGATTTAGGGAATAGAAGAAAAAGAAATTGAAATTCATAGATCAGTATAACATGTATCTAGTTGTGCTAACAATACTTGTAATGGTTCTTTTGTTATTTGAAAATTTGTCAGTTCCTGCACCAGGATTAGCCAGTTGGAGGAGATCCTTTGAAAGTGGACATAAGGATGCCTCTTGGGATGAGGGGAAGGATAAAGTTTCTTTAAGGGCTTTTAGAGGTTTAGTCATGACCTAGCCTTCAGAGAAATAAGTCTTTGGTTTTCATGATCTCCTGGTCCTTGCTGGGACAGAAAGTCATCTTGCAGGGGGTTAAGTTTATTTCAATCTGTGATCGTAGACCAGAGGCTTTGCAGATGATTTCCTATAAACCCCACTCTGAAGAGATACATCCCTGGAACAGAGGATTTTGAATCTGTACCTTTTGATCCTAGTTAGTGGAATGTCAAATGTGCTTCCATTTTCCATCCACCAGTCAACTTATGGGTCATATAACCTCATCATTCAGCCTTTTGAGTAACCTCATTGTTGATCAAGATTATTCAAGGCCAAGTCATCTCCTGGAACTTTTTTTCCATTCCCAACATTGTTGACATGTTCTTACTTCAGTGAGATGTAAAGCCGAGGCCATTTCCTTGTCTGCAGCCTGAATGCAAGGTAACTGGTGCTGCTTTGATTCTTGATGGGAGTTTTTCATGTGTGAAGTTTCACATTTAGGAACTTTGGTCTGTTGCCAGCACAAGGACTGATACAGGCCTTTCCCACTCGCATCTTCCTCTGGTATGCATGCAGGAATGTGCAAGCCTCAATCTCACTAAGGTAGGTGCTGCTGAACATCTTGGTAATTCTGTAAGTACAGAGGTATTCTCACTTTGCTTCTTTTCGTCCCTAAAAAGACCAGTAGTTTGTGTAGGTTCCTGGCCTGTTGGAGGGGTTTGCTTTCTAGACATACTAGTGCTGATTCCTTTGTGGCATCTGCAGGCCACCAGTGGTCCAAGAGACGTCAAAAATATCCCCTATCAACTGTTAAAAAGAATAGGGCGGCCACGGTGGTGCAGTGGTTAGCATTGTCGCCTCACAGCAAGAGATTCTTCGGTTCGATCCTCGGCTGGGGTGCCTTCTGTGCGGAGTCTGCATGTCCTCAAAGTGGTCGCATGGGTTTCCTCCAGGTGCTCTGGTTTCCTCCCACATACAAAAGGCATGCAGTAGGTGGATTGGACACTCTAAATTGGCCCTAGGTGTGTTTGTGCATGTGTGTGCCTTCTGTGGAAGGTTGGGTGCGGGGCTGGCAACTCGACACTGTAAAACTCCACTGCCAATCATGAGCGGACGGGTGATCCGCTGTGGTAACCCTTGACTGGGAAAAGCCGAAAGAGAAAGAAGAACTGTTAAAAAGAATAGAGCTGCCACATTGGATCTGAAGCTCTCAACTTTGTCTCATCTGTCCAAATGTCAGCCCTTCTTAGTGGAATTAGAGTGGGAAATATAAGTGGTTTCCCAGAGACAGGGGCTGTACCTCATACAGTATCTTTCTCTGCCCAGGTGAGCTCACAGATATCTGTCTGTAATGTAGATTGTGGCTAGAACACAGAATATCATGGCTGAGGTCTTTTACATTGGATCTGGACTCAACTCATTTATTCTGGATTCTCCTCTCAATGTGCAGTTGAGCTAATGCATCTCTGACTGTGGCTAACAGACTAAACAAGATGCAGACCACCGCCTCTATGAAGAAACTGTTTCCCTTCTTTTCATTTCTTAGTTCTTTTCCTAAAAAGAGAAGACAGCCTGATTGTCTGCAGTCTCCTCTGTGCTTGTTAGAAACTTCTTAATTTTACTACAGTCATTGTTTCAGCTTAGATTTTGGTTTGGTTGGCTTGTGAAGGGGATGTTTCCTAGTTGGTTCCAGCTGTGAGAGGCAACTCTCTGGTGTCAACAAAACTTTCTCTTCTGGTTGTCTTTTTTTATTTTGGTTTTCCTCTGTGGGTGATTTGGTCACAGTAGAACTTGTGGCAGGCCCAGACTCTGCCACTCTCCCATTTTCAGAAGGAAGGAGTGACCCCCTGTCCACATCAGAGCTAACTGGGGGTATTGTCCAGTTCATATTTCTAGAATCCCTCTTCTCTTCCTTTTGCAAGGGGGATTGTATAATCGTTACTCCAATATTTTTGCAGTCTAGTGGTAAGGGTCGGCATCTCTCTGTGTGTTGATTTTTTTCTGAATGGAGATTTGTACTCCCTTTGACAGTTGCCTTTGCATTGCAACTTCCAGGGAAGTTTTAGTTTTGGTATACGTAGCACTGGCACTCCAGGACCCATGTTTGAATTACATTGCATCTTCTGGGCAAGACAGTGCAACCACATTCTTCATGCTGCTTTGGCACCATGGGTATTTCCATAGACTTTGGAGATATTACAGTGACAGACATTTCACACATTCAAACATCTCCAGTCATTTTGTTCTTGTTTCAGGGCCGGGACTGGTGGGACAGTCCACTACATAATGTTTGGTGGGCATTTCATTTCATGCCCATCATGCTTGATGTTTTCGCATTGTGTATGTGCTCACCTAGATTTCCTTTATGTTTTTGGTCAGTAGACTCCCCTCTTGGAATGGGAAACCCTGTGCTTTTCATAGGATCATAGGAAGTTACTAGGCTATTGGCCCTTACAAGACTAGCCAAGAATTTAGCTCATGTTCCCATAAGTCAGCACCCTATGCCACTGTCCAGCAGGGACATAGGTGGAATTCCAGGGGTGTATTTTCTGTTCTCCATCCAGTTATCCAGGTTGCACTTAAAAAGGTTTAATGAGGTACTCTGCTTTACGTGGAGAGGGAGTCTATTCCACAAAAGGGGGAGTCTCTGGGACACAAATCTGTCCCACCAAGTACTGCTGATGGCACAGACCAGATTGAGGTCTTGCGTGTGGGTTACTTGAGTGGAGCTTGACTTGCGGATATGCAACAGTCTCATCAGGGCAGGGTCTGAGATTGCTTGGTATGGCAGACAGAGGTCACTTCTGAGGATTCTGTAAGAGACTGAGTAGAGGGACAGGGCTTTTAGCCTATCTGTGTAGGGTAGTATTTGAGGCACTGGATTGTTTGGGTGAGGAATCTCTGTGGTCTCTCCAGCTGCTGCATGAGCTTTGTGAGGTACATGATGAAAGGGGCATTGTATTCAATGATTGGTTTAGGGACGAATACAGGAATGCTATGCCCACTTGTCCCTGGATGAGATACCTTTACTAATGAGGTGGGCCATGTAGAAAGCTTTCTGTACAGCGGAGGCAATATGGTGGTCAAAAGCCAGTTTGCTATCAACCTAGGTTCCCAAGTCCCTCGTGCTTAGTGCCTTCTTATCAAAGTGATAATTTGTAGGGATGTCATTTTCCCCAAAATGGATGATGATGCATTTTTTGGCATTCAGTTTGAGGCCATGTTTCTGGCACCAGTCATTTGTTTGGGTGAGACCCTCTTGGAGGATGTCCACATCACTAGGGGAATTGATGACAGAACCCAGCTTGCAGTCATCTGCAAAGTTGGTCAGCCATATCCCACTAAATTTGCCCTGCACCTCTGAGAAGTATGTCACGAAAAGCAGAGGCCCCAAGACCGATCCCTGGGGAACACCGCTTGTTACGGTTCTACTGCTTGAGGTGGCTTCCCCTATTTTGACTAATTGGGTTCCGTCAGTGAGCCAGTTTGCTACCCATCTGGTAACAAATGGATTATTGCCTAGTTGAGAGAGTTTATCTATTATACCTGAGTGGAGAATAGTATCGAAGGCCTTGGCCAGGTCAAGGTAGGCGGTGTGCACGGTCCTCCCCTCATCTATAGCCTTAGTGACGGTCTCAAAGAAGTCGACCACATTTAACAGGCATGACCTCCCCTTGACAAAACCGAATTGTGCGGGGTAAAGTGTCTGGAGGTTGCCAGTGTCCTTGTTAATGAAGTCCTTGATAATCCCCCCATGGCCTTGCAGATCAGGCTAGTTGGGATGATGGGTCTATAATTTCCTGGATCGGTATGACCCTCAACCTTTGTGCAAAGGGATGATGGTAGCTGTCCTCCACTTAGCTGGGACAAAGCCAGTACTCAGGCTTTGGTTGAATAGGGTGCCTAATGGTGCTACAGGTTCCTGCCTGAGTTCATGTAGGATGCAGCCTGGGATGTTACCGGGTCCCATGGAGGCTGTACTTTTTGCCTTTGAGAGGGCAGTGATGACTTGCTCCCTAGAGATAAGGGGAGGGGGGCAGGTACTGTGGATGTCCAGTTTTACTGATGGGGGGGCAGAGGAATAAGGTTTTCACTGCACCTGTCTGCCAGCAGGTTGGCTGTATCTACAGGTTTTGTGTATGTGGTGTCCTTGACCACAAGTTCTGAGCAGATCTAGGTGCTTCCATTGAGATTGCGGACGTATGTTAGTAGATGTGGCCAGTTTGGACTCTGTTTGCTTTGGAAGATTTCACTAGTGCTCTTGTATGCTTGTTCAAGCTAAGGAGAGATTGCTTCCAATTAGACACCTGCTCCTTCTTGGTCCTGGACAGCAATTTTTTCTTTTTATTATAGAGTTTGTTTATTGTAGATGTCCACCAGAGAGGTGTACTCCTCCTTGAGGAGGAGGATTTCATCCTGTCTGGTATTTAAATGTTCATATAGTACTTTGGTGTAAGTTTGGACATATGTGCCAATTTCTGTGGAGGGGGAGGGGACTGTGAAGCTGTTTATACCTTTATACCTTCCCTCAGGAGGTTGTAATCAGCTTTGGAGAAAATGTTGTGTTTGACTAGCTGGCGGGGGGGGGGGGGTTCTGGGGAGATGGTGACTTTGAAAGTGACTGCTTTGTGGTCGGATCTTACCAGGGATGATGACACTGTAGGGATGTTGCAGTGGTTACTCATGTTGGTTAATACCAAGTCCAAGATATTTTCACCTCTTGTGGGGGTGTCAACCAACTGGTGCAAGGCATTTGCATTAATGAAGTAAAGGAATCTCTGGGCATTTGTGTTTTGGCATGAGTATTTCTTCCAGTCTATGGTTGAATAGTTAAAGTTGCCCAGGATCAGGGTAAAGGGTTGAATCTTGATAGATTTGAAGAGGTCCAGATAGGTGGAGTGGACATCTTGAATAAGAGTTGGAGGCCTTTAGCTAGCTATGGTTTGAATAGGGTTCTTGTCAATTGTTAACTGCACCTGGAGTATTTCCTGTGCATCATACTGTTTGACCAGCCTAGAGGTGTGTATGTTTATATATATATATATATATATATATTTACAACTCCACCTCCTTTTGTTTTGCTGCCCATGACTTGGGTCCATTAGTGCTAAGGTATCTTATTGCCAATCGACTGTGGAGTGGAATGTGTCTGTTTTTGTTAACCAGGTAACTGACCTTGTTTTTACACTTTTGTCATCCAAGACTGAAGATCAGATCAGAGAGATGCAAGAAAGCTGAATTAAGGAAAAGTTGTAGTACAATGAGCTATAAATAAAGTACTCCGATAGCTGCAACTTATGAAAAAATAAAAGATATATAATAAAGCATTAAGGTCAAATTCACTAATTCACAGTTACGTTCTGCTACACAAAAATGTACAGCTCTATTGATTTAGGGAATAGAAGAAAAAAGAAATTAATTCATGATCAGTATAACATGTGTCAGTTGTGCTAATACTTGTAATGTTCTTTTATTTATTTATTTTTTTATTGTAAACACAATGGTTTTCTTTTTTGTGGGGAGGGAGATAAATAGGCATGCTATTGCATTTTGGCATAAAAATGCTTTTAATGCCCTTTTCAACAGAGCAAGAGTTATTGTTATTATGCTTAAGAATCATGGCATCTTGAGCTTATGGGTAATGATGTGTAGTTGTAGGCTGCTTTTGAGGTTGAAGAAACATTGCTCTTAGCACATACATTTGAATGTGTGTAAATATTTAACTGGAGGGCAGCTCTAGGTGTGATCAGAAGGTTAATTTGCTGTTTGGATTGATAGACATTGTGGTTTTCTGTTACCAGATCAGGAAATAAGCTGCACTGAATAAGGTCTGTAATTGTATTAGTAAATGTTTATTGGATGCATGATTCAGTGTAGGAGGTGCACATCCTGAAGCAAGAGAACCATTAGAAATATACATCAATTTCTTAGCAATCACATGGACTACGTTTTGTGTGTGCTGTAATTGCATTTGTGCAATTGGTGTAGTAATTAAGGTGCAGTTTTGGAATGTATAGCTGTGAAATATAAGACATTTGTTGGTCTTTGATCTCCATGCATGGTGACAAGGTACAGACAGTAGCAGCAATTCCTAATGATTTGTCAAGCATAGAGATGGATCTCAACTTCAAGAAACCTGGTGATGTGTGTGTTCCCTGATTAACTGACTTGCTGCAGTTTCCTTTGCATAATTGGCTCTACCTGCTAAGTTTTTGACTGTTCCAAAAAATTTCAACATTGTATGCTAACATGGCTTACTTACACAGTCAGATTTAGGTGTTTTTGTTGCTATTGTGCAAGTTGGAATCATTTTCCCCAACCTAATTTTTGTATGTAGTCTATGGATGCAATCTGTAACCTAATATTATTTGTTAACCAGTAATATGCATCATTTTTCAGTCTTCATAGTTTTAGTGGAGCTACCTTGTTTTGAATGGCAGTCGATATTTGGAAAACTTATGTGAAACTACAACAATGTGATGAATGACAAGTCTGCACCTTCTACTTGTATTTGTAAATTTTCTCTAGAATGAGAACTCGTGAGATTCAATGTTGACTGATGTACTCTTGTTTTTTAGGAAGGCACCCAGAATGTAATAAGACAGTGGTCACTAACTGCGTCTGATTTAACAGTCTTAAATGGAAATTTCAGGAATATTTGATAAAGGAGAGCAGTTTGCACTATCTTCATTTCTTTTTACTTCAGTTATATAGTTGTCTCATCCAGGTGACTTCAGAGCAGTTGGTACTTTTTTTTGGCAGATTGCTGGTTTATCTGCTTTACTGTTGTATGTTTGCTTTAGCGCCATCTTTGAACTTTGTTTGTTTCTTTCAAATTTGTTTTTGGGGTTTTCTGATGCAGATGAAATTCTTAGCAAATGCCAACAAATCTGCCAGTGGTTGACAAATCCCACTGAAGTGTTTTCACAGTCAGTGCCTAATCTGCCTGAAAAATGGTCACCCCATAGCCACTTTTAAGAATGCACTTATTTTCAGAAAAATACCATGAAGAGTATGGCAGAAAATCAAAATTTTTTTTCATCCCAAAATCTCTTTTTAATGGTTACACATTTCTCCAAGTTCTTTACTAAGAATGTCTTCCCCAGAAAGGCCTAGGAAACTTAGTACCATTGACAAATGGATGAACCAAGAAAGTTAATTTTGAAGGTTGCAGGCAAGGGTACCTGTGGACATGCAGACACCAGCATTCCTAATCCTCTAACTGTAGCACTTAATGCAGTTGTGCTACATATGTTGATTCCCCCTGGAGGTTAGTTGTGGGATAGAATTTGATGTTATGCAGTCCAATCTTGCCTACATTCTTACCCGTGAGTTTGGAGCCGAATGTCTGCTCTGACTCGGCCAAACTTTTTTAGCTCGAAGTCTTTCTATTGGTTGGGCTAAGATGGTATCCCATGCTGCACTGCCGTCTATCCCCAGATTTTGTTTGCCGCTCATGTAGCTCGGACATGGTCTCACTCTTGGCTGTGGCTAAGTACCCTTTTTTCTTCTTTCACAGAGAAGTTGTTTGCAGAAAAGCTATTTTAATAGCTATTGTGTGTGTTCTTGTCTGTATTGTGGAAAAGTTGTGTTTTTTGATTGTTTATTCTGTGGTATCCCACTAGCTGTTTCCAATGGGCTAGGCCCATTTCAGTTAGAGGACCTAGTCTGTCCCCTTGCTTTCCATGTGTGCTTAAAGTTTCCTGGGGCTAAAACCGTTTAAATTAGAGGAATTAGTCCTCCCCCACTTGTGTTTGTGTCTGAGGATCATTTAACTTAGAGATCTTGTGGTATTCTGTCTGTTGTAGGCTTTTCCCGCCTTGTGACTGTTTGACCGTTGGTCTGTTTTTCAGTGGTTAATTGTTGTTGGTTAACTATGTCAAAAGATAGTAAGGGGCATAAGCCCTCGGGCTTCAAGAAGTGCTCTAGGTGCAGTTATAAAATGTCCATTACCGATGGACACTCTGTGTGTATTGTGTGGGAGCGATTCATCTCCAAGAGTCATGCAGCTTCTGTCATGCCTTTATTCCGCGAGTTCTTCAGGAAAGAAAGAATAAATTGATTTTGAAGTGACTTCTGAAACCCTCCTTCGAGGAGGGTCTGGAGAGTGCTTCCAGCTCTAAGGCAAAATCCTCTAAATCATAAAAGAGATCTCCGGCTCCATCAGTCTCCTCGGAGCCACCGGAGAAAATAGCAAAGTCTGCTTCGACATCCTCAGTTCCATTGTCCTCAGGGCCGCAGGAAGTGTCAGTTGTTATGGAACCTGCTTCGGCTCCAATCATCTTGGAACCTGTTCGGAGCCGATCGCCTAGCATTAGGCCAGCATCCCCTCCTCACAGGTCCCCTTCAGAGAGGAGGTCTCGATCTCCTTCTCTATCCTCCAAATCTTCCAGGACCTTATCAGATGTGGACGTCGATAGAGTGGTGCAGAGACTCCTTCAGTCACCGGTTCTGGAAAAATTGTTCTCGGCTCCAACCCAGTTGGCTCCGGAGCCGGTCCCTCAACCTGCTTCGATACTTCCTCCTCCGACCACATCTCAGCTTTCGGAGCTGGAGTGCTCGGCTCCGTGTGATGTCAATAGGTCTGTTCCGACAGCCCCTGCTGGCTTATCAGTGCCGACGTCAGCTTTGACCCCGTCGGTGCCGTCCACGGGGTTCAGGACTCAGGATTCTTCGGTCGGACCCGAGGGAGAGGCTTCAGGACACCTCTCGGCTCCTAGTCTCCCTCTCGGTGCTTCGGCGTGGGGAAGGTTGACTCCTGTCATGGTTTTGGAGGCTGGTCATTCTTCGGTCTCGGGAGGGACCAGCCTTCGAGGCCATGCGGAGCACGCTGGCCAGGTCATCAGCAGTATCATGCGGGTCGGTCATTCTGTCCCCTACTACACCGGTGCAGGTCTCTGATCACCATCTAGCTCTAGACAGCAAAGCCCCCAAGGCCTCAGGGTACTCCCATGAGTGGTCCCCACATTTCTGAGGGCCCCTCGGAGTTTTTGCCTGAGGAGCCACCCAGAAAGAAGACGTGCAAGAGGAAGCGCATAGATTCCCAGGATGAGTCTCTCACATCAGACACATTAGGGTCCCCTAAGTCATCCTCTGAGGATGTTTCTTTCTCTGACATCCTAGAGATTTTGAAACAAAGAGGTGACTGGCTGTCCAAAGCCCCCCCCCCCGAGGAGGAGTCGGTCTTCCTGAAGGCCTTTGGTGCTCAGCCCTCCGCCTCCTGGGTATCTCCACCCTTCGAGCTTCTGGATTTGGTTTGTCGAAGGGTGTGGTTAACCCCTGACTCTGTGGAACCAGTCCCCAGGAGACCCAATAAATTTGTCTGCTCCTCCTGATAAGAAATTTCTGTCCAAGGTAGTCCTTGTGGATGCCATTGTGGTGGCAGCTGCCACTCAGAAAGAATTAGCCGAGATTTCTTCCACCGTCCATCCCCCTAACAAGGAGTCTAGGACCATGGACCGGTATGGGAAGTGTACCTTTTCTTCAGCGACCTTTACCTTATGGTCACTGAATTATTTATCACACTTTACACGGCTCCAGAGAGATCTCCTCAAGGAGCTTGGAGATACTGTCACAGGTAACGTTTCTGAGGTGGTGGCCCTGATGGTCAACGCTCAGATGTCTACCCTCAATTCCATTGCAAACTCCTCCATGAGGCTAATCTCCTATGCAGCCGAAGGAGCGAGTAGGGCAGCAAGTCCAGGAGTTGCTGTTAGGAGGCAGGTCTGGATGCACCTTTGTCATTTCGCGGAGGCCTTCAAGTCTTCATTCACAGACGCCCCTTTTAATGGTTCCTCTTTGTTCGGAACCAAGGTGAAAGACACTCACCAGGTGCAAGCAGGAGGGAAAAACTCTGTCTGCCATAGGAGTCCATTTTTCCCTTCCCTCTAGGCCTTATCCCAAGGCCCAGAGGGGTGGCAAAATGTGGTTCAAGAAATCACAGAGGTTTTTTCCCGGTGCACAAGGTGAGCCCCCCTCCAGAGGCAGGGGAGGGGGTGGTTATTCAGGGAGACACCACCCTAGGGGCAGAGGAGGCCTCCACAACTAGGGAGACCGCGATTCCTTTCATGGTTCTCCCTACCGCCGCTCCTGATGGGAGGCCCGACTGTGCGTTTCCGGAGCCAGTCAGGGGTCGAATCTCATGATACCCGGAGGCCTGGCAAGACATCACCCAGGACCAGTGGGTTCTACGAATAATTTCCGGAGGATATGTCATCCCGTTCTCGTCAAATCCCCCTCCAATCAAGAAAATGCCGGATGTTACACCCAGTCAAAGGGATTACGCAGCGTCAGAAGTTTCAAAGCTGCTAGAAAAAGGAGCCATCCAACATGTCCCCTCAGACCAGATCAGATTAGGGACTGACTCCAGATTCTTTTTGGTGCCGAAAAGGACAGGGGATCTGAGACCGATATTGGATCTCAGTCAATTAAACACTCATGTGCAAAAGTCCAAGTTCCGAATGGTCACATTGCAGTCTGTTCTCCCATTGTTGGGAAAAGAAGTGTGGATGTGGTCCATTGACCTCAAGGATGCTTACTACCACATAAAGATGGACAGGGCATCCAAAAGTCACCTACGCTTCCAGCTAGGAGCCAGTCATTTTCAGTTTCGAGCCCTTCCCTTTGGTCTCACCACAGCCCCCAGGGTGTTTACCAAATGCATGGCAGTGGTGACTGCTCACTTGAGATGTCAGGGATTCCAAGTGTTTCCGTATCTGGATGACTGGCTCCTTACTGCCACCACCAGGCATCTACTACTTCAGACCAGGGACGCTACTATCAACCTATGTCAACAGTTGGGCATCACATTGAACTGGGAAATATCTGCCTTGTTGCCCTCACAGCGTGTCACCTTTATAGGCGCCAAACTAGACACCGTCCTCATGCGGGTGTTTCTACCACAGGAAAGATTCAGAATCCTACAAGTTGTTCACGCCTTGCTCCCTCTGAGAAGAGTGAAGGCAAGATGGGTCCTCCAACTGTTGGGGACAATGGCTGCTATGATTGTTAGTCCCTCTGGCAAGGTTACATATGAGGCTCCTCCAGTGGCTACTCTTTCCCCAGTGGTCTCTTCAACGTCTTCCACTTTCTCACCCTATTTTACTCACAGACGGGTGCAAACAGGATCTCAGTTGGTGGCTTCACACCGACAACCTGAATGCGGGAAAGCCATTCGTTCCTGTGCCCCCGGTTGCCACGGTGACCACGGATGCCTCCCAGATTGGGGGGGGGGGCCATTATCAAGGCAGGATAGTCCAAGGCACGTGGCAAGAGCATGAGATGCATCTGCATATCAGTGTCCTGGAGATGAGAGCTGTGCTACTAGCATTGCAAGCACTTCAGAGTTTTCTTCCTCTCGGGACTATTGCAATCCACTCAGACAATATGTCAGTGGTGTGGTATCTGAACAAGCAGGGAGGAACCAAGTCTTATCCCCTTTGCAGAGAGGTCATACGAGTGTGGCAGTGAGCAGTGTCTTCCCAATGTTTTTCTGGTGACAACGCACATTCCGGGAAAGTCCAATGTGATCGCAGACAGGCTAAGCAGAGCTATTCTGATGCCTTATGAGTGGTCCCTGAACTGTCAAGTTGTGGAACAGATCTTCTGCAGGTGGGGTCAGCCTTGCTGCGACCTTTTTGCCAGCCCCCTCAATGCCAAATGCAGCAGCTACTTCACGTTGACCCCCTCCTCAGGGGGAGTCACCCAGGGACGCTCTAGTCCACGACTGGCCCTCCACTCTACTATATGCCTTCCCTCCGGTCCCCTTGCTGTCAAAGGTTATTCAGAAAGCGCAATCCTTGGGAAGCAGAATGATTCTGATTGCCACACACTGGCCTCGTCAAATTTGGTTCCCCTTTCTCCATCCCTATCTCATGGACTCTCCTTGGTTTCTGAACCCACAACCAGACTTACTGATGCACATGTCAGGGCAGCTCCATCCCTCTCTTCGAACCCTCCAGTTGACAGCCTGGCTACTCCACTTCATCATTAGTTAGGCTTCATTATTTTTCGCCGGAGGTGGTTCATATTTTATCTTCCTCTCATAAGCCCTTGACCAGGAAGATTTATTACAGCAAATGGAAGAGGTTTTCAATCTGTGTGCATGCCAAAAAGATTGACCTTTACACAGCTCCAATTTCGTCTGTATTGGAGTTCTTGTCTATGCTCTTTAACCGGGGTTCACCGGCCGCAACCATTAAAGTCCAACTGGCGGCGATTTCTACCTTTCATGTCGCAGACTAGCCTAGCCTCATGGCACATAGACTCTGTAAGGCCTTTCTGAGGGGCACTTTACTTCATCCTCCGGTATCGGAACTTGTTATGCCTTGGGACTTAAACTTTGTTCTACAGGGTCTTACTTCACCCCCCCCCCCTTTGAGTCTGCAGCCACTTACGATTTAAAATTCTTAACTTGGAAGACTTGTCTTTTTAGTAGACATCATGTCAGCCAGACATGTTTCGGAGCTTCAAGCTTTATCAATCATACCCCCTTATTTGATTTTTCATAAGGACAGGGTTTCTCTCAGACCGAACCCCTCTTTTTTTCCCAAAGTGGCGTCAGTCAGTAACCTTAACCAATCTATTGAATTGCCAGTGTTTTTTCCCCAGTTCTCAAACAAGGCAGAATTCAAATTTCATCAAGTGGATGTGCACAGACAATTACGTTTTTATTTGCACAGAACGAAAGACCTCAGAAAATCTGATCAGTTTGTTTCTTTTTCGGAAAACAAAACTGGGTCTCCTGTTTCCAAAGTCACGTTGTCCAGGTGGATTTCCAGCTGTATTTCTTTCATTTATTCATCAGGGGGTAAAGATTTACCGTTCTGGGTGAAGGCTCACTCTACTCGGTCTGTATCTACATCTTTTCAGGCCAGATTGTCTATGGATGATGTTTGTGCTGCAGCTACCTGGGCATCTCCTCACACCTTTTTACTCATTACAAGTTGGATGTGGTATCTAGGGGCAGGTCTTACTTTGGTTCCACAGTGCTCAAGAGTATTTTCCACTGAGCCTCCCAGGATTTAGGTGCTGGGGGCGCTGTCCCACGGGTAAGAATGTAGGTGAGATTGGACTACATAACATCAAGAAGTTAAGTACTCAACATAACGTTCGATGTATGTAGTCCATCTCGCCTCACATTCTTACTTACTCCTCGTCCTGGAGGATAGGATTGGTCTCAGAACTCCCTTCATTCTTGGTTTGTTCTTCCTTTCCTTAGGTGGTGTTATGCATGGAGAATGAGTGCTGGTGCTCGCAGAAAACTAGATCTGGGGATAGAGAGCAGTACAGCATGGGATACCATCTTAGCCCAGCCAATAGAAAGACTTTGAGCTAAAACAGTTTGGCCGAGTCGGAGCCGACATTCGGCACCGAACCCACGGGTAAGAATGTGAGGAGAGATGGGCTACATACATCGAACGTTATGGTGACTACATAACTTCTTGTTTTGAGCCAGGCTTTACTGAAAATTACAGCTGCATCACATCCAAATGCCATTTCCAAAGTATACACCATTGGCAAGTGATGTAGTCTCTATGGAAAGCCTTTCCTATCGGATATTCCATCAGTTTTAGTTGTTATCTGTTTGTTCCAAGTCATTCAGTTATTTCTGAGTTTAAGCTGAGTTCCACACCCCAAATATTGAGAAGCGTGTTACTTTGTTGAACAGACGTTTGTCCTTGGAAAGTCAACATCTCATGATGCTGGTCTTATGGTGCTTGTACTAAGAGATGAGTTTCACAGAATATATGGCAACTTGGCAAAAACATGACAGCACAGTATAGCAGAGATCTGAAGAAAGTAGTTTTTAGAGCATTTTGGATAAAATCAGAGGGGCAAGTAATCTGGGAAAGTTTCAGATGCTGAGCTAGCTGTAGCCCGGCAGTTTGGTCATTAATGTGGACAAGGATGGACCTTCTCATCCAGATCTAATGTTATGATGAGTAACATGACTTCTGTTTCTCATCCGAGAATTTAGAAAGAGATCACTGAAAGATATTTTATGAAAAATTTATAAAGGAATCTCTCAACTTTTTTCTTAAGTGGATAATATTGAGATTCAGGAGTGAAAAATATGGAACTACTGGGTGTCAAACCTTGAACCAGATTTATAGAGTTATGACAGTTGCCCTGAATATATTATAATTTTTTTTTCTTACAGATAAGAAGACAGCAGAAGAAGCTTTGCACTTGGTGAATGGTTTCAACTTACTGGGAAAACCCATTATCATTGAATTTGGAAAGGGTGAAACAGAACATAAAGTGAACTAAATGTCATTATTAAGACCCTAACACTAATGCCAAAAGGCAGTAACAATTCACCAGTACAAGTGATATTTTTGCAAGCTGGGCCTTACATAAAGGGAACAGGATCTCCTTGGTTACACAAACTAAAACAAGGAAGGAGACTCTGTACTAGTTGACATCAGAATTCCTGGAGCTGGCTTCGTAAATCATCATCCTCATATTACTGGCTACCCATTTCACAAGTGTATGAAGAAGGTCTCTTGTATACTCCACAGTTCTTTCCTTCTGCCACCATTTAAAGCTTTGTATTTAACAACAGTTTGCTTACTTGATAACTCTATAGTATCCTAAAATTCATTGTGTTACATTTGTCCTTTCATTAGTATTTCAGATGAAAGGAAATTAACTGTCGTCCATATGTTAGTCTATTTTTGCTTTGACTACTGTATCGCCATTCATTCCACTACTTGGTCCCTCTTATACGAGGACAATTACAGTGCTATATTATCCACCTCTGGCATTATATTCAACTTCACAAGTGCTGCTGGTGGTTTTGTATGTGTGCCTCAGAATTTCTAGTTTTCTTTTTGCTTGTCTGGTTTCACACTTGTGGAATTTATGGAGCTGAGAGAGAGCTCAGTGACTTCTTTTCAGAGATCCCAGAAGATGTTTCTTTTTCAGCTAGTATTCATCGAGAATGAAGATAACCATTTCTGTACTTTTTTATCGTATCAGTCTGTTACTTTTGGACTTGTGTATATATTTACTAATTTATTTATTTATTTACAGTTTGTGTGTGTTTTGAGGACTTGGTGTAGCTCGTTTTTGTCATATTTATGTTTTATCATTGTTTGCACTTTTTACTTGTGTTTCATTCTTTCTCAAAGATGATTTTTGGTAAAGCACCTAAATAAAGTTGCAGTCGTTACTTTCTTAAGCTAGGTCATCATCTCCTAAGTGTTAATAATTATCTTCCAAGGGCTGCTGCCAAGTCTATTAGCACTGGAGGAAGCTCAGTTGATTTGTGAGTTTTATTATGCCAGAGCTTCCCCCTAAGTTGTTCTCTTCTGTTCTGTCACTGTATTTTTGTCATGCCCATCCTGTGCAGAAACAACTAGAAAACTGACCAGCCATTGTTTTGAAACCACAAAGGTAGGACTTCCTTCATATATCTTTCAAGCAACCCAAAAGAATCGATCAGAGACTGTGATAGTAAGCATTTAGCTTTCAGTAAAATCCACAGAAACAGTTAGCTGCTCAGCATGTAGTCTTCAGGAAAAAAACAGTTCTGTAGTGGTTCTGGGAGGGAGGTGATCCTGCTACTGAGCCATAAGGGTGTCTTTGATGCTCAGCTAGTAGTTATCCATTAGGTGCTCATACATAGCAATAGTAGCTTTAGGTGCCTATTTATTCATAGGATCATTGAAAGTTACTAGGCTAATGGCCCAAGGGCCCTTACAAGTATAGCCGAGTTCTACCCTTGTTTCCATGATTAGCACCTAATACCCTTGTCCAAGAGGGATACAAGTGGAATCCCCAGGGTGAATTTAAAGCTATCCATCCAGATTGCGTTTGAAGAGGGCCAGTGAGGTGCTGTGTTTGACATGGTGTGAGTCTGTTCCAAAGGTAAGATAACTCTGGAAGACAAATGTGTCCCTCCAGCAGGTTCTGTTAATGTCACATTCCAGGTTCTTCAGAGCGAGTAACCCATAAACGACTTGACTTGCAGATATGCAACATTTCCAGTAAAGCAGGGTTAGAGATTGCCTTATATGCAAGGCAGAGAACACCTCTGAATTGTCTGTATAAAACAGAATAGAATAACTGTGATTTCAGACGATCCACCTAGGACAGATGCTGAAGACCTTGAATTTTACTTGCGAGGAACTTTTGTGGTTTCTCCAGTTGCTGCAGGTGCCTGGAAAGGTACATACCAAAAGGGGCATTGTACTCAATTATTGGCCTGATGAGGTAAGAGTATACGGAGGTTATAACTTCTTTTTTTTTTTTTTTTTTTTTGGAGGCAGTGCCCTTACTTATGAGATGAGTGATATAGAATGCCCTTTTACCACTGTGGAGTCATGGTGATCGAAGGTAAGATTGCTGCCGACCTATGTGCCCAGGTCTTTCACCACTGACTACATACTTGAGAGTGTTGCTGTTGGTGTGGTAGTTAGCAAAAACATCACTGTTTCCAAAAGGGATAATGATACATTTTTTTTCCATTGAGTTTAAGGCCATGAGACTTTGGCACCATTCATTTGTTTGTGCAAGACTGTCTTGTAGGATGTTGACATCATTTGGAGATTCTATGACCGCTCCCAGTTTGCGGTCTTCAGCAAACTTTGTCAGCCACAGAACTTTAGTATTTGCTTGTACTTCGGAGACCACTGGTTACAGGTCTGCTGTTTAAGGTGGATTACCCAATTTTGACTATATGTGTTCTATCAGTGAGCCAGTTAGTGACCCATTTAATGATATATAAGAGTTGATACCTAACTGGGTGAGTTTGTCAATGATGCCTGAGTGGGTGATGGTGTCCAGTGCCTTGGCTAACTCTTTGTAGGCTGTATGCACAGATTTCCCCTTGTCCACTGCCTTGGTGACTGTCTCAAAGAAGTCCATAGGTTTAACAGGCATGAACTCCCTTTGTCAAATCCAAATCGAGTAGGGTCAAGTGACTGGAGATTACTATATCTTTGTTGATAAGGTCCATGATGATTCGCTCCATGGCCGTGCAGATAGGTCTGTAGTTCCCGAAGTCAGTGGAAGCACAATTTTTGTGCAGGAGAATAACTGGCCATTTTCCATTCAGCGGAGATGAAGCTGGTGCTTAGACTGTGATTGAAAAGAGTACCCAGTGGTGCTAATTCTTATAGGATGCAGCCTGGGATGTTATCAGGCCTTATAGAGGTCCTTTATGACCTGCTGTTTAGAGATGCAAGGTAAGGGACCGATGGTAGGGATGTCATTGGGTATGTGTGGCTGGGACAGGGGAGCGAAGTTTTCACAGAATCTGATGTCCTTCATGGATGCATCTGCAGTCATAACAAACGGGTTGTCCTGTCGTCAGGCAGCCCTTCGGTCGGCCGGATTCCAAAGTCTGGGTCCGGCTTCGGCTGATGTCGCACTTCACCCGACGTCATCTCTGCTGGTCTTCGGGTATAAAGGCATCAGCCGACGCCATTTTCCTCCGTCTTTCTTGCCGCATGGCGCCCGAAGCAGAAGCTGTTCGCAAGTGCCGGTCGGTCAGATCCAGAGATTACTACTACCGAATACTACTTCGAAGACTTCTAAAAAGCTAAGTACCCCGTTGGGGACTCTTTCTTGCCTCAGCCGATGTCAGAAAAAGTCAATAACTGTTTAACTTGTGGGAAACAAATACCTCATAAAGATTTCCACTCTTACTGTCTGCCTTGCTTAGGCCCAGACCACTACGTAGCAGCCTGTTCGGCCTGCGCTTCCTTCAACCGACGAACGCTAAGGCGTCGGTCGGAGTTTGCTGAACAGTTTTTCGGCTCAAACTTTGCGTACATTATGCCGTCGGTTCCTCCGACTACCCAAATTGTTAAAAAACGCAAGGAAAAAGACCGACACTCGCGGTCCGCGGTTTCGGCCGAAACCACGGTTAAGCAAGCCGCGAGTGTCTCGGTTTCGGACGAAACAGAGAAAACTGGTCAATCTTCAGCCGAATCCATGACCACTACTGAGGCTCCTGCTACCTTACCTGAATCGGCCTCAGAAATTTTGCCTACAACTGTGGTTTCTAGTGATTTATCAGACACCATCCCTTTGGATGTCTCTACCCCAGCACGTGGTGCTGCTAGACCCCCTGCAGCCATGTCTATCAAGGCCTTTGCCAGGGCTAAAGCAGCCAAATCTGCTAAATCAGTACCTGTTAAACCTCCCTCACACAGGCCCACTTCTAGTTCACAAATTCTTACTCTGGCAGAAGATTTAATATCCTTAATTAGGGGATCCCAATCTCACCCAGACAGGGCCTCTCAGCCCCAGAAAAGAGACCTAGGACAGAGCCCCCAGAGCCAGTGTCCTCTGATGATTCTGCGGATGACTCCGACATTACAGAACAGCCAGAGGATCCTTTTCTACTTATGAAGACTCCGATGCTGAAGAATCCATTCCAGCTGCCTCTCCACCAGAGGAATTTTCCTTTGGGGAAACCTTACATGCCATGAGAGAACAATTTCAATGGCAGGGACAAGATTTCTCAGATTCCAGAAAAGGCTTAGGACTTTTCTGCACTTACCACAACATAGGCCCTTAGCTATACCTCCTGTTTTGCCTGTTGTGGATGATGCATTTAATGATGTCTGCACTGCTCCTGATTCTTTACCTCCAGCCCCTGCCAAACCTGATAGATTTTACAGGGTACCAGACACTCATCACCACCTATACAAGGCCCCACTGGCAGACCCGAAACTATTTCCCAGGGGCCTAAGGCAGTAGCCTCGACCACAGCAAAAAACCCTATTCCTTCAGAAAGGGAATCCAGGTCCTTAGACAGATGGGGGAAAAAAGTTTACACCTCTGCTACTCTCTCAGCTAGAGCTTTAAACTGTCAGTTTCACATGATCCAATACCAAGAGTTTATGCTTGATCAGTTAACTAAAAAAGTATCCTCAGATGAATCTTTAGATAAGAAATATGTATTAGAAATGGTGAATAACATACAACAGGTTAGTAACCATTCCTTAAAATGTGGCTATGATGCACTGGAGGCTTCATTTAGATCAGCCATGACTGGCACAGTGATAAGAAGACATGCATGGTTGAAAGAACAGGTCTTACCGGATCATGTTAAAGCAAAGTTATTAGATGCTCGTATGGATAAGGCCAGTTTATTTGGTACACCTGCCCAGCAGGTAATGAAGAAAATGGAAGAAAAGGCAAAATCTGTACAAACAGTTAAAGATTTCTTACAGGTTCAGCACCCAAGGTTTAGCAGGAACTGGCCTGCCAAAAATTGGTCCTTTCCTGACTCCACAAGATCCCAAAGGGGCAGGAATAGACGCTCCAGAGGCAGAAATCAATCCAGAGGAGGTGCCTACAGAGGACGACAGTGGCAAGGTAATAACAGAGGCACAGACACAACCACTACCACTGCAACAGGACAATCACAGTGACTTGGCTCTAACTCCGCCTACCAGGGAGCAAATAGCAGCACCATTAGGCGGAAAGTTAGCCTTATTTTCGAAAAATTGGCACTATATCACAAAAGACAAGTGGATTTTGCAAACCATAGACCAAGGCTACCGGTTCCACTTCCACACCTTAGCAGTAAAAAGAGGAATGCCAAACCTGCCTCCAAATCAAAAAATAGAAGCTCTACAACAGATAACGGAATTAACAAAGATGAGAGCTGTGGAAAGAGTACCAATAACAGAACAGGGCAAAGGATTCTACTCCAGACTCTTCCTAGTACCAAGAAAAGAAAAGTTGGAGACCTATTCTCGACCTGTCCATCTTAAACACATATATCATTGTCCCAAAATTCAAAATGCTGACCCTACAGCAACTTCTTCCCATGCTGGGCAAGGAGTGTTGGCTGGTAACTCTAGATCTCAAGGAGGCATACCTGCACGTCCCCATTCGACCAAATTGCAGAAGATACCTCAGATTTCTTGCAGGATCAGAGCATTATCAATTCTCAGCATTGCCCTTTGGCTTATCTACTGCGCCCAGAGTATTCACAAAATGCCTGGCATCAGTAATCACTCACTGCAGACTACAGGGAATCCAAATTTATCCATACCTGGACGACTACCTGTTACAAGCGGACAACAAAAGCAAGCTGACAACAGATTTACAAAGGGTCATTTACTTGCTACAAGCCCTGGGATACACAGTCAATTTACAAAAGTCAAGGCTGATACCATCCCAAACAAGAACATTCTTGGGCGCGGAATTGGACACAGTAAAACAAATGGCATTCCTAACTGCAGAAAAACAAAAAGAACTCCCTCTTTACTTCTTGGCAT
Organism: Protopterus annectens; assembly: GCF_019279795.1. Classification (NCBI taxonomy): domain Eukaryota; kingdom Metazoa; phylum Chordata; order Ceratodontiformes; family Protopteridae; genus Protopterus; species Protopterus annectens. Next base: position 175,238,496 of record NC_056749.1, read on the forward strand.
TAACAAAACAGAACAAACTAACAGCAAGAAAAGTTCTGCAGGCCTTGGGCTTCATGGCATCATGCATAATGTTGGTCCCACATGCCAGACTGCATATGAGAAAACTACAGTGGTACCTAAAGAATTTATGGTCTCAACACAGGCACAGCCTAGAAGCAGAAATACCACTAATCCCATGCCTAAAACAGGAGTTCCTATGGTGGGCTCAAGCATGCCAGTCAAACCCAGGCCTACCCTTCCACAACTTTCAACAAGCCAAACCATCACAACAGACGCCTCAGACCTAGGATGGGGCGCACGTGCGGGACAAATGCGTACAAGGATTGTGGACTCAGGACCAGCTGCACCTGCACATAAACCAAAAAGAAATGCTGGCAGTAAAACTGGCAATCCAAAAATTCAGACCATTCCTCAAAGAAGGCCATTTGATGATAAGGACAGACAACACCACAGTCATGTGGTACATCAACAAACAGGGAGGCACTCATTCATACCCCCTATGCAGAATGACTTTGGACCTTTGGAATCTGGCTCTCAGCTACAACATCCAGTTACAGGCAATATTTGTACCGGGAAAAGAGAGCACCCTAGCAGACATGTTAAGCAGAACCACCTCGGATGCTACACCCGGACATCTTCAAGACCATCACAAAGAAATGGGGAATGCCACAAATAGATCTATTCACTTCCCCTCTCAATCACCAGCTCAAAAAATTCTGCACAAGGACATTCCACCCACTTGCATGGAAGGTGGATTCTCTCTCCTTCAGCTGGAAAGGTCTGACAGCATATGCATTTCCACCTCTTCCCTTGATACACAATGTATTACTGAAAATCAAAGAGGAACGTCCAAGGATAATCCTGATAGCTCCGAACTGGCCAAGACAACACTGGTACCCATTGCTGAGGAGCATGTCTCGGGAGAAAATGTGGTCAATACCCCTGATGCCTTTGATGGTAACTCAGAACAACTACAACATCATGCATCCAAACCTAAAAACTTTGCAACTGACTGCCTGGAACATCACATAGCAGCAACTAATCCAGATCTTTCCCAAAGGGTTAAAGACATTATCCTTGAAGCCCGTAGACCTTCAACAAGAAGGAACTATGCAGGAAAATGGAAAAGGTTTGTCATTTGGAGTGCTGAAAGAGGAAAAGATGTGTCAAATATAGATATTGCTAACATTCTGGAGTATTTGGCAGAGCTTCTACATACAGGCCTGTCCTATTCCTCCATCAAGATACATGCATCAGCTATTTCAGCAGAATACAGCTTTGATCCACCTGTCTTTTCACATCCTCTACTCAGGCAGTTCCTCAGAGGGATCAAGAATGTAAAACTTCCTAGGAAACCACCATTACCAGCATGGGACTTGAACTTTGTGCTAGAAAAGTTGACACTCCCTCCGTTTGAACCAGCAGCAACAGCAGATCTACAGCACCTGTCATGGAAAACTGCTTTCCTACTGGCAATTACCCCAGCAAGGAGGGTTTTGGAACTACAGGCCTTAATGGCAGTACAACCCTTCCTAATCTTCCATCAAGATAGGGTGTCCATGAGAACTAATCCTACATTTATGCCTAAGGTGGTATCCAGAGTGTCTTTAAACCAGGCAATCCACCTACCTACCTTCTTCCCCAATCCACAAAACAGAGGGGAAAGAATGCTGCATACCTTGGACGTACATAGACAGCTACGCTACTACCTGGACAGAACCAAAAGTAACAGAAAAACTGACCAGCTTTTTGTAGCCTATGCAACAGGAAGGGAAGGAAAAGCAATTTCCAAACAGACAATCTCCAAATAGATAGGAAATTGCATAAGATTCTGTTACTCCTACCATGGAAAACCAATTCCACAGAACATAAGGCCTCATTCTACAAGGGCTACAGCCACTACCACAGCTTTCTTACGAGGAGTGGCAACCAAGGACATTATTGAGGCGGCTACTTGGACCTCCGTGCATACATTTGCCAAGCATTATAATTTACCTCTATATTCTAGATCCCGAGCAGGGTTTGCCACTGCTGTACTGCAAGGGATCCTAACCACACCATAATTTTTCTTCCTCCTCCCTAGTTGGCTATGGTATTCTACCCATTTGTTATGACTGCAGATGCATCCATGAAGGACATAGTACAGTTTTGTACCTACCATAAATGTAGATGTCCGAACTGGATAGCATCTGCAGTCAGGATTACCCTCCCTCCTTCCCCTCTGTGGTACTCCTAGGGTATTTTACCCTCCTAATAGCTAGCTGGGGGGGGGGGGAGTCTCTTATGGTGTATTTGTTTGTATATATGTACATACATGCTTATTTTTTGTGTTTGCCTTCTACCTTTTTGGAAACATTGACATTTATCCAAAATTTAGCCTTCCAAGAGGGCAACTGGCATCTGGGGCAAGAAACACTGAGGAAAATGGCGTTGGCTGATGCCTTTATACCCGAAGACCAGCAGAGATGACGTCGGGTGAAGTGCGACATCAGCCGAAGCCGGACTCAGACTTTGGAATCCGGCCGACCGAAGGGCTGCCTGACGACAGGACAACCCGTTTGTTATGACTGCAGATGCTATCCAGTTCGGACATCTACATTTATGGTAGGTACAAAACTGTACTTTGTCTAACAGGTTAACTATGTCCACAGGCTCAGTATATGTGGTATTATTAACTACCAGTTCAGCACAAATCTGGGCCTTTCTTTTTTGGGTATGTATGTAACTAAAGAATGCTTTGTGGTTGTCTTTTGTTGAGGAAGCTAATTTGGATTTGTAGTTTGCTTTGGAGGACTTCACAAGACTTATTTGCTTGTTTAAGCTGAGGAGGGAGCGTTTCCACTTTAAGGCTTGCTCCTCCTCACTCTTAGCAATTTCTTCATATTGTTGTAAAGCCTGTTAATGGAAGTTGTCCACCAGGCAGGTTTGCTCTTCCTTGAGGATCTTGTTTTGGTCCTGTCAGGTACAGCCGAGTCAATGCAGTTATACAGGTGTTTGTATCAAGCATTTTTGTAGAACTCTGCATAGTTGCCGGTTCCATCTTGGGAGGGGGGGGTGCAGTGAAGCTGTTTATACCATCCCATAAGAGGTTATAATCTGCTTTGGAGAAGTTTTTTAGTTTAATTACTGCTGGGGGGGGGGTCAGGTGCAATAGTTAATTCGAATGAGACTGATTTGTGGTCAGATCTCACCAGAGAAGACCTCACAGTGGGGGTGCTACAGTGGTCCCCCATATTGCTAAATGCCAGACCCAGGATGTTGGAAACCCTTTTGGGGGTGTCAACCAGCTGGTCCAGAGCACTGGAGTTAATGAAGTCAAGGAACCTTTGGGCAAGTGAGATTGAGCACAAGTAATTTACCCATTTAGTGGATGGGTAGTTAGTCACCCAAAACCAGATGCATCTTAATTGACTCAAGTAGATCCAAATAGGCAGAGTGGGTGTCCTGATTCATGGAGGGGGTCCTGCAGCTGGCAATGACTTGAATAGGTGTCCTACCAACAGTTAATTGCACCTGAAGTATCTCCAGGGAATTGTACTGTTCAATTATTCTGGAGGAGTATTTATCATTAATGAATATTGATATACTGCCTCCTTTAGTTTTCACACCTTCAGTTTTTGGTGTGAACATATGGAAGGAGGTGTAACCTGGTATGCTTTCCACAGCCTTGCACTAGGTCTGCATGACTGCACAAATGTCTGCGTCTTCCAAGGTGAGGACTACTTCCACTGAGTGCTGTTTCATGTTAAGACTCCTAGTGTTTAGCAGTATAACCTTGTGGTTGTTTTCAGATAGTTTTTACATCGGGAATTTTGTCCTTGAGAAATCCCTGGGGTGACAGATGAAGAGCATGTCTGGCAAAGCATTGCAGTCTGTCAAGCATTTCGTCCCAGGCTGATGGATACTGGATCCCCTTAGAATGACACCAGAAACTAAGCCAATTGAAGTCGGTCATTGTATGTGTGTATTGAGGCATTATCCTAGGTGAAGGTAAAATGCTACTTAAAGCTGGGGACATACATAATCCAAGAGCTCAGTTATGTCTCTCTTCATATAGTCCAGAGAGCTACGTCTCAAGTCATTTACACCAAAATGGACTATGACGGATTGTTTACATTGAATTTTCATTTGTCATGACAACCATGTGGTGTTTGCCCTTTTAGGAAATACTACTGTGTTCATTCCATTAGGAAGGTAAGGGTACATGTCTTTGGACATCTCAAGAATATAAGAAATAACTTTGGGGTAGCCATTTGTATTAAAATGGTGCACAGCGAGGAAGGCAAGATACTGTGGTATTTTGCCTTTTTATCAAGTACAAAAGCAAGCCAAGTTCTAACATATTTTTGGATACACCATTACACATGACTGTATTCTCAGTCTGACATATCTTGGAAGACTTACCAAATTTACAAAAAAAAATGTTTCACAGTCTGTAGTTAACCTTAAGAATCAAGAAGTCCAGTTGGGTCTCCCCCAGGATCTATTGTTTGAGTTGTATGCCCATTTCTATGTCAACGATTGCCTTTCATCCTCGGGACAAAATTATGTTCCTTAAGGAATACTACCGATCTCTGTTGTCTTTCTAGGTGTGACCTCAGCAAGAGAGATTTTGAGAGCCTCTGGGTTTTATAGTCTTGATTATTTTATTGATACCTTGGGCCAGATATAATTGGAAGATTGTCAGGTATCTCAGATATATATGGACACAGCAATCCCATCAACTAAACTTCCCAATTCCTATCTTACCATTCTTCAAGAGGGGAGCATCTTGCTGGATCAACCAGATTTCACTCAGTCCTGGAGTGCACTTTCTAGTTTCTTCTCCTTGCCAAGACCTTGATACAGATCCTTTAGACCTAACTTGGGGAGCTTTTTCTAAGAATTAAAAATCCATCATGTCTGTTCCAAAAAAGGACAAAAAGGACATACAGATATCAGGGAAATGAAGGTGGGAATTCTTAGCGTTACAGTCCTTGCATCACTTCTGATGTCCTACTATTCCTATGTTGCAGTATTCATACTGTGGGATTTTCCACCTCAGGCGACCCAACTTCGGCTCCTATACAAAAGCTTAAGCCTGGCTGTTGTAGGTGCATGGGACGTCTCATGCAGGACCATAAACCAGGGACCATAATTGTACGTCTGCATGCACAGACATCAGAGCTTTTCACCCGCAGATGACATTACTTCGACCGCTTCACTTCTAAGACCAAAGACTTCAAAAGATAAGTACCCCATTGGGTATTTTTTCTCAGTTTGGTTGGTATAGATCCCCCCTTTCGCCGATGTCTGAGAAAAAGAGCAAATGTAACTGCAGGCGCCAGATACAGCACAAAGACTCTCACGACTGGTATGTGTTTTGCTTAGGAAAGGAGCACGGCCATAAGGCCTGCGTACCAAAGACAACTTCTATTTAGAAAATCAAAAGCTAAAACTCCTCACTCTCAGGATGGATCCTGAATTGGCCTCCCACGCCGAACAACCGAGTAAGAAGGCCAAGGTTTCCAGGCCTTGTCCCGATGCTGCTCCGCCATCGGATGTCCCGGCGGCTACTGAAATAGGGACAGAGAGGCACCCGATTACTCCGGCAGCTTCGACAGTTCCTCTGGTAGAGGTGATTTCTGCAGCCATGGAAAGCAGAGTTAAGCCAGATGCTGGCCATAACCGAGGTTGAGGGGGAACTGACACTTGGTCGGCCGACCGAGACTTCTCCTGTTCCAGCCCAGGCCTCTGTCTCTAAGCCTACCCCTAAGCCCACGCCAGCAAAGAAAAAACAAAAGACTAAACACTTGAGCCCCACACCTCAAGGAGCTCCAGATTGGCAATTGTTTACCAACTCACTAATGCAGCCCTTTATGGCTCTTAGGCCCTGCACCTACCAACATTCCTGTGCTGAGCCCCAGGCCAGCCTCTGCTTCCTCCCTACCTTTAACCACTACTCTTCAGGGAGAAAAAGAAGAACCACCAGATCAGTCCTACTCCTCTTCTGAGGAATCCATTCCCTGTGTCTCCCAAATTGCTTCACCTGTGGATTATTACTCCCCAGATGAAGACTCTGTTGAAGGAGATTCCCCACCAGCGGACATTACCTTTGGGGAAACTATTACCAAAATGGGAGAGTACTTCAAGTGGGATGCTGCCTTAATGTCAGATACCCAGAAAAGATATTTTGAATTTCTGCAACTTGAGTCACCATTACCTTCAGCTGTTCCTCCTGCTTTCCTCGATGCCTTTAACTCTGTCTCCAAAAACCCTGATTCACAACCTGCTGCCCCTAAAAGGCCAGATAGATTTTACAAAGTGCCTGATGACCAGAAATTTCTAGTTAAACCTCCCCTGGCTGACCCAGCAGTTATTGCTGTGTCTCCAGACAGACAGCCTAGACAATTACCCTCTGCTTCACTTTTGCCAACATATAAAGACAGTAAACCCATGGACAGAATGGGTAAAAAGTTATACACCTCCTCTACCCTGGCCTTCAGGGCTATTAAGTACCAAACCCACATGGTTAAATATGCCCTGGATCTTGTCTCCCAGGCTTCCTCCTTGCTGGTCTCTACCCCAGACTGTCCAACCAAAACTGATATTGCATCAAAACTGCCTCTAGCTACACAAGTAGCCAGACACTCTATCGGGTGCAATTACGATGCTGCAGAGGCTTCAGCCAGGTCAGCTGTCTGCATCTGCCTTGCGCAGATACTCCTGGCTTCGCCTTCAACTTCTACCAGAGGATTTTAAATCCAGAATCATGGATGCTCCTCTGGACAATAATCTTTTATTTGAGAAAAACTCAACAGAACTTTTCAAAAAGTTAGAAGAGAAAAGCAAAGAACTGCAAGACATTAAGCATCTGCTGGTGTCCCACTTCCCTAGGTATGATGGGAACTACCCAGCAAAAACATCCTTTGTCAGAAGGACTCCTTTAACTTCATGCCCTTCCTCCTCAAGGCCGCACAGGCCATCCAGGAGACAGCCTTACTCCAGACCCCCTAATTCTCAGTCACCAGCCAAACAACCCTTTCCAGACAGAGGGGACCCCTCTTCAGCATGACTGTCTTGCACAACTGCCTCTGTCCGCTCACCTTATCCACTGCCTTCCCTTTTGGAAATCCATCACAGCAGATCTTTGGATTCTTTCCATCATCTAAACAGGATATTTTCTATCCTGGAAGGAAATGCCAAAATCAAAAAGAATCCCTTTCCCTCCCAAAAAATCAGCTTTGTCTACTCCCTCTCATTCTGGAAGAACTCCTGACTCAAGGAACTGTATAACCAGTTCCCTCAGGACAGGAAGGACAAGGCTTCTATTCCCATCTTTTCCTAGTTCCAAAAAAGAATGGCCCTTGGAGACCAATCCTAGACATATGTCAATTTGTGAAGGTTTCCACCTTTAAGATGCTTTCCCTTTAAAACCTTCTACCCCTCATCCCCTCCCAAGCATTCATGGTCACTCTGGACCTAAAGGATGTGTACCTGCACATTCCTATCAGGCCATCCCATAGGACATTTCTGCACTTTACTGGCCACTCTTCGCACTTTGTTTTCAGCCTTGCCCTTTGGCTTGTCTACAGCCCTCAGAGGTTTTACCATTGTCTATTGCAGAGCCAAGGAAATCCAAATCTACCCTTACCTGGATGACATTCTCATTCTAGGAGAATCAGAGTCCACCCTACAGACCCATCTGAAGATCACCATGTCTCTCCTCCACAACTTGGGATTCACCCTAAACCTTCAGAAATCCTCTCTATTTCCTCGACAAGACAAAGTATTCCTAGGGTGCAGGATCAGGACAGACCTAATGAGATCCTTTCTCTCACCGGACAAAGTGCAGTCTCTCCACCCATTTTCTAAGCCTACTTTCAGAATCTCATCTCTCTGCAAGACAATTTCTGCAAGTCCTAGGTCTCATGGCAGCTACTGTTTCCATGCTTCCATTAGCCTGGATGCATGTGAGAAAATTTCAGTGGTACCTAAAGAATGTATGGTCTCAGAGCCAGCATCCACTAGACAAACTTATTCCACTTCTGCCCTGCTTAAAAACAGAGTTGACGTGGTAGATTCAGCAAATCAGACTGAATCAGGGAATTTCTCTTCAACTCCCACCACCACTCAATCCATCCACACAGATGCATCAGACCTGGGGTGGGGGGTAGGGGGGGCAACATTAAAGGACTTCAGGGTGCAACAGCGTTGGACCCTTGCTGTACAAAAGCAACACATCAATGTCAGAGAAATGACTGCAGTCTTGCTGGCTCTAAATACTTTCCCATTTTGCAACCAGGGCTACTCCACATTGTGACGGACAACGCAACTGTCATGTGGTACCTCAACAAACAAGGAGAGGGACAAAGGCATACCAGTTACGCCAGATAACCCTACAAATCTGGGATCTAGCAGCCAATCACACTTTTTTCCTGCATGTCCCTTACATCCCCTCTCAGGAAAACAACAACACGAGTGGATGTTGAACAGGGACACGTTCTTAGACATCGTCCATCAGTGGGGCACACCTCTAGTGGATCTGTTTGCCTCAGACCACTAAACTAATTCTGCACCAGGGATCACACTCCACTAGCCCGGAAGGCGAATGCCTTCAACTTTCCATGGAAGGGAATGTTCCTATATGCCTTCCCTCTAATACAAAATGTCCTACTGAAGATCAAGAAGGACCAACCAAAAGTATTGCTGGTGACTCCCTATTGGCCAAGGCAACACTGGTTCCCCCTTGTTTCCCTAGCTAAGGGCAGTCACCACAACTTACTCCACATGGTGGACCTACACACACAACAAAAGGGATCTCTCATTCACCCTCAGCTGCTTTTTCTGCATCTAACTCTGGGTGATCAACTTCTCATCCCTTATAGACAACATTACTCAGAGGATGTGCTCTCAGTCCTGAGGGAAGCTAGGAAACTAACTACTAGGAAAAACTATTTGTCAAAATGGCAGAGATTCTTAAAATGATGTTCCCTTAAAAATAGAGACCCTTTTCAGGTGGATCCCTCACTTGTCTTTAGCTATATATGCAAACTAATTAAGATGACTAGCATATTCTTCAGTGAAAGTCCACCTTTCTGCCTGCTTGCCTTTACAGCCACCACTGCTTTCCAGACTAGATGTTAAACTTTTCCTGAGAGGGGTCTTGCATATAAGACCACCAAGAAAACCCATCCCTCCTCCCTGCGACCTCAATTTTGTGCTGGAAAAACTCACCTTACTTCCTTTTGAGCCAGCCAGCACAACTTCTCTACATATGTGCACATAGAAAACCATTCTTTTAGTGGCCATTACCTCCACTAGAAGAGTGTCTGAACTACAGGCCCTCATGGCCTGGCCTCCTTACACCACCTTTCACAGTGACAGGGTGACCCTACATACAAACCCTTCCTTCATGGCCAAAGTGGTGAATGAACTATTCTTAAACCAGTCCATTCACTTACCTACCTTCTTCCCCTCTCCATCTAATACCGCAGAGAGGATCCTTCATTTCCTAGATGTGCACAGACAACAGAGATTCTACTTTGACAAAACTAAGTCCTTCAGAAAATCTGACCAACTCTTCATCTCCTACCACCCCAGGGCTTCTGGGTAAGGCAATCTCAAAACAAACCATTTCCTGTTGGATCAGGAAATCCATTCTCTTCTGCTACTCACATCATGGCAAACAATTGGCCCAAAGAGTTAGGGCTCATTCAACAAGATTCATGGCTACCTCCAAAGCCTTTCTTAGAGGGTTGGATACAACCTCCATCATGGAAGCAGCTACCTGGTCTACAATTCGTACTTTCATAAAACACTACAAGCTAGACCAGGTCTCCAGGGCCAGAGTAGGATTTGCCAGGGCAAGCCTGCAGGGATTCTTGGAATCTTCTACCCCTGCACCATCCTTTCACTCCTTCTAAGCTGTGGTACTCTCCCACAGTGTGAATACTGCAACATAGGAATAGAAGGACATAGAATAGGTGTGTAAAATCTTACCATAACCTTCTCTTCCATGTTGCAGTATTCCTTTCCACCCTCTTTACCCCCTTTTATCTATCTCTACTGGATGGTTGGTCTTTTGACCTCTGTATCCACTCCCTGCAGGCTAATCTATACCACCCTTCAGGGACATTTGCACCTTAGCCTCAACTTGTTCTTTTGTACTCCTTATCCTGGGCTTCAAGTTCTGAGGTCTGTGCATGCAGGCGTCACATTTATGGTCTCTGGTTTATGGCCCTGCATGTGACGTCCCACACCCCTACAGCAGCCAGGCTTAAGGTTTTGTATATGAGCCGATGTCGGATCGCCTGAGGTAGAAAATTCCACAGTATGAATACTGCAACATGGAAGAGGACATCTATGGTTATGATAAGACTTTACACAACTATTTTGTCTCCAACTCCTCTCAGTGTTTACAGGCAATGCCACAATTACGTATTACAAAAGCAACGTGGGACAATATCCTACCACTTTTCAACTTTAAAGACATGCAATGGCTGCTTGGTACATAGCTTGCTAGTGGTTCACATTCCCTAGGAGAGCAATTCAGTGGTAGATTACTTAAACAGACCCTAGACAGACCCTCATGAATGGATTTAAAGAGATAGGTCTTCCTGCAGATTGTCTATCAGTGGGGTACTGTTTGCCTTCAATCAAAACAGGCAGCTTAGGCAATTTTGTGCTAGTGTCCCATTCCCAGAGGCTTGGAAAGTGGATATCATGTCTTTGAGAATACTGTAACCATTCCCTTCCGAAAATTCTTCTCAAACTCAAGCAGGGCAAACAAGAAATATTGCTGATGAGTCCCTTTTAGCCCAGACAGCACTGGTTTCCCCTTTGATTTAATTTGGCCCAGATTAATCTTCACAAGTTACCTCACAAGATGGACTTGCTTACACAGCAAAAAGGCTCTAATTTTTGCAAAACTACATAATCTGAATCTAACCCTTTGCATGATCAGATTTTGATTCCTGTTAGCCAACTTTTTTTTTCTCTAAGGAGACTCTGTAAGTCTTACAGAAGCTCACAAAAACTGCTGCTAGAAAATCTTGTTTCCAAATTTTTATTTTTATTTATTTATTTACATTTGTTTACTGGGAAATTCCAACTGAAAATGGGTCCTTTTTCAGCAGAAGGCTGGGGAGAAAAGCTTCACAGAACAATAAATGAGCAGCAGAGTACATGAAGAACAAGTGAATATACATACAATAGCAAGTAATACATACTGCAGCAAACCTTAGCTATGCATACAATATGAAACATAGTAATGAACAGATATACCAATATCTAGCTAGAGGCTAGGAATAAAGGTCGGATGTATATACAGATAGTACTAAGCTTAAACAGAGTTCTGAACTCCTTTACCTAAAGCTTGTATACAGATATTGCACTAAATTCAAACAGATGTAAAGCAGATGCTCCACACAAAGGTGGAACAAGCTAGAAGGGCTAATGGGATGGAAGAGGAAGGTAGAGGCGTAAGTGAGGAAGACTGAGTGAGTAGTATACGTGATAGTCAGAAGAAGCTAGGTGCAAGTCAGTTTGGGAGGGTGAGTAGTGGGCTGTGTTGTTTGGTCAAACAGAATGGTTTCAGTAAAATGTTTATTGAATGAGTCAGCAATACTGCTGGAGGAAGGGGGGTGGTAGGTGGGGGTTGCCTGCTTTATTTGGGTGGAGAATGGAATTTATTGTGGACCAGAACTGCTTAGGGTTGTGATGGGAGGAGTTTAGGGCAGACTGATAATATTTGGTTATATCTTCTTTTATTTGCTTTTTGACCTTGTTGTGCAACTCCAGGAATGACTGTCTAGGGGAGGGGGTTTTTGTTACATGCCAGTGCTCCCAGGCCTCATCTCTGATTGTCATTAGTGCCTTGGTGCTTTTTTTGTAGCCAAGGGGAGTTGTCGTTAGTGCCTTGGTGCTTTTTTTGTAGCCAAGGGGAGTACTGTGTTTTGACTAGCATTTCTTATCAGGGCATGTGTGTTTAGAATGTTTAGGAAGGTGCTATTGAAGAAGTGGACGGCTTCATCCAGTTTGAGGTACTTCAGTGCTGTCCAATCGCATTTTTGAAGGGGTGAGATAAAGGAGAGAGGGTTAAAGTTTACCCTATTTTGGATTTGCGTATAGATGATGGGTTTGGCACAATTTGAGTGGTGTCTGGGAAGGAATGTTGGAGTGTGGTCACTGAGGCTGTCTGGTAGACAGCTAAGTATGAGTGAGGGTCTTTATTGACTAATATCTAGTCGAGAGTAGTATGTTAGAATTTTTATTTATCTGAGTAGGTGGTTCTATTAGTTTGGAGAAACCATGAAGGTTTATATGGTGGACTGGATGATTGTTACTACAAGATAGCCAGTTGATATTAAAGGATTATGGTTTCCTGGGGTAGGGAATGGTTAGCTCAGTGCAGGAGGTTTTCCAGGGATGGGATGTTTTGGCCAGGTGGGTAATAGCATTCTATGATGATGATTGTTTTATTTGGGTTTAGTTTGAAGTTGGCATACAAGATTTCTTCATTTCCATTGTAAGGGGGCAGATGTGTTCAGGAACTGGATGTTGAAGTGGTGTTTAAACATTAGAGCCACACCACCCTCTTTCTTAGATAGTCTGTCTACTTGAAGAATGTTATAACCTGTTGGGATATTTCCTCACTTTTGATGTGAGGTTTGAGCCAGGTTTCAGTCAGGATGAGAATTTCAGGAGAGTATAAAACTATTTTGGCGTTTAGGTCATGGGTTTTATTAGTTATACTTCTGATATTTAGACACATGAAGATGAGGTCAGGTGACTTTCTGTTTGTGAGAAGGAGCAGCAATTATTTATTTATTATTTGTTGACCGGGAAAGTCCGACTTGGAACAGAGCCTATTTTCAGCGGAGGCCTGGGGAGAAATGCACCATCCGCATGTCTTTGGAATGTGGGAGGAAACCCACGCAAACTCAGGGAGGACATGCCGACTACAGACAGAAGGCACGCCAGCCAAGAATTGAACCAAAGAACCTCTTTCTGTGAGGTGACTGTGTTAACCGCTGCACCGGATTTTTAGATGTGGAGTTTGGTAGCTCCAGGGTTAGGGTGCATATCACCACTGAGGGCTAATTTAGATAGGGCAATAAACATAAGTTTCATATAGATAGGGCAATAAACATAAGTTTCATAAATCTGGTAATTAACCTGTAAGATTTTAGGGATATTTTTTGTTTGAATGTAACAGGTGACTGGTATTACAGTGGGTGTATTGGGATGGAGATTGTGATGGTATGACAAGTGTAGTAGGTGGGTGATGGATAGAAGTGAGAGTAAGGGTGCAGTGATAGTGGTAGGGTGCGTCTATTATGGAGTCCTGGTGGGATGGAAGGTGTGCAAGAAGAGGGCAGGTAAGGAGTGTAAGCACATTAGGTAGTAGCATGACTGTCAGGTGAGCAGTTAGATTGGCAGTGGGTGGGGTACTATGGTCAGTAGAGGAGATAAGTTCCTAGTATTGTTCTGATTGATTGCTGGTTATTGGGAGGGGTTACTGCCTAGAATAATTCTAGATATAGTGGGGGTGGGTAGGACGCAAAGTGGGCCCGTGTATAACACGGGCGAACGAAGCAAGGCTTAAGTCCCTCCAAGCTGTGGATCACCAGGTAAGTATCTAATGGCTTACCATTAAATGGAAGATATTTTCTTTTTGGTATCAAATGGAGGAGATCTTCTCTTTGTTGTCCAACATTGTTAACAAACCAAAAAAAAAAAAAAAAGATCAGGGCTGTTGTTTCCTTGGTATAGCTAACATTTTTTCTGTCTTTCAGGTCTAACATACTCTTCTGTTAAAACTCATTTGTCAACCATTTCTGCCTGCCTTTCTCATATTTGTCAAACAGTTTTTAAATGGTATCCTTCACCTCAGGCCACCAAGGAAATCTGTTCCTCCTTTTCGAGACCTAAATTGTGTTTAAAAATAGCTAAACTTTTCTCCTGTTGAGCATGATTCCCCTGCTTGCTTGAAGTTTTGTATTTGGAAAACTGTCCTGTCATTTGCTCTTTCTTCTGCCTAAAGGATTTCTTAGCTGACAGCACTCAGCTTCTCCCTTTTTGATTTTCCATAAAGATAGAGTTACCCTCAGAACTAACTCAGCCTTTAGTGCCAAGCTGAATCATACTGCTAACCTCCCTACTTTTTTCTCATATTCTCAAAATAAAGGAGAATAATTTTGCACTCTTTCGATGTTCAAAGACAAACTAGTTCTTGTTTAACAACACCAAGTCCATCAGAAAATCAGATCAACTTTTCATTTCCTTTCAGGGCAGTAAGTTGGGTCTTCCTGTTTCCAAACAGACAATTTTCAAATGGATCTCATTGTACCATCTCCTTTTGTTATTCATACCATGAAAAAGAGCTTCCAGGTTTGGTTAAGACCCATTCTACCAGGCCACTTTCTTTGGATGTCTGTTTTTTTAAAGGTTTTAACTCCAGATCTATTTTAGATGCTGCTACTTGGTCTTCTCAACATACTTTTACCAAGTATTACAGGATTGTTGCTTTGCTAGAGGTAGAGCTGGCTTCTCCAGGTCCATTTTACAAGGAATTTTAGATTCCAGCTCAAATGTTTTTTTTTTCACCCCTTAAGAATTAGAAAGCTTCAGTACTCTTCCCACGTGTAAATAGTACTGCATCAGTGATCATAGGAAGGGTTTAGTACAGTTGTATAAGAACTTAATAATAGATGTCCAGCTAATCACTGTTGTAGTTTTGTATCCCCCTTCCCTCTTTTCTGGGTTTCTGTCATTGCCAGAGGTGGCATCCTTTCCTTTGTTGACATCTAGTTTTGAGGGCCTCTCTTTTTGTCTTGCTGGTTTTCTGGTCGGAGGCAAGAAAGTTCTGAGGTACTAATTGCCCATACATTTCTTAGCTGTCACATAGCCTTGGCATACTTTCCTTGTACATTGGACATATGGCACTAGAAGATGTGTAGGCTTTGGTATCTTGGCGAAACATATGGCTATCCCTGGCAGGATACTTTGTGTTAGTAATACTGCAATAGTGATAAGTTAGATATCTGCTGTTATGGTAAATTCTTCTGCACTTGTACTATATGTTTATATTCCCTGCTCTACTATGTGATTGTTATGGGGATTAAACCTCTGGTGTACATATTTCCTCTGATTACAGTGTTTTAAGCTTTTTTAAATTTTTTTTAAGTGATTGTAAAATGTTACTTGTAAGATGCTTTGTAATGTTGGCCATGGCTGAAAAAGGTCAGCTTGTCCAGTTTGCCTACTCAGGAAATTACTCTTTGGTGTATAAGCTACAAATGAACAAGCATTTAATAATTTTGAAATTTGCATGCCAAATTGCTAGTTAGTAGCTAATCCAGTACCTCATCAGCTGTGTTTATTTCTTTGAATGTTTAATAGTCTGCTAATGGTTATAATTAGTAGTTGACATTGGTTTGATATTGGTAGTTCTTTCAATTTCAGTGTTTCATGTAGTGTCTTGTCTTACTTTCTTCCCCCTTCTGTAGTCCCAAGTCTCACTGTGGTGTCTCAATGTTTTCACATTATGGTGCTCCGGTTTCCTCCCACATCCCAAAGACATATGCTGTAGGTGGATTGGACACTCTAAATTGGCCCAAGGTGTGAGTGCGTGCATGCATGTGTGTGCCTTCTGTGGAAGGTTGGGCGCCAGGCTAGCAACTCGACACCGTAAAACTCCACTGCCAATCATGCACGGACAGGTGATCCACTGTGGTGACCCCTAACCGGGAAAAGCTGAAAGAAGAAGAAGGTTGAGCATATAGCGACTTTGTTATACTGGCCTCCTTGTAGAGCTGAAAACTGACTGAAGTGTAACTGCTTTGATCTTGATCATTTCCTCACTGCACTCTCAGTGGATTCTTAGCTGCACCTAATGTAATATATAGGTATAGCAGTGTAGGGTAGCCAGCCCCCACACACACTGCTTCTGCTAGCTGGATTCCTTTTAGTCATGCTTCAGGTAGCATCTCCTGTCCTTGTTATAGTCTTATTACTCAAACAACTATTGTAAGAAAGTCATATCCTGAGTAACTGAACACTGCACAAACACTGTTTTATTAGAAAAGCTTTGTTTGAAATTCTTTAGTTTCATTAGTTTCATGACAAGGAATTTTTTTTGAGAAATTATGTGCAGTCTGTATATGTGATTTTATAAATTGTCTGTTTCCCTCATACAGCCTGTCTTTTGTGGCATAGCATGTTTGTTTATACATTGACTTTAAAGCATATTGTGGCTTTGGACACTACCCTACATTAACGATGTATACAGCCATATATTTCAGATAGTCCTTCAGTCTGGTCACATAATAAAATTTAAGTTAAGGACAGAGCACCTATATATGGGCCATTCTTAACAAGTTTGTTTCTGCAAACTCCTCAGTATTATCTGTGGTATCCCTGAGCTTTTATGTTCATTAAGCAACACATTCCATATCTGTCTCAAGGAGGATGCATGAACTACTTAAAAGCCCTTAGAGTTAGCATATACCATTGCAAGAAATGTCCCTTACAAAATCTCCTTACATTCTTGACTACTACTGTATAAATATTGCTTTGCAACCATATTTTCAAATCCAGACTTATTCTAGCAGGGTACACCGGGTAAAGCTGTCACAAAAGAATGGTAGCTGTGGCTGTTCTCTTTGGTCTTTATAGTGTTTCTCCCATATCCTAGTCCCAGCCTCCATTGGTTAGCACTTTTACACTTTGCAGTGTCATCAACTTCCCCAAATTTCTTTTCTTTATATTTATATATCCCTTCTGATGCAGCTAAGCATCCACTGAGAGTGCAGTGGGGAAGTGATCAAGATCAAAGCAGTTACTTCATTTTGAGTATCTGACTATGGATGGGGACCATATCTCTGAGCCTCAGTCACATGAAAGCTGCATTCTGTAGGCTAACACAGATAGTTTGCTGACCAGTTTGAGAATAAATGTAGTACTTGCCATGCCCGAGGAGAGGGGGGGGGTGCAGCTGGTACATCGCTCCAGGGCCTATAAGCTCAATGGGGCCCAAATAAGCCCAATAAATTATGTAGTAGTAGTGGTATTTTACAAATGGATGGACATGCGCGCCACCCACTTTTAAAAAAAAGAAAAGAATGAGGTTTCCACATTGGCGCCTTGTGGTTGATTAACATAGTTGTTCGCGCCTACACGGTTGCTAGATTTTTCTTTCCCGCGTTGCCGTTCATGGTCATTTGAAGAGAAAAATAACAAAAAGTAAACACTGAAAATGCACCAGGAATAAATAAGCTGCTCTATTGCTACCTGTTAAATCGTAAGTACATGCATAAGAAATTTTGGTAATATACAGACGCATCATATAAGTAGAGAGCTTCAGTTCCCTGTTGCTGCCAATGATTATGAATGCTAATAATATTGGTGGACTGACAATACGACAAGCATAAAAATTATGCTATATTAAGACAAAGGTGAAATGCAGTACTTATTAATTATGAAAACATATTAGAGTTGAAAAATTATCTGAGTAGTAACTTTGTTGTTAACATTACCAACTACAATTATGTTGAAGTATTTGGAGAAATTATTCACCAGTTTTTTTAAATGTCACTTAAGTAATGTTATAGGTTCATAGGTTCATAGGTTCATACTAGGCTATCTGCCCGAGGGCATTTATAAGCCTAGCCCATCGTTTTGTGGCTTACGCCACCCCTTTAGTATGGGGAACTATACCCATTATTTTGCTGTGCTTCTGTCGAGCAGTGACACTGAGGTAATCCCTGGGGTATATCTGCGATCTCCCATCCATTGGTCAAGATTTCTCTTGAACAAGGCCAGCGAGGTGCTCTGCCTCACATATACCGGGATTTTGTTCCACAGCATAGGGAGTCTTTGGGTGATGAATCTATCCCTCCAGCACGTCCTATTAATAGTTGTGTCGAGGTTTGAGTCTCCCGCCCTTGTGACTCTGATGGATCTAGATTTTTTGAGGTGAAGCATATTCATCAAATCTGGGTTTGACATGGCCTTATATGTTAGGCAAAGGTCACCTCTGAGCAAGCGTGGCGACTGAATAGAGCTGGAGTTCTTTCAGTCGGGCAGCATAGGACAGATTTTGAGACCCTTTATCCTTTTGGTGAGGAACTTTGTGGCCTCTCCAGCTGCTGCAAGTGTCGGGTCAGATACATTCGAATGGGGCATTGTACTCAATCATTGGTCTGATGAGTGATGAGTAAAGGGAGACCATGACCTCCCTTGATCTAGATGAGAATCCCTTCATGATAAGGTGGGCAATGTAGAAGGTCTTTCTAACTACTTTAGCTACATGGGTGTCGAATGACAGACTACTATCAACCTGGGTCCCCAGGTCTCTGATAACTTCTTCTGTGCTCAGTGGATTGCCACCTATTTGGTAGCTAGGGGTAACCTTGTTCTTCCCGAAGGGTATGACTATGCATTTTTTGGCATTTAACTTTAGGCCATGGCTCTGGCACCAGTTATCCGTTTCTGTAAGACCCTTCTGAAGGATATCTGTGTCAGATGTGTTTTCTACTATGGCGCCCAGTTTGCAGTCATCTGCAAACTT
Organism: Protopterus annectens; assembly: GCF_019279795.1. NCBI lineage: Eukaryota > Metazoa > Chordata > Ceratodontiformes > Protopteridae > Protopterus > Protopterus annectens. Next base: position 175,257,049 of record NC_056749.1, read on the forward strand.
TGTCAGCCATAACCCTCCTGTGTTTGCTTGTACTTCGGAAAAGTAGATGCCAAACAAGAGTGGGCCCAGGACTGAGCCCTGTGGGACACCACTTGTGACGGGCTTTGAGTCTGACATGGCGCCAGCAACTCTGACCCTGTGGGTTCTGTCACAGCCAGTTTGCAACCCATCTTGTGATGTATGGGTTAACATTTAAGCTGATGAGTTTTTCAATGATACACGAGTGGGGAATTGTATCGAAGGCCTTCGCCAGATCGAGGTAGGCTGTATGGACTGCCTTTCCCTCGTCAGTGGCTTTGGTGACTGTTTCGAAAAAGTCAACCAAGTTTAAAAGGCATGATCTGCCTTTGACAAAGCCAAACTGGGTTGGATCCAAAGTCTGCAAATTCCCTATGTCTTTATTTATGAGGTCCATTATGATCCTCTCCATGGCTTTGCAGATAAGGCTTGTCAAGCTAATGGGCCGGTAATTTCCAGGATCAGTGGAGGCACCGCCTTTGTGAAGTGGGACCACAGTTGCTGTGCGCCACTCCTGATGCGTATCCAGAGGTAAGACTTTGATTAAACAGCTGTTCTAGCTGTGGGTTTAATTCCTCATTGAGTTCGTGGAGCACACAGCCGGGGACACCATCTGGTCCCATGGATTCTGTGTTTTTTGCTTTGGAGAGAGCAGTTCTCACTTGGGCGTTGGAAATTTTTGGGGGGCTGCAATCATTTGGTATAGATATCTCTCCTTTTGGGGGGGAGGGGGGGGAGAAGTTTGCACTGAACCTGTCAGCCAGTATGTTGGCAATGTCTGTAGGATCAGTAATCTTCACATCATTTTGAACTAGTTCTGAGCATATCTGGGAGTTTCCTCCCAGGTTTCTAACATAGCTAAAGAAGGCCTTATGCTTGTCTTTTGAGTCTTTAGCTATTTTTCTCTCAAAATTTGCTTTGGATGATTTTATGAGAGCTCTTAGTTTTTTACTTATAGTGATCAAGGGTGTCTTACCTTTTAAGGATTTTGCTCTATCTTGTAGTAGCTTCCTCCTTTTGTTGTAGAGTTTGTTTATGGCTGGGGTCCACCAGACTGGACGCTTGCCTTTGGTACAAAGAGTCTTTGTTTTGTTTGGGATTGCCTTATCCATGCAGTCCTGCAGGTGCTGGTAGAAGGCATTTGTAAGTGATTCAGCGGCTTGAGTACTGTTTTCCGCCAGCTCGGGGGCCTTAAAGGAGATCACACTAGTCTTTAGAAGTGTGAAGTCGGCTTCGAGAAGTTCTTTACTGTGGTCTTTTTTATTTCAGGTGGGGGTGGGATGAGGACCTCCAGTGAGATTAGTTTGTGATCTGATCTCACCAGTGAGGGGTATACTTCGGTGTTGAACATTGTGCTCCCATGTTCGTGATGATGAGATCAAGTATGCTATCTCCTCTTGTGGGGATGGTGACTAGTTGTTCCATGGCATTTGAGTTTATGAATTCCAGGAACTTTTGGGCTAGGGTGTTTGAGCTTGAGTAGTGTTCCCAGTCTATATTAGGGTAATTGAAGTCACCTAGTATGATGGTGTTTGGTGATACATTTATCCCCTCTAGTGTTTTCAGGAAGGCCATGTGAGGTTCCTGAGTTTGTGAGGGTGGCCTGTAACATGCTACAATTTGCAGAGCAGTCTTGCCTATGGTTAATTGCACCTGGATGGTTTCCGATGCATCGTGCGTTGCCACCAGTCTTGAGGTGTGGGTGTCCTTGATGAATATGGATACCCCCCCTCCTTTCTTGGTATTGTCCGGATTTTGGGGCCGGAACGCATGGTATGAGGTAAAACCTGATAGTGCTGGGGTGCTCTCAGGAGCCTTGAACCAGGTTTCTGTCACAGCACAGACATCGATGTTCTCCATACTGAGAAGGGCCTCGAGTGCGTGCATTTTGAGATTTAGACTTCTGGCATTGAGCAGCATTACCCTTAGTTTTTTTCCTTTTTTGTGTTCTAGGGTGGTAGGTTTAGAATTTGAGCCTTGCCTATAAAAGGCACTATGGGGGTGGCAAGAGCCTTTGCCAATATCCGGAATCCCAGGGGTGACAGGTGCAAGCCGTCCCTTGCGAAGCAGCGTGGCTTGTCCAGCATGTCATCCCAGGCAGACAGACACTGGATCCCCTTTGAATGACACCAGAAATTAAGCCAATTGTTAAAGCTGATCATCTTATCTCTGTATTGTGGCATCATTCTTGGTGAAGGTAGGATACTGCTCAAGGTCAGGGTCATACTTGCCTGGGCTACATAATCAGAGAGCTCCTCAATGTCTCTTTTCATGTAGTCCAAGGAGGTACGTCTCAGGTCGTTTACACCAGCGTGGACAATGACTGAGTCATATTTGTACCTGCTGTTGAGAGACCTGAGTGCTTGCGTTATGTGGCGGATTCTAGCGCCCGACAGGCAGCTTACTGTGACCCTCTCCTTACTCAGTCTGGTGAGCGGGACGTCAGTGTGTCTGACTATGGAGTCACCAATGACTAGTGTGTCTGGCATTGTGTTTGGCCTTAAGGGCTGTGACTGTTTGACACTCTGACTGTGAGGTCTATGTGTTGCAGGTGTTTTGTTCTGAGGTGGTGGTTGTTTGGGTGTCTGCTTTGGTGGCCTCTGCTGTTTTGGTAGATTTTTGATCAGAGCCTCCGAGTATGTCTTTGTGTGTTTATGTGTATGATTTGAGGTTGTGATGGTACTATGTGAGACTTGGTCTATAGTGTGTGTGGTAACCTTCTCCTCCTGACTGGTCTTGCCAGTCCTATGTTGAGAGAGCTCAGCCTCCAGTTTGGCCGTATAGTTGCATCTCTCACATGTATTTGTGTTTTGTGGGAGGAGGAGAGGGTTGTCTGTATACATGAGGCAATTGTAACATTGCCTCAATATTCCCAGGTTCACCAGTTGAGCAGGAGAGGATACTAGCAACTGATCCCTCGACATGCTAGAAGGGCTAGACAAAAATACTTTGAAAGAGATTCCGGGGGACGTGGGTGGCCGAGAAATGGGGGTTTGGCTTTTTTGGGGTGCTATCTATAAGAGTGCCGTATCAAGGAAATAAGTACTGTAGGACCAAGTGCTAGGATAAACAGATAGAGAATAGTCTACTTGGAGTCAAGTAGAGATGATCTTTTTAGTTATAGGATAAATGTATAAACCAGTTATTGAATTTGTGATGCTATTTGAACTGAGAATTAAGAAAAATAAGATATGATGTGTTTAATTGTAGAAAGTGTTTTCATTTCAGAATGCTCTTAGACTTGAAACACTTTTCAGAGTGTTATGTTAAAAATAATTTTCTCTGATGTTCGTGTTTCACTGTTGCAGTCATTACATTTGGGTTATCTGCTTGCAGGTAGCCCTCAGTTGGCCTGATTAACAAAGTCTTGGGTCCTGCATCGGTTGCTGTCCTTTCTTCCATGACGTCAGGGGTATAAAACATGCAGCTGATGCCATTACATCAGTTTTTCTTGCCGTACGGTGCCTGAAGCAGATGTTCATTGTGTTTCACTGTTGCAGTCATTACAATTGGGTTATCCTGCTGGCGGGCTACCCACAGTCGGCCTGAATTCCAAATTCTAGGTCTGGCGTCGGTTGCTGTCACCTCCTCCCTGATGTCAGTGCGCCAGGGGTATAAAAGATACAGCTGATGCCATTTTCTTCAGTCTTTCTTGCCGCACGGTGCCCAAAGCAAAAGCAGTTCGCAAATGCTGGTCAGCCGACTCCTGAGATTTTCGTGTTCGAATTTCCGATCCAAAGTCTTCATTAAAAGCTAAGTACCCCGTTGGGGAAACTTTTTTCTTGCTCCAGTCCGATGTCAGAAAAAGTTAATAATTGCATTTCTTATGGGAAGCAAGTACTTCATAAGGACTTCCATTCTTACTGTATTCCTTGCCTAGGCCCTGATCACAACGTTGCTAATTGTTGGTTTTGTGCTAGATTTAACCAATGCACTATTAAGTGTCGGTACGATTTTGCATTGCACTATTTTGACCGAAGATTTAATTACAAGATGTCGTCGGATAGCCATCCGACTATCACAATTCAAAAGAAACGCAAAGAAAAGGCATCCTAGGTCCAAAACTGAAGATGAGGCTTCTAAGCCAGTCTCCGGTTCTCAGTGAGGCACTTTCGCAGCCCCTGACGCCCTCTACTTTAGAGCCGCAGGCCGCTTCCGACTCCCACATGGAGCCGACTAGGCCGTTGGAAACTCAAGGTATTGGAACCTCGGAAACTATTCCCTCAGATGAGTCCGGAGCCGCTGAGCAGGCATAGGATTCTGAGGGTGTTTTCAGGCCTACACAGTTATATGTTAAAACTACTTCAGCTTCAAAGGCAAAGACTAAGGCATCTCTAAAGACAAAGAAACAAATACAACAGCCCCATGGACAGGCCTCCATGCCTAAAAAACAGATGCTCAAAATGGCCAAAGACTTAATTACTTTGATCAGGGGTTCCCATCCCCCTCCTGATAAGAGGCCTAGGCAAGAGACAGAATATGAATCTTCAGATCAGGTTTCCATTTCTTCTGATTCCTCTTCTGATCAGGAATACTCTCTTCATCCCTATGATGATTCTGATGCTGAATAATCTATCCCTTCAGCCTCTCCTCCTGAGGATTATTCTTTTGGGGAAACTCTGCATACCATGAGGGAGCATTTCCACTGGGAGAGCCAAGATTTTTCAGAATCTAAGAAAAGGCTCAGAGACTGCCTTTTACTACCTCAGCACAGGCCCCTTGCTATTCCACCTGTGTTAGACATTGTAGATGATGTATTTTTAGAGTCCAGTCTGACTCCTGACTCTTTACCTCCAGCTTCTGTTAAGCCAGACAGATACTACAGGGTTCTTGATTCACATAAATTTCTTTTTAAGAACCCTGCTGCTGACCCAGAAACTATATCTCAGGGTCCCAAAGGGGTCAAGGCTTCCACTGCAAAAAAACCCTACCCCTCTGACAGGGATTCTAGGGCACTGGACAGATGGGGAAAAAGATTTACATTTCTGCTACCTTGGCTATACGGGCTTTAAATTGTCAGTTTCATATGCTTAAATATCAGCAATATATTATGTCACCGCTTAAATAGAAAATGTTGATAAATTATGAATGTGCAGAAAACAAAGAAATGCAGGATTTATTGCATGCAGCTGAACAAGTGGGAAAGCATACTTTGCAATGTGGTTTTGATTCTCTGGAGGCCTCCTGCAGGGCCACTGATGTCCTTCAAGAATGCAACTGCAGTCATAACATATGGGTTGTCCTGCCTCAGGCAGCCCTCGGTCGGCCGGATTCCAAAGTCTGGGTCTGACGTCGGCTGATGTTGCATTTCTCTCCAACGTCAGAGCGGCTGGAGTACATAAGCATCAGCCGACGCCATTTTCTCCAGTCTTTCTTGCCGCGCGGTGCCCGAAGCAGAAGCAGTTCGCAAGTGCCGGTCGGTCAGCTCCTGTATTCTTCGATTCCGAAGTCATCAAAAAAGCTAAGTACCCCGTTGGGGACCTTTACTTGCCTCAGCCGATGTCAGAAATTACTGAAAAAGTTAACAATTGTCTTTCTTGTGGTAAACAAATACCTCATAAGGATTTCCAATCTTACTGTCTTCCTTGCCTTGGCCCAGACCACGACGTCTCGGCCTGTGTCGCCTGTGCTCGCTTCAATAAGCGCACTCTTAGGTGCCGGGCGGAGTTCGCTGAAGACTTTTTCGGCGATAAATTTGCTTATACAATGCCGTCGGAACTTCCGACATCGCAAACTCCCAAGAAACGAAAAGACCGGGACCGACATCCTCGGCCCGCGTCTACCTCCGACTCCACGCCAAAACCTACCGCAAGTGCTCCGGTTCCTCCTGAGACGGTTATCCCACCGCTCCGAACCAAAGACACTGCATTACCGACGACTCCGATTCAGGATACCACTCCAACGCCAGTTATAAATTTTCCTCCGGATACTGAAACTGAGGAAATGCCCGAGACCATTGCTGTAGATAAGGTCACTCCTGCACGTGGAGCTGCCAGGCCTCCTATGGCCATGTCTATTAAGGCCTACACTCGGGCTAAGGCAGCCAGCAAGACCAAGCACCTTACTGCTAAAGCCTTACCTCAGCCTACTCCAGAGACACAAATCATGACTATGGCCGCAGACTTAATTTCTATGATTAGAGGTTCACAGGCCCATCTTGAGAGAGGATCCCAGCCTCCTTCTGATAAGAGGCCCCGGGTTGAACCCTCTGACCCTATCCCTTCAGATGAAGATTCTGAGGACTCTGTCCACTCTGATGGCCAGGAAGAGCTCTTCCAGACCTATGAGGACTCTGATGCAAAGGATTCCATCCCCTCGGCCTCCCCTCCTGAGGATATTTCTTTTGGGGAAGTTCTGCATACCATGAGGGAACATTTCAAGTGGCAAGGCCAGGAATATTCTGATTCCAGAAAGCGCCTTCGAACTTTCCTTAAAAAGCCCCAGCACAGGCCCTTAGCTATCCCTCCTGTGCTTGATGTTTTGGATGATTTATATTCTGACTCCAGTGTTACCCCTGATTCTCTTCCTCCTGCTCCAGCCAAGCCAGACAGGTATTACAGGGTCCCAGAAACATTCCCATTTATTCAGGGCCCATACTGTTGATTTGGAAACTATTTCTCAGGGACCTAAAGGTGTTTCAGCTTCCACTTCTAAAAACCTTTTGCCTTCCAACAGGGAAGCTAGGTCATTAGAGAGATGGGGGAAAAAGGTCTACACCTCCACTACTTTATCTATGAGAGCTTTGAATTGCCTTTTTCATATGTTACAATATCAGGATTTCCTGTTAGAAGATTTACAGAAAACATTGGCCTCTCCTGATCCTTTAGACAGGAAGTCTTTGCAGGAAGCTGTACATAATTCTCAGCAAGTCAGCAATCACTTCCTGCAGTGTGGATATGATGCACTGGAAGCTTCATGTAGGGCAGCTATGACAGGGGCGGTCATTCATAGACATGCATGGTTAAAAGAACAACCTCTACCAGATCATGTTAAGGCAAAACTTCTGGATGCACCCTTGGAAAAGAACAAGCTTTTTGGTGCTAATGCTAAAGATGTGTTAAAGTCCATCGAGGAAAAAGCAAAATCAGTTCAGACGGTTAAAGATTTCCTCCAGGTTCAGCCCCCCAGATTCAGTAGGAATTGGCCTTCAAAAAACTGGTCCTTTCCTAATCCTGAAAAATTTCAAAGGGGTAAAAACAGACGTGGCCGAGGAAGAGGACAATACAGAGGTCCTTACAGGGGACGACAATGGCAGCCAGCAAACCAAAGAAGCGACACAGGGGTTTCCCCTGCCCCACAGCCACAATCTCAATGACTTTCCTCTACTTCCGCCTACCAAGGAACAAATAGAATCTCCCTTGGGTGGAAAATTATCTCTGTTTACAGACAATTGGCACAGATTGACAAAGGACAAATGGATTTTGGACATTATAGACCAAGGTTACAGGTTCCATTTTCATACCTTACCAAGAAAACAAGGCATGCTAAACCTACCACAAAACCAGAGGGCAGAGGCTATCAAGCAAATTTCTCTGCTGGCTCGGATAAAAGCAATAGAAAGAGTTCCACAACAAGAACAAGGCCCAGGGGATTTACTCAAGACTGTTCCTTGTTCCAAGAAAAGAAACTCAGTGGAGACCAATACTGGATTTGTCCGCATTAAACACCTTTCTCATAGTACCAAAGTTCAAAATGCTGACTCTACAGCAACTCCTTCCCATGCTGGGCAAGGGGTCTTGGCTGATTACTCTGGACCTCAAGGAGGCATACCTGCATGTCCCTATCAGACACAGTTGCAGAAGATACCTCAGATTTCTTGCAGGGCCAGAGCATTATCAATTCTCAGCATTGCCATTTGGCTTATCTACTGCGCCCAGAGTATTCACAAAATGCCTGGCTTCAGTAATTGCTCATTGCAGGCTCCAGGGGATCCAAATTTACCCGTACCTGGACGACTGCCTCATACAAGCGGACGACAAATTGATGTTGACAAAAAACTTGAACTGTGTCATACGATTACTTCAGGCTCTGGGATACACAGTCAGCTTCCAAAAGTCAAGACTTCAACCATCCCAGCAACTAACCTTCTTAGGAGCCAAACTAGACACAGCCTCTCAAATGGCTTACCTGACAGAAGACAAGCAAGAGAAGTTAACTCATTATTTCAAAGGTTTGGCAAAACTCACCCAGATGACTGCAAGGAGATTCCTACAGGCCCTGGGTTACATGGCATCCTGCATTCTCCTGGTTCCATTAGCAAGACTACACATGAGAAAGCTTCAATGGTACCTAAAAGCCTATGGTCTCAGCACAGCAGCAACTTAGAGACAACCATACCGCTCATTCCATGCCTACAAAAGGAATTCCTATGGTGGGCCTCGGTAAGACAGGCAAACACAGGTATGTCATTCAAAAAACCACAGATAACACAGACCATGACCACAGACGCCTCAGACCTTGGATGTGGGGCGCACATGGAAGGCAGATGTATACAAGGACAATGGTCTCCAAAGGAAACACATCTGCATATAAACCAAAAGGAAATGCTGGCAGTAATGCATGCCATCGAGGCCTTTCGACAACAACTTCAGCAAGGCCATTTACTGATACGGACAGACAACACCACTGTGATGTGGTATATAAACAAGCAAGGGGGCACCCATTCTTACCCCCTTTGCAGACTGACAATGAATCTTTGGGAAAAATCACTGAGCCTAAACATACAGTTACAATCCCAGTTTGTTCCAGGCAAAGACAATGTGCTGGCGGACAACCTAAGCAGGAATTTCACAGATCCACACGAGTGGAGGTTACATCCGAAGATCTTCACACAACTCACTTCAACATGGGGCAGGCCAGAAGTAGACCTATTTGCCTCTCACCTCAACCATCATCTACAAAAATTCTGCTCAGACATACCATCCACAAGCTTGGAAAATAGATGCTCTCTCATTCAACTGGAACTTCCTAAAAATCTATGCATTCCCACCTCTGCCACTGATGACCTCAGTATTACTAAAGATCAAAGCAGAGAGACCCAAGGGGATCCTAATAGCTCCAGACTGGCCAAGACAACACTGGTTTCCACTACTACGGAGCATATGTCACACCAAGAAGTGGGCCCTGCCCCAATGGCCCCTACCTTTGACTCAACACAACTTCAAAACAGTGCATCCAAACCTTCAGACACTGTAGCTGAGATCCCATAAATAACCTCAATCTATCTCTCTCCAAGGAAGTTCAGCGGATATTAACAGAGGCTCGAAGACCATCCACCAGAAAGGTTTACTTAGCAAAATGGAAGAGATTCAGCATTTGGAATACCAGCAAGGGACATGATGCATCATTATTGAACATCCCACTCATCCTGGAATATTTGGCAGATATGCTACAGAATGGACTCTCATATTCTTCCATAAAGATACATGCTTCAGCTATTTCAGCTAGATATAACACTGATCCGCCTGTCTTTTCACATCCTTTGCTAAGGCAATTCCTCAGGGGAATCAAGAACATTAAGTCACCAAGAAAGGCTCCAGTGCCAGCCTGGGACCTCAACTTTGTCCTAGAAAAACTGACTCTCCCTCCATTTGAGCCAGCAGCTTCAGTCGACTTACAATTTCTCTCATGGAAGACAGCTTTCCTGTTGGCAATTACCACAGCAAGAAGGGTTTCGGAACTACAGGCCCTAATGGCAATACCACCGTTCATAATCTTTCACAGGGACAGGGTCTCATTAAGGACCAACCCTACCTTTATGCCAAAGGTGGTATCTAGGGTTTCTCTAAATCAAGCTATTCATCTGCCTGCTTTCTTCCCCAATCCTGAGAACAAAGGGGAAAGACTGTTACATACCTTGGACATTCACAGACAACTCGATACTACCTGGACAGAACCAAGACCAGTAGGAAGTCTGAACAACTTTTTGTAGCTTACGCCCCTGCAGTCCAAGGAAAAGCAATTTCAAAACAGACTATTTCAAAATGGATTGGACATTGCATCTGATTCTGTTATTCCTTTCATGGGAAGACTGTTCCTGCCAATGTCAGACCACATTCCACCAGAGCTACAGCCACCTCTACAGCTTTTTTAAGAGGGGTGCCTACAAAGGACATTCTAGAAGCTGCTACATGGAGCTCCGTGCATACATTCTCCAAACACTACAATCTCCCTCTATACTCCAGATCCAGAGCAGGCTTTGCTTCGGCAGTCCTGCAGGGTTTGATTGCCGCACCATCCTTTTCCTAGAGCATTCCTGCTCCCCCAGCTAAGCTATGGTATTCTACCCATATGTTATGACTGCAGTTGCATTCTTGAAGGACATAGTACAGTTTTGTACCTACCATAAATGTAGATGTCCGATAGATATGCAACTGCAGTCGGATTTTCCCTCCCTCCATACCCCTCTATGCCTAGGGTCCACTCCTATCCCTGTTTCTCTTAGCTGGGGATATCTGTTATGGTGTATCTGTTTATTGCTTACTTATTTGTTTGGAATCCTGTTTTTGTCTTCCAATTTGATTACAGCCTTCCTTGGAGGGCACCTGGCATCTGGGGCAAGAAACACTGAAGAAAATGGCGTCGGCTGATGCTTATGTACTCCAGCCGCTCTGACGTCAGAGAGAAATGCGACATCAGCCGACGTCGGACCCAGACTTTGGAATCCGGCCGACCGAGGGCTGCCTGAGGCAGGACAACCCATATGTTATGACTGCAGTTGCATATCTATCGGACATCTACATTTATGGTAGGTACAAAACTGTACTTTATGGGTCCTGTCATTAGGAGGCATGCTTGGTTAAAGGAACAGAATCTGCCTGATCATGTTAAAACAAAATTGTTAGATGCTCCATTACATCATGATACCTTGTTTGGTGTTGAAGCAGAAGAGGTGTTGAAGAAAATGGAGGACAAAGCTAAATCTATGCAAACAGTCAAGGATTTCTTACAGGTACAGCCTCCAAGATTTAGCAGGCACTGGCCTACAAAGAATTGGTCCTTTCCAGTGTCAGGCCACAAAGAGGCAGATACAGACGCCCTAGAGGCGGATCCCAGCCCCAAGGCTCATACAGGTCTAAACAATGGGGTACTTCTACCTCCAAAAGTGGAGAAGAAAAATCACAGCCATACAGGAAACAGTCCCAATGACTTCCCCCTGCCTGCGCCAAGCACTTATCTTCTGGCAGCACTTTTAGGGGGAAAACTAGCACTTTTTTCTGAAAATCGGCATGTAATAACTCAGGACAAATGGGTTTTGGATATAGTGTCACAAGGCTACAGGTTTCACTTTCACACCCTGCCTAGGGCAAACAGTTTGCCAGACCTGCCAAAAAATCAATGGGCAGAGGCACAAAAACAAGTGTTATCCCTCATGGACATGAGGGCCATTCAGCAAGTACCACAGCAAGAGCAGGGACAAGGATTTTACTCAAGACTGTTTTTGGTACCCAGAAAGGACAAAGCCTGGAGACCAATACTGGGCCTATATATTCTAAACACACATCTGGATATTCCAAGATTCAAAATGTTGACTCTGCAGCAGCTTCTGCCCATGCTGGGCAAGAAGGCTTGGCTTGTGACTTTAGACCTAAAAGAGGTATACCTGCATGTCCCAGTCAGACAATCATGCAGGAGATACCTCAGATTCATAGCTGACTCAATGCACTACAAATTCTCTGCACTGCCCTTTGGCTTATCTACTGCGCCCAGGGTCTTCACAAAATGTCTGGCTCCAGTAATTGCATTTTGCAGACAAAGAGGAATACAGATATATCCTTACTTGGACGACTGCCTTATTCAAGCAGAGAACAAGGACATTCTACTACAGCATCTGGCGTTTGTAAAAAGATTACTAACATGCCTAAGGTACACAGTAAACGAAAATAAATCAAAATTAGTACCCTCTCAAGAGATAATATTCCTGGGTGCAAGCTTAAATACAACTGCCCAGATGGCTTATCTCATGCCAGACAAACAAAGGCAACTGACTACTTATTTCAAAATGTTGGCAACAAAGACCCAGTTATCTGCAAGAAAAATTCTGCAGGGTTTGGGCTTCATGACATCTTGCATTCTGCTAAATCGATATGCAAGACTGCATATGAGGAAACTTCAATGGTATCTAAAAAATGTTTGGACTCAACATTGCCACAGCCTGGAAACAATAATTACCCTCATTCCCTGCCTGCAACAGGAGTTTCGATGGTGGGCAAAGGCCTGTCACCACAACAAGGGGCAGCCATTCGCTTTACCCACAGCCAGGCAGATATTAACAGATGCATCAGATTATGCCTGGAGGCTCATATGGCAGGAAGATGTATTCAGGGCACATGGTCTGCAAACCAAATGCATTTACATATCAACCAAAAGAAAATGCTAGCTGTTCAGAATGCCCTGACAGCCTTCAAGGATCTACTTCATCTGGGACAACTACTGATAAAGATTGTCAATACTACAGTCATGTGGTACATAAACAAGCAGGGAGGCACTCATTCCTACCCCCTATGCAGACTAGCCATGAATTTGTGGGACACAGCATTGACTTACCAAGTACATCTGCAGGCACAATTCCTGCCAGGAAAGATAAATACTCTGGCAGATGAACTAAGCAGAAACCTCATGGATCCCCACAAGTGGAAATTGGATCCACAAGTCTTCAGCATGATAACAAGGAAATGGGGATGCCCGGACATAGATCTATTTGCCTCCCCTCACAACTGCCAACTGCAAAGATTCTGAACAAGGACTTATCACAAGCAAGCATGGATAGTGGATGCTCTATTTTTCAGCTGGAAAAAACAGTATATGCCTTTCCTCCACTGCCTCTCCTCCCCAAGGTACTCCTAAAAGTCAGACAAGAGAAGCCAAAAATGATACTGATTGCCCCAGACTGGCCCCACCAGCACTGGTACCCAGTCCTATGGAACTTGTCTCAGTACCCAGCCTGGACATTACCTTAAATTCCTCACTTACTGTCCCAACACAACAATCAGATCCTGCACAGCCAACTCAAGACCTTAAATCTGGCAGCATGGTGGATAATGTAGTCATTCAGAACATACCTCTCTCTGAAGCAGTGATGGATGTTATTTTGGAGGCCAGGAGGCCTAGTACCAGAAAATCTTATGCTGAAAAATGGAAGAGATTCTGTGCTTGGAACCGGGCACAAGGGGATTGACATGACTGTACCAAATATTCCTCACATTTTGCAATATTTAACTGAGATGCTGAACAAAGGCCTATCCTTTTCATCAATTAAGATTCATGCTTCTGCCATTTCAGCTCATTACAATACAGAGCCACTTTTTCTCATCCTTTATTAAGGCAGTACCTCAGAGGAGCCAAAAACTTAAGGCCTTCAAGGAGATCACCAATACCTGCATGGGACCTCAGTTACGTCTTGGAAAGACTCACCCTGCTTCCTTTTGAGCCAGCCGCCACAGCTGATATAAAATTTTTCTCATGGAAAACAGCTCTGCTCCTAGCAATAACCTCTGCAAGACGAGTCTCAGAGCTATAGGCACTCATGGTTGTGGAACCTTTTATCATTTTCCATCCAGATAGGGTTTCTCTGAGGACAAACCCGACATTTATGCCTAAGGTAGTGTCCAGTGTGGCCCTTAACCAAACTATTAATTTGCCTACCTTTTACCCAAACCCACAGAATAAGGGTGAGAGACTTCTGCATTCTTGGACATACACAGACAGCTGCGCTTCTACTTGGGCAGAACCAAAGCTTTCAGAAAGACTGAGCAATTACTACTGGCATATGCTGCAGGATCACAAGGAAAGGCTATCTCAAAGCAGACTATTTTAAAGTGGATAGGCCACTGCATTCATTTCTGCTATTCACAACATGGCAAGTCAGTACCTATGGGCATTAGGCCACATTCAGCCAGAGCAGCAGCCACTTCAGCAGCCTTCCTCAGAGGAGTACCAACCAAAGACATTTTAGAGGCTGAAACCTGGAGTTCAGTTCACACTTTTACAAAGCACTATCACTTATCATTCTACTGTAAATCCAGGGCAGGCTTTGCCACTGCAGTTCTGCAGGGCCTCATAGCCGCTCCTAATCCTATTTAGCTCCAGCCTCCCAACCTTAGCTTTGGGATTGAACCCAATTGTAATGACTGCAACACTGAAACACAATGAACATAGTACAGTTGTGTACTTACCATAAATGTAGACGTTCAAGTGTATTCACTGTTGCAGTCTAGGTTACCCTCCCTCCATCCCCCTTATCTTTGCTGGAACTTATCTGTACTTCTCTATTCTATACAACCTATGTGGTGTATTTGCTTGTAGATGAAGGAAAAATATACCTTGGTGCATGCATGCTTTACTGACATATTTTTAGCCTACCCTTTTGGGGGCAGCTGACATCTGGGGCAAGAAAAACTGAAGAAAATGGCGTCAGCTGCATCTTTTATAACCCTGGCGCACTGACGTCCGGGAGAAGGCGACAACAACCGATGCCGGACCTAGACTTTGGAATTCAGGCTGACTGCAGGTAGCCTGCCAGCAGGATAACCCAATTGTAATGACTGCAACAGTGAATACACTCGAACATCTACATTTATGGTAAGTGCGCAACTGCACTTTCGCAAGTGCAGGTCGACCGACTCCTGACATTTTTGATGTTCTTCATGTTTCACCGTTGCAGTCATTACTCTTGAGTTATCCTGCTGGCAGGCTACCCTCAGTCGGCCAGAATTCCAAAGTCTAGGTCCGGCGTCAGTTGCTTTCGCCTCTTCCCTGACGTCATTGTGCCAGGGGTATAAAAGATGCAGCCAACACCATTTTCTTCAGTCTTTCTTGCCGCGCGGTGCCCAAAGCAAAAGCAGTTCGCAAGTGCCGGTCGGCCAACTCCTGAGATTTTTCAAATCCGAATTTCAGAACCGAAGTCTTCATTAAAGCGAAGTACCCCATTGGGGAAACTTTTTTCTTGCTCCAGACAGATGTCAGAAAAAGTTAACAATAGTATTTCTTGTGGGAAGCAAATACCTCATAAGGATTTTCACTCTTACTGTATTCCTTGCCTAGGCACTGATCACAATGTTGCTGTCGGTTTTATGCTAGATTTAACCAACGGCACTATTAAGCGTCTGTTCGATTTTGCATTTCATTACTTTGGCCAAAGATTTAATTATATAATGCCGCCGGACCAGCCGACAACCGGAGTTTACAAAAAACGCAAGGACAAGGAAAAGGATAGGCATCCGAGGTCCAAAACCGATGATGAGGCCTCTGCTAGGCCATTCGGCGGTTCTTAGTGAGGTGCTTTCGCAGCCCCTGGCGCCCACTATCTCAGAGCCACAGGCCGCTTCTGACTCCCACGTGGAGCCGACTGCGCCTCTGGATACTCAAGGCATTGGACACTCGGAAATCATTCCCTCAGATGTGTCCGGAGCCGTTGAGCAGGCATCGGCTTCTGAGGGTGTCTTCAGACCTACACAACTATATATTAAGCCATCTTCAGCTTCAAAGACAAAGACTAAAGTAGCTCTAAAGACAAAGAAACAAGTACAGCATTCTCCTACTCAGACTTCCATGCCTAAGAAAACAGATGCTCAAAATGGCTGAAGACCTAATTACTTTGATCAGGGGTTCCCATCCCCCTCCTGATAAGCAGCCTAGGCAAGAGACAGAGTATGATTCTTCTGATCAGATTTCTATTTCCTCTGATTTCTCTTCTGAACAAGATTATTCCTTGCTTTCCTGTGAGGATTTTGATGCTGAAGAATCCATTCCTTCAGCCTCTCCTCCTGAGGATTATTCTTTTGGGGAAACCCTGCATACCATGAGGGAGCATTTCCACTGGGAGAGCCAAGATTATTCTGAATCTAAGAAAAGGCTCAGAGACTCTCTGCTGCTTCTTCAGCACAGACCCCTTGCTATTCCACCTGTTTTAGACATTGTAGATGATGTATTTTCAGAGTCCGGCCTGTCCCCTGCTAAACCAGACAGAGATACTACAGGGTTCCGGATTCTCATAAATTCCTATATAAAAACCCTGCTGCTGATCCAAAAACTATATCTCAGGGTCCCAAAGGGGTTAAAGCCTCCACTGCAAAAAACCCTGTCCCCTCTGATAGGGATTCTAGGGCTCCAGACAGATGGGGGGAAAAAGTATACACTTCTGCTACCTTGGCTGTAAGGGCTTTAAATTGTCAGTTTCATATGCTTAAATATCAGCAATATTTAATGACGCTGCTTAAACAGAAATTGTTGACAAATACTGAATGTTCAGAGAACAAGGAATTGCAGGATGTATTGCATGCTGCTGAACAAGTGGGAAAGCATACTTTCCAATGTGGTTATGATTCACCAGAGGCCTCGTGCAGGGCCGCTGTCACAGGTTCTGTTATTAGAAGGCATGCTTGGTTAAAGGAACAGAATCTGCCTGATCATGTTAAAGCAAAATTATTAGATGCACCATTGCAACATGATACTTTGTTTGGTACTAAAGCAGAAGAGGTTTTGAAAAAATGGAGGATAAAGCAAAATTCATGCAGGCAGTCAAGGATTTCTTACAGGTACGGCCACCCAGGTTTAGCAGGAACTGGCCTTCTAAAAATTGGTCCTTTCCAGTGTCAGACAGACCACAAAGAGGCAGATACAGGCATCCCAGAGGCAGATCTCAGCCCCAAGGCTCCTACAGGCCTAAACAATGGGGTGCTTCTACCTCCAAAAGCAGAGAAGACAAATCACAGCTTTACAGAAAACAGTCCCAATGACTTTCCTCTGCCAGATCCAAGCACTTTTCTTTTGGCAGCTCCCTTAGGGGGAAAACTAGCACTTTTTTCATCAAATTGGCAAATGATTACCCAAGACAAATGGGTCCTGAACATAGTGTCCCAAGGCTACAGGTTCCATTTTCACACTCTACCAAGGTCAAAAGGTATGCCAGACCTGCCACACAATCAATGGGCAGAGGCGCAAAAACTAATTACAGCCCTCATGGACATGAGGGCCATTCAGCAAGTACCACAACAAGAGCAGGAGCAAGGATTTTACTCCAGACTTTTCCTAGTACCCAGGAAGGACAGAACCTGGAGGCCAATACTGGACCTGTCTATACTAAATACATTTCTGGAAATTCCAAAATTCAAGATGTTGACTCTACAGCAGCTACTGCCCATGCTGGACAAGAAGGCTTGGCTCATAACTTTGGACCTAAACGAGGCATACCTGCATGACCCAATCAGACAATCTTGCAGAAGATACCTCAGATTCATAGTTGGCTCAGTGCATTACCAATTCTCTGCACTGCCCTTTGGCTTATCTACTGCACCCAGGGTCTTCACAAAGTGCCTGGCACCAGTAATTGCATTTTGCAGACAAAGAGGAATTCAAATATATCCCTACTTGGACGACTGCCTAATTCAAGCAGAGAACAACGACATTCTTCTAAAGCATCTGGCGTTTGTAAAAAGATTACTAGCTGGCCTAGAGTACACAGTAAACGAAAAGAAATCAAAACTAGTGCCCTCTCAAGAGATAATATTCCTGGGTGCAAGCTTAAATACAACTGCCCAGATGACTTATCTCACGCCAGACCAACAAAAGCAACTAACTTCTTACTTCAAGAAATTGGCAACAAAAACCCACTTCTCTGCAAGGAAAATCCTGCAGGCCCTGTGTTTCATGGCATCCTGCATTCTACTAATTCCATATGCCAGACTGCATATGAGGAAACTACAATGGTATCTAAAAAGTGTTTGGACTCAGCATTACTACAGCCTGGAGACAGTAATTGCACTCATTCCCTGCCTGCAACAGGAGTTTTGATGGTGGGCAGAAGCCTGTCACCACAACAAGGGTCTGCCATTCAGTTTACCCACAGCCAGACAGACAGACACTGACAACGGATGCATCAGATTATGCCTGGGGGGCCCATATGGCAGGAAAATGTATTCAGGGCACATGGCCTGCAAATCAGATGCATCTTCAAATCAATCAAAAAGAGATGCTAGTTGTTCAAAATGCCCTGACAGCTTTCAAGGACCTGCTTCATCCAGGACAACTACTGATAAAGACGGACAATACTACGGTCATGTGGTACATAAACAAACAGGGAAGTACACATTCCTACCCTCTCTGCAGACAAGCAATGACCTTATGGGACACAGCATTGGCTTTTCAAATTCACCTGCAAGCACATTTCCTGCCAGGAAAAACAAGTACTTTGGCAGACGAACTAAGCAGAAACCTTATGGATCCCCACGAATGGAAACTGAATCCACAAGTCTTCAGCATGATAATAAGGAAATGGAGATGCCCAGACATAGATCTTTTTACCTCCCCTCACAACTGCCAATTGCAGAGATTTTGCACAAGGATTTATCACAAGCAAGCATGGAAAGTGGACGGCCCTATCCTTCAGCTAGAAAAATCTAACAGTATATGCCTTTCCTCCACTGCCTCTCCTTCCCAGGGTACTCCTAAAGGTCAGACAAGAGAAGCCAAAAATGATACTGATTGCACCAGACTGGCCACGCCAGCACTAAAGAGCTTGTCTCAAGGTCCAGCATGGATATTGCCTCAAACTTCTCACTTGCTGACCCAACAAAGCAATCAGATCCTGCACAGCCAACTCAGGACCTTAAATCTGGCAGCATGGCGGATAATGTAACCATTCAGAACACTCCTCTTTCAAAAGCTGTTATGGATGTTATCTTGGAGGCCAGGAGGTCCAGTACCAGAAAATCTTATGCAGAAAAATGGAAGAGATTCTGTGCTTGGAACCAGGAACAAGGCATTGACACGTGTGTACCAAATATACCTCAGATTTTACAATACCTAACTGAGATGCTGAACAAAGGCCTTTCTTTCTCATCAATTAACATTCATGCCTCTGCCATTTCAGCCCATTACAATACAGAACCACCTATCTTTTCTCATTCTTTAATAAGGCAGTACCTCAGAGGGGCCAAAAACATTAGGCCTCCAAGGAGAGCACCAATTCTGGCCTGGGACCTAAATTATGTTTTGGAAAAACTCACACTGCCTCCTTTCGAGCCAGCTTCAACAACAGATATAAAATTTTTATCCTGGAAAACAGCTCTACTCCTAGCAATAACCTCTGCAAGGTGAGTCTCGGAGTTACAAGCACTCATGACTGTGGAATCTTTTATCATTTTTCATCCAGACAGAGTTTCTCTGAGGACAAACCCTACATTCATGCCTAAGGTGGTATCCAGTGTGGCCCTCAACCAAACCATTCACTTGCCTACCTTTTATCCAAAGCCACAGAACAAGGGTGAGAAAATTCTGCATTCTTTGGACATACACAGGCAGTTACGTTTCTACTTGGACAGAACTAAAGCTTTCAGAAAAACTGAGCGACTTTTAGTGTCATATGCTGCAGGATCACAAGGAAAGGCTATCTCAAAACAGACTATTTCTAAATGGATAGGCCATTGCATCCGTTTCTGCTATTTTCAACATGGCAAATCAGTGCCTAAGTGCATTAGGCCTCATTCCACCAGAGCAGCAGCCACTTCAGCAGCCTTCCTCAGAGGAGTACCAACCAAAGATATCTTAGAGGCTGCAACTTGGGGTTCAGTGCACACTTTCACAAAGCACTGCCACTTACCTCTTTACTCTAAGTCCAGAGCAGGCTTTGCCACTGCAGTTCTGCAGGGCCTCATAGCCTGTCCTAATCCTATTTAGCCCAGCCACCCATCCACAGCTTTGGGATTCAATGCAAGAGTAATAACTGCAACAGTGAAACATGATGAACATAGTACAGTTGTTTACCTATCATAAATGTAGATGTTCGAGTGTATTCACTGTTGCAGTCCAGGTTACCCTCCCACCATCCCCCTTCTCTTTGCTGGGACTTTTCTGTATTTCTCTATCCTATACAACCTATTTGGTGCATTTGCTTGTAGATAAAGTGAATGTTATTTTTGTGCATGTATTTTTATTGGCATATTTTTTCAGCCTACCATTTTGGGGGTACCTGACATGTGGGGCAAGAAAAACTGAAGAAAATGGTGTCGGCTGCATCTTTTATACCCCTGGCGCACTGACGTCAGGGAAGAGGCGATAGCAACCGACGCCGGACCTGGACTTTAGAATTCTGGACGACTGAGGGTAGCCTGCCAGCAGGATAACCCAAGAGTAATGACTGCAACAGTGAATACACTCAAACATCTACATTTATGGTAGGTACACAACTGTACTTTTTTGAATTTCAGAACCAAAGTCTTCAACTAAAGCTAAGTACTCCGTTGGGGAATCTTTTTCTTGCTCCTTACCGATGTCAGTAAAAGTTAATAATTGCATTACTTGTGGAAAGCAAATACCTCAAAGATTTTCATTCGTACTGTATTCCTTGCCTAAGCCCTGACCACGACGTACCTTGCTGTCGGTTTTGTGCTTTATTTAATCAGCACGCTATCTGTTGTCTGTATATTTTCGCCTCTAAATATTTCGGTTCTCGGCTTAATTATCCAGAAATGTAGTCTGTTAGCCATCTGTCTACTGGGATTCCAAAAAAATGCAAAGATAAAGGCAAAGACAGGCCACCAAGGTCAAAAACTGCCAACGATGCTTCTCCTAAGCCAGTCGCCAGTTTACCGGTACTCATTGAGGTGCTTTCGCAGCCCCTGATACCCGCTACTTCTGATTCGCAGGCCTCTACTGAGACACATTCAGAGTCTGGTATACCGCGAGATGCTTCAACTATGGAACGCGCGGATGTCTCTACCTTGGATGGGTCTGTAGCTGCTGTGCAGGCACCGGCTTCTGAGGGTGTATTCGGGCCTACGGACTTGAATATTAAACCAACGCCTCCTTCTTTACTTAGGTCTACATCTCGATCCATGCCTAAAAAAATGATGCCCAGACCACATGCTCAGGCCTCTGTGCCTAAAAAACAAATGATAAGAATGGCTGAAGATCTAATAACTCTAATGAGGGGTAGCCAACCCCTCCTTCTAAGAGGCCTAGGACTGAAGTTGATTATGAATCTTCTGATCAGGATTCTGTTGTTTCTGATTCTTCTGATGATCTGGATTTGCCCTTATCTACTAATGAAGATTCTGATGCAGAGGACTCCATTCCCTCTGCTTCCCCTCGTGAGGATTTTTCTTTTGAGGAAACTTTATGTACTCTAAAGGAGCATTTGCACTGGGAAAGCTAGGATTTTTCTGATTCAAAAAAAGAGGCTTAGGGATTTTCTTCTCCTACCTCAGCATAGACCTTTAGCTATTCCTCCTGTACTAGACATTGTTGATGATGCTTTTTCAGAATCTAGTTTGGCCCCTGATTCCATGCCTCCTGCTCCCAGAAAACTTGACAGATACTACAGGGTCCCCGAGTCCCACAAGTTCCTTTTTAAAAATCCTGTTGCAGATCCAGAGACTATTTCACAGGGGCCCAAGGCTGGTAAAAATCCTACCCCTTCTGATAGAGACTCCAGGGCGCTCGATAGATGGGGTAAGAAGGTTTACACTTCTGCAACCTTGGCCATTAGGGCTTTAAACTGCCAGTTTCTTATATTAAAGTATCAGCAACATGTTATTGGACTGCTTAAACCGAAAATTATGTTGATTCCTGACTGTGTGGAAAATAAAGAATTAAAGGATTTAATGCATTCTGCTGAACAGGTTGGAAAACATTCTTTGCAATGTGATTTTGATTCATTAGAGACCTCTTGCAGGGCTGCTGTTACTGGGTCTGTGCTCAGAAGGCATGCTTAGCTTAAGGAGCAATCTTTGCCTGATCATGTTAAAGCTAAATTGTTGGATGCTCCTTTAAATCAAGACCGCCTGTTTGGCAACAAGGCTAAGGAAGTTCTTAAAAAAGATGGAAGATAAAGCTAAATCTATGCAAACTGTTAAAGATTTTTTACAATTTCAGCCTCCTAGATTTAGTAGGCACTGGCCCTCTAAGAAATGGTTCTTTCCCGCCCCTTCGAGGTCTTCTCAAGCCATACCCAGACACAGCAAAAACCTCAGGTTTCATTCCCAGGGGGGACACAGAACTTAAGCAGTGAGGGGCCTCCACTTCCAAATCTTGGAATAATAAGACTGCCCCTATGGTAAACTGTCTCAATGACTTCCTTTTAAAATTTCCAGGTGCTTATCAAGTGACTGCCCCTTTGGGGGGAAAGATTGCTCTTCATGCAAAGAATTGGGAACTCATTACCCAGGACAAATGGGTTTTATATGTAGTGTCCCAGGGATACAGATTTCACTTCCACACATTGCCAACACCAAGCAGGTGGCCGGACATACCCCCAAATCAGTGGGCAGAGGCCCAAAAACAAGTACTTTCTCTCTTAAGCATGGGGGCTATTCAACTGGTACCAGAAGAGGAAAAGGGACAAGGTTCCTACTAGAGACTTTTCCTGGTACCCAGAAAAGACAATTCATGGCGTCCTATCTACTCTAAACACCTTTTTGGAGATTCCAAAATTCAAGATGTAGACTCTTTACCAATTACTTCCTATGTTAGGCAAAGATGCCTGGTTGGCAACACTAGATTTAAAAGAAGCATACCTGCACAATCCAATCAGGGAATCTTGCAGAAGATACCTACGCTTCAAAGCAGGCTACGCGCACTATCAGTTCTCTGCACTGCCTTTTGGCTTATCTACTGCACCCAGGGTATTCACAAAGTGCCTAGCTCCAGTTGTTGCATTTTGCAGGCAAATAAATATTCAGATATACCCATAGCTGGACGATTGTCTAATTCAGGCAGAAAGCCAGGACGTACTTTTGAATCATCTGGCCTTTGTACAAAGGGTTCTAACTTGTCTGGGGTACACCATAACTGAAAAGAAATCACACCTGGTACCCTGTCAACAAATTATATTCCTGGGAGCAAGCTTGAATACAACTTCGCCAGAGAAACAAATTCATTTGACAACCTACTTCAAACAAGTGGCAACAAAAAAGCTGCTATCTGCAAGACAAATACTGCAAGCCTTAGGGGTCATGGCCTCCTGCATTCTTCTAATTCCATATGTAAGACTGCATATGAGGAAACTACAGTGGTATCTAAAAAGCCTATGGTGTCAACATTCTCAAGACCTAGAAACAATGATTCCTATAATACCTTGCCTACGCCTAGAGTTCCTTTGGTGGGCAGAGGCCTGGAACCAAAACAATGGACTACCTTTCACACCACCCCCTGCCGCCTAAACCGTAACAGACTCGTCAGACTATGCATTGGGGGGGAGGGGGCTCACCTGGCAAGGAAGTGCATTCAGGGCAAATGGAACCCAAGTCAAATGCACCTGCATATCAATCAAAAAGAAATGTTAGCTGTACAGAACGCTCCCACAGCCTTCAAGAACCACATTCTTAATGCACCTGCATATCAATCAAAAAGAAATGTTAGCTGTACAGAATGCTCCCACAGCCTTCAAGAACCACATTCTTCCAGGACAACTGCTGGAAAAACTATCAGTCTATGCCTTCCACCCTCTGCCTCTGCTCTCCAAAGTACTACTAAAAATCAAACAGGACAAACCAAGGATGATTTTGATTGCTCCAGACTGGCCGCGCCAACACTGGTACCCCCTCCTGTGCAGTGTGTCACGATTATCTCCATGGCACCTACCTCAGACTCCTCCTCTGCTGTCTCAGCAGGAGAACCAGATTCTGCACCCTCAGCTTCTAACACTGAACCTTGAAGCCTGGCTAATTACTTAATCTCTCCTTTACCATCCCTCAGCAAACCTGTGATGGATATCATTTTACAGGCAAGGAGGCCTAGACTAGAAAATCTTATGCTGAAAAATGGAAACAATTCTGTGCCTGGAACTAGTCTCAAGGGATGAGCACAGCAGCGCCCAATTTACCTCAGATTTTACAATACTTAACTGAGATGCTTCACAAGGGCCTGTATTTTCCTCCATTAAAATCCACACCTCAGCCATTTCAGCTCATTATAACACAGCACCTCCCCTCTTCTCTCATCCACTGTTCAAGCAGTTCCTCAGAGGGGCCAAAAATTTGAGACCATCCAGGAGAGCTCCAACCCCAGCCTGGGACCTTAACTTTGTCTTGGAGAATCTCACTCTACCTCCTTTTGAGCCAGCTGCTACTGCAGACTTAAAATTTCTTTCTTGGAAAACAGCTTTCCTTTTAGCAATCACTTCAGCTAGAAGGGTATCTGAATTACAGGTCCTTATGGCAGTGGAGCCTTTCATCATCTTTCATGTGGACAGGGTGTCCCTCAGTACCAATCCATCCTTCATGCCCAAGGTGGTATCCAGTGTGGCTCTTAATCAGTCCATTCATTTGCCAACCTTCTTTCCCAATCCACCGAATAAAGGGAAACGGATACTGCATTCCTTAGATGTGCACAGACAACTTAGATTTTACTTGGGCAGGACTAAACCTCAAAGGAAATCTGAACAACTGCTGGTGGCATTTGCTGCAGGGGCAGAGGGGAAGGCTGTTTCAAAGCAAACCATTTCTAAATGGTTAAGCCATTGCATTCTTTTCTGCTATAAGCGCCATGGAAAACCTATCCCCTAGGGGATCAGACCTCACTCCACCAGGGCTGCATCTACCTCTACAGCCTTTCTCAGAGGTGTCCCTACCAGGGACATCCTAGAAGCTGCTACCCGAAGTTCTGTACATACTTTCACCAAGTATTATCATTTGCCAATTTTCTCTAAATCCAGAGCTGGCTTTGCCACTGCAATCTTGCAGGGCCTTATAGCTGGCCTTAAGGCTATCTAAATTCCTCCTCCCAACCATAGCTTTGGGAATCTACCCAAATGTAATGACTGCAACAGTGAAACACGAAGAACATAGTACAGTTGTGTACACTTACCATAAATGTAGATGTTCGAGTGTATTCACTGTTGCAGTCCTGGTTACCCTCCCTCCAGCCCCCTAACTTCTTTTGGCTATACCTCTACTTTCCTTTACTATGCTTTAAAGCCTTTTTGGTGTATTTGCTTTTTTTGTTAGAGGTATATCTTTGTACTTTTATATTTAATTGCTTCCCATTAGGGGGGCACCTGACATCTGGGGCAAGAAAAACTGATGTAATGGCGTTTTATACCCCCTGACGTCATGGAAGAAGGGACAGCAAATGACACAGGACCCAAGACTTTGTTAATCAGGCCGATTGAGGGCAACCTGCCAGCAGATTACCCAAATGACTGCAACAATGAATACACTCGAACATCTACATTTATGGTAAGTGTACACAACTGTACTTTTTTTTTACCCACTGATAAGATCAAGCCTGTAAGTGTTAGGACATTTACACAGCCTCTTTATCAGTTAATTTCAAAGAATAAAAATATAAAAAATGTCTGGTACTGTTGGACTGATAATATGAAAAGTAAATGTGTGTGTCATATGAAGAAAAAGGTGAAGCATTCATTACATATCAAAATGCCATGAGTTTGAATGGCAAATAAATCATCTAAAGTGAAATACTGCTTGATATTACAAGTTAAAGTGAGTAAAATAACAGATAAATGTTATTTGTACTGATAATTTAGAAACCCATAAGTCATTTGTTTTAATAGTTATGTAATTACCACCATAATGAACCCTCTGAGATGCACACAGTAAAGAGGATATTATTGCTGGGTATAGATGCCTTCTGTGGATACAAGTTACTTACCTAGGCTGTGCTGTTGTTTGATCACTATTAACAGCAGTCTCTGATCTGGTTAGCAGGAATAGTACAAATAATGTATTGACTGGATTTGTTGACATCAGTGTAAAATCTGTAATGCTGTGGTTTATGCCGCTCAGCTGTACAGATTTTCGCAGAATGTCCAGATTTTTGCCTTATATTTTTGGTTTGTTTTACATAAATTGTGGCTTTTTGGCAAATTAGTGGCAAATCATTAAAGACTGAATCATTGAAGTTAGAAAATAATGACAGTCATTTGAGTTTGACTTCATACCCTTCAGAAAATTCATGCCAATGCAAGACCTGTTATTCTATCAACTTTCTAAGTTTGTAAGAGCAATATTTAAAAAATTGTCTCTATTTGTACCATTTTTTTTCAAAGCTTTGTCCAGATTTCTTACTCTGAGTTTGAGACGTATTATGTGTGCGTGTGGGTGTGTGTTTGAGTGGCCTTTTGTGGTTGAAATACTGGAGTGCTATTTGTCTAAAATAATCTAAGTCAACACAAAAAGAGCAGAGTGCCTCTCAGCAAATACTGATGGAACCATTTAGGCTTTTAGTTAAGGCATTAATTTGAGGTATTCTAGTAATAGTGGATAGAAAATTAATTTGAGCACCAGCAACCAGGTAGGTAGTAAATACTTAAGTGGAGGTCAGTTTGAAGGATAGCATGAGGTACTAGATTAATTGTAGTGGGATGCATGAGGTCTCGGTGTGTGAGGAGAGTATGAAAAGATGGTCAAGGGGACAAGATTACAAAGTAAAATAGGAAGAGGCAACCATCATGTCCAAAAGGAGAAACCAATGCTATATGTTACACTGAGGGAGAAGGAAAGGGCACATAAGATATTAAAATGGGGAAAAGCTAAGGAGGCAAACAATGAAAAGGTTAAGAAAAATGAGGAAGGCGGAAATGGCGATAGGAAAGGGTTTGGCCCTAATGCATAACAGCTGGACAGAACAGGAAAAGGCACAGGGGAGGAGAAGCATGCACAATTTAAATACTTTCAAAGATTGTATATTAAATCCACACACACACTTATATATATATATATATATAATATATATAT
This sequence comes from Protopterus annectens, assembly GCF_019279795.1. Taxonomy (NCBI): domain Eukaryota; kingdom Metazoa; phylum Chordata; order Ceratodontiformes; family Protopteridae; genus Protopterus; species Protopterus annectens. Next base: position 175,283,760 of record NC_056749.1, read on the forward strand.
ATGTATATATATATATATATATATATATATATATATATATATATATATAATTTTGTTTAACCTTGTAGTTTAGTCTACTGATAAACAATGACTTACTCATACTCGTCCATTAAATCAAGTAGGGAATAAAAACAGAAAAAATTGTCAAAGTTCATTATTAGCTCTAAAGTTGTTGTCTTAGATGCAAACATTTTTTTTATTTATTTGTTTGCATTTGTTTACCAGGATGGTCCAGCTGGGCCAGAAGTGCCCATTTTCAGTGGAGTCCCGAGGAGAAAAGCTCCACATATAAGGCATTTCACATTTATACCTATACATACATACTTGTCTAAATGTATCAGTGTAATCTACAATTGTTAGAATTAGAAATGAATAATAATATACACACTAAAGTGTGTGTAAAATTTTGTATAAGGGGGGGCCCACACACCTTCTTTGTACCGGGGCCCGGATTTTCTCTCGGCGGCCCTGGTACTTGCTCTGCCGACACTCTTGATAGAGTCCTTAACCCCTTATCACCCCAACCAAAGTCCGTCTTTAGTCATACTCTAGCAGTGGATTTACTGCTAGTAAGACAGTTGCTTTCAGTTGTAAAACTAGATGATGTTCATAGTGTTTTACTGTTGCAGTCCTTACAAAATGGGTTATCCAGCTCCTGGTAGCCCACAGTCAGCCAGGATACCAAAGTCCTTGGTATATGACGTCGGCTGCCTTCGGCTTAGGCCTGACATCAGGTACAAAAGAGGGCAGCCGACGCCATTTCCTCAGTCTTTCTTGCCATGGAGCCAGAAGCATTTTGCATGAGTGCCGGTCGGCCGAGTACCTCCTTTTTGTATTCAGACTGTTTATTTGAAGACATCCTCAGATAAGTACCCCATTGGGGGAGCCCTCTTTCCTTGCTTTAACGAATGTCAGAGAAAGGTAATAACTGTCTTGCCTGTGGAAAACAGATTCTGCACCGGGATTTTCACTCCTATTGTATTACTTGTTTGGGCCTTGAGCATGACGTCCCTAATTGTGTTCTCTTTGCTTCTTTCAACCCGCATACCATACGCCATAGAGCTAGGATCCTGTTCAGGCATTTCGGAGTTTGGCCTAAGTTCGTCGGTATGGTGTCTTCTGGTCTCCCGACTTCAGATGTTCCTAAGAAGCGCAAGGATAAAGGACCGCAACAGGCTTAGGGTCAAATTAGCCGACAACGTCCCTGTTAAGTTGGTTGTCGGCCCAGTGTAGTCAGTGAGGCGCTTTTTTTGCCCCTGCAGCCCACGGATGTTCAGCAGCAGACATCTGCGGAGGCCTTTTCTGAGTCCTTCCTACTGCAGGCTTCCACTTCGTCTGACCCTCTGCCAGTCTCTGCCTCTGATAGATCCGGAACTGCTAAGCAGGCACCGGCTTCTGAGGCTTCTTTTCTCCACCTGACCAGATCCAGACCGACTATCTTGTTTCAGATGTTTGCGGTGGCTACGCCTCCCAAGTCCCTCCGGCTTTCTAGCAGGCCATCCTGCCAACATTCTACTCCTAAGTAGGCATCGGCCTCCCCTCAAATGCCTCCAGCTCAGATGGTTAAAATGGCTAGTGATTTCTTGACCCTTATCAAGGCTCTCAGCCACCTCCTCCTAAAAGGATTAGGGAATTGTCCCCAGAAGCTTTCTCTGCCTCAGACTCTGAGGATGTTCTTCATGTTTCACTGTTGCAGTCATTCCATTTGGGTAATCTGCTGGCAGGTTGCCCTCAGTCGGCCTGAATTCCAAAGTCTTGGGTCCTGCGTCAGTTGCTGTCTCCTCTTCCATGACGTCAGGTCGTCAGGGGTATAAAACATGCAGCCAATGCCATTTTCCCAGTCTTTCTTGCCGCGCGGTGCCCGAAGCAGAAGCATTTAGCAAGTGCTGGTCGGCCGACTACTGAAATATTCGCGTTTGAGTTTCAGAACTGAAGTCTTCAAAAAAGCTAAGTACCCCGTTGGTGAAACTTTTTTCTTGCTTTTTACCGATGTCAGAAAAAGTTAATTGTATTACTTGTGGGAAGCAAATACCTCATAAGGATTTCCATTTGTACTGTATTCCTTGCCTTGGCCTTGATCACAATGTGCATTGCTGTCGGTTTTGTGCTAGATTTAACCAACGCACTATTAAGCGTCAGTATATTTTTGCATCTAAGTATTTTGGAAACAGATTTAACTACCCAGAGATGTCGTCGGATAGCAATCCGACTACCGGAGTACATAAAAAACATAAAGAAAAGGACAGAGAAAGGCAGTCGATATCCAAAACTAACTACGAAGCTTCTCCTAAGCTAATTGCCGGTTTGCTGGTACTCGGTGAGGTGCTTTTGCAGCCCCTGATACCCACTACCTTTGAGTCGCAGGCCTCTACCGACAGCCATGTGGAGCCTGGCATGCCACAAGATACTCAGGGTATTGGACCGACGGATGTTTCTCTCTCGGTTGAGTCTGGAGCTGCTGAGCAGGCACTGGCTTCTGAGGGTGTATTCAGACATCAACATTTTTATATCAAACCGACGAAAGCTGCAAAACCAAAGGCAAAGACACCTTCAAAAACTAAAAAAAAGATGCCTGAGCCACCTGCACAGGCCTCTATGCCTAAAAAACAGTTGATCAAATGGCTGAAGACCTTATTAATTTCATCAGGGGTACCCATCCCCTTCCAGATAAGAGGCCTAGGCAAGACGCTGACTATGAATCTTCAGATCAGGTTTCTGTTTGTTCTGATTCCTCTTCTGATCAGGAATTATCTTTACCTCCCTATGAGGATTCTGATGCTGAGGAGTCTATTCCATCTGCATCTCCTCCTGAGGATTATTCTTTTGGAGAAACCTTGCATACTTTGAGAGAGCATTTTCACTGGGAGAGTCAAGACTTTTCAGAATCAAAAAAGAGGTTTGGGGATTTCCTCCTTCTCCCTCAGCACAAGCCTTTAGCCATTCCCCCTGTGTTAGACATTGTGGATGATGTTTTTTCGGAGTTAAGCCTCTGACCCCTGAATCTCTACCTGCGGTTCCCAGTAAGCCTGACAGGTATTACAGGGTCCCTGACTCATAAATTTTTGTTTAGAAACCCTGCTGCTGATCCTGAAACTATTTCACAGGGTCCAAATGAAGTTAGGGCCGCAGCAGCAAAAAAAAACGTACCCCCTCAGACAGAGATTCAAGGGTGCTGGACAGATGGGGAAAAAGGTTTATACATCTGCAACCTTGGCAATTAGGGCCTTAAACTGTCAATTTCATATGTTTAAGTACCAACAACATGTTATGGGATTGCTGAAACAGAAAATGATGTTGATTTCAGAATGTGCAGAAAATAAGGAATTGCAAGAATTATTGCATGCAGCTGAACAAGTTGGAAAGCATACTTTGCAATGTGTTTTTTATTCTTTAGAGGCCTCCTGCAGGGCCGCAGTTACAGGATCTGTGATTAAGAGGCATGCCTGGTTAAAGGAATAAAATTTGCCTGATCATGTTAAAGCTAAATTGCTAGATGCACCTTTACAACATGATTCTCTGTTTGGTATTAAAGCAGAAGAGGTTTTAAAGAAAATGGAAGACAAAGCCAAGTCTGTGAAACTGTTAAAGATTTTTTGCAAGTGCAGCCACCTAGATTCAGCAGACACTGGGCTACAAAAAATTGGCCCTTTCCTGTGTCAGACAGAGCTCAAAGAGTCAAATCCAGATGCCCTAAGGGTTCCATGTACCAGGCTCAAGACTCATACAGGCCAAAGCAATGGGGCGCATCCACCTCCAAATCTAGGGGAGATAAAGCGCAAACCTACAGAAAGCAATCCCAATGACTCCCCTCTGCCTACACCAAGCACTTATCTGTTGGCAGCACCCATAGGGGGAAAATTAGCACTTTTTGCTCAAAATTGGCAATTAATAACCCAGGACAAATGGGTACTGAACATCGTATCACAGGGATACAGATTCCATTTCCACACTCTGCCAATGATAAATGGTTGGCCAGACCTGCCAAAAAAACAATGGACAGAGGCACAGAAACAGGTTACATCCCACATGGATATGGGGGCCATTCAGACAGTACCAGAACAGGAAAAAGGACAAGGTTTTTACTCGACTGTTCTTGGTACCCAGAAAGGACAAGGCCTGGTGGCCAATACTGGATTTATCGATTTTTAACACATACCTGGATATTCCAAAATTCAAAATGCTCACCTTGCAACAGCTTCTGCCCATGCTGGGCAAGAATGCTTGGCTGGTGACTTTAGACTTAAAAGAGGCATACCTGCATGTCCCAATAAGACAGTCGTGCAGAAGATACCTCAGATTCAAGGCTGGCTTAATGCATTACCAATTCTCTGCACTACCCTTTGGCTTATCTACTGCACCCAGGGTCTTTACAAAGTGCCTGGCACCAGAAATTGCATTTTGCAGACAAAGAAGTATTCAAAGATATCCTTACTTGGATGACTGTCTCATTCAAGCAGAGAACAAAGACACACTTCTACAACACCTGGCGTTTGTGAAAAGGCTTCTAGCATGCCTAGGGTACACAATAAATGAAAAGAAATCACAACTGGTACCCTCTCAAAAGATAACATTCCTGGGTTCAAGCTTGCATACATCTGCCCAGATGGCGTACCTCACACCAGACAAACAAAGGCAACTGACTACTTACTTCAAACTGATGGCAACAAGAACTGAGTCTTCTGCAAGACAAATTCTGCAGGCTCTGGGCTTCATGGCATCCTACATCCTACTAATTCCATATGCAAGACTGCATATGAGGAAACCCCAATGGTACCTAAAAAGTCTATGGAGTCAACATTCACACAGTCTGGAAACAATGATTCCTCTCATTTCCTGCCTGCAACAGGAGTTTCTATGGTGGGCAAAGGCCTGTCACCAAAACAGGGGACGGCCCTTCACTCTACCCTCTGCTAGCCAAACCTTAACAACAGACTCATCAAATTATGCCTGGGGGGCCCACATGGCAGGAAGATGCATTCAGGGCATATGGGCACCAAATCAAATGCATCTGCATATCAACCAGAAAGAGATGCTAGCTGTTCAAAATGCTCTAACAGCTTTCAAGGACTTACTTCATCCAGGGCAGCTACTGATAAAGACGGACAACACCACAGTCATGTGGTATATAAACAAGCAAGGGGGCACACACTCATACCCCTTTGCAGATTAGCCATGGCACTTTGGAACACAGCTTTGACCTATCAAATAAATCTTCAAGCTCAATTCCTGCCAGGAAAACAGAACACTCTGGCAGACAATTTAAGCAGAAACCTTATGGATCCTCACGAGTGGAAACTAAATCCACAAGTATTCATGTGATAACAGAGAAATGGGGAAGCCCAGACATAGATCTGTTTGCCTCTCCTCAAAATTATCAATTGAAAAGATTCTGCACAAGGACTATCACAGACAAGCATGGAAAGTGGAAGCCCTATCCTTCAGTTGGAAAAACCTGTCAGTTTACGCCTTCCCTCCTCTGCCTGTTCTACCAAAGGTCCTCCTAAAAGTCAGGCAAGAGAAGGAAAAGATGATATTAATTGCCCCGGACTGGCCCCACCAATACTGGTACCCAGTCCTAAGGAACTTGTCTCAATACCCAGCTTGGACCTTGCCTCAAAGACCGCAACTACTGTCCCAGCAAAACAATCAGATCCTGCACAATCAACTACAGACTCTGAACCTGGCAGCATGGCTAATCATGTAATCATACGAACAACACCTCTCAGTAAAGCTGTGATGGATGTCATTTTGGAAGCCAGAAGGCCTAGTACTAGAAAATCTTATGCTGACAAATGGAAGAGCTTCATTGCTTGGAATCGAGCACAAGGGACTGATACAGCAGAACCACATATTCCTCAAATATTACAATACTTAACTGAGATGCTTGACAAAGTCCTATCTTTCTCATCAATCAAAATCCATGCCTCTGCCATCTTGGATCATTACAATACAGAGCCACCAATCTTTTCTCATTCTTTACTAAAGCAGTATCTTAGAGGAGCCAAAAAACCTAAGGCCTCCTAGAAGATCACCATTACCTGCATGGGACCTCAATTATGTGTTGGAAAAGCTCATCCTGCCTCCATTTGAACCAGCCGCTACCGCTGATATAAAGTTCTTATCATGGAAGACAGCTCTGCTACTAGCAATTACTTCAGCAAAAAGAGTTTCAGAGCTACAGGCCCTCATGGCTGTAGAGCCTTTTATCATATTTTACCCAGACAGGGTGTCTCTGAGGACAAATCCTACTTTTATGCCTAAGGTGGTTTCCAGTGTGGCTCTTAATCAAACAATTCATCTGCCAACTTTTTATCCAAATCCGCAGAACAAAGGGGAGAGAATTCTGCATTCCTTGGACGTACACAGACAGCTAAGATTCTACTTGAGCAGGAACTCCCTTCTTTGGTGGCTCCATTCCCGATAGCTGCGGGAAGGGAGACCGTTTGTGATGCCTCAACCCCAAGCCACGCTGACCACGGACGCTTCTCGCCTCGGGTGGGGGGGGCATTCCATGGGCAGAACCATCCAAGGCACGTGGACCCCTTTAGAGACCATTTTGCATATTAGTGTCCTGGAGATGAAGGCGGTGCTTCTAGCGTTGCAAGCCCTTCAAGACCTTCTTCCTCCGTGGACTATTGCATTTCTGACAGACAACATGGCAGTAGTCTGGTACATCAACAAACGGAGGAACCAGATCTTACCCTCTTTGTCAGGAGGCTATGAGAGTTTGGGAATGGGCGATTTCCACGAACCGCTTTCTGATAGCAATGCACATTCCGGGTCGGTCCAACATTCTAGCGGACAAGCTGAGTCGCTCGATCCTCACACCTTACGAGTGGTCTCTAAACCCATCAGTAGCGAATCAGATCTTCCTCAGATGGGGTCAACCTTGCTGCGATCTTTTCGCTTCTCCTTCAAACACAAAATGCAGTGAGTTTTTCGCTCTAATTCCCCCAACAGGGGAGAGCCCCAGAGACTCTCTGGTTCATGCTTGGCCCCCCGGTCTTCTTTATGCTTATCCTCCTCTTCCGCTAATGACAAAATTTCTACAGAAAGCTCATCGGTTGGGGAGCAAGATAATCCTCGTAGCCCCATTCTAGCCTCGCCAGATCTGGTTCCCTTACCTGCGGTCTCACAGTGTAGCTCCTCCTTGGCTCTTAGATCCCATTCCAGATCTGATCTCTCATCCTGCGGGATTACAACCTCCGAACCTGGACAACCTCAAACTCATGGCTTGGTTGATTCAGTTCCACTAATAGCTAGGACTCCCGGTTTCTCGTCTCCCATCAAATGTATTCTGGTGGCAGCGCATAAACCTTCTACAAGGAAGATCTACAGAAGTAAATGGAAGCGTTTTTCCATCTGGGTCAAACATAGGGATTTGGACCCTTTTATTGCTCCCATTCCAACGGTTCTTGAATTCCTGTCCCATATTTTCTACCAAGGAGCCAGTGCCTCTACAGTCAAAGTCCAAATGGCAGCCATTTCCCATTTCCACATAGGGGATAACATTGGTCCCTTAGCATCCGCTATGATATGCAAAACCTTTTTGAAAGGCACCTTTCTGTTGAGACAAGAATTCGGTTCCCCCATGGGACTTGACCTTGGTTCTTCAGGCACTGATGGGCCCACCCTTTGAACCGGCAGCTTCGGTTGAGTTAAAATTCTTATCTTGGAAAACGGCCTTCCTGATTGCAATTACTTCGGCCAGAAGGGTATCTGAACTTTAAGCCCTTTGTATGAAACCCCCGTATCTGGTCTTCCATAAGGACAGAGTGTCTCTCAGGACTAACCCTTCATTCTTGCCTAAGGTGGCCTCCGACTCCAATATCAACCAAACCATTAACTTGCCTGTTTTCTTCCCCAACTTACAGAGCAAAGGGGAATACAGGTTGCACTTATTGGATGTGCACAGACAATTGTGTTTTTACTTGCACAGGACAGCGGCTACTCGGAAAGCGGATCAACTCTTTGTGTCTTTCACTAAGCCATCTTTGGGAAAGCCTATTTCGAAAGTTACCTTAGCAAGATGGATATCGCACTGCATCGTGCACGTTTATTTAGCTTTTGGCCGGCCTGAACCCTTGGGGGTTCATGCCCACTCTACCCGTTCTGTGGCTACTTCTGCAGCATTCTGGTCAAAAGTTCCTCTAGATGACATCTGCTCAGCGGCTACTTGGTCCTCTTCTCATACCTTCATTTCTCATTATAAGTTGGATTTGATATTCCAGAGGTAGGGCAGCATTTGGCTCCGCAGTGCTCCGGAATAAACTTCCTTGAGGACCGCCCAAGGTTTTTGGTAGCTGGGGACTCTGTCCCACAGGTTGCTGATTAAATGAAGTTAACTACTTCAGTTTAAGAAATTATGTACTCACCATAACTTTCCATCTGAGTAGGTAACTTCATTTGTCAGCAACCGACCCCCCCCCCCTCCTTCCCACTAGCCTGTTTCATAGTTTTATCTATGACGGAAGTTTTTCCTTTGTCATGCATCAGGTTAGTGTTCCCCTTTCGAGTGTCTTAGATTGTGGTTTTTTGGGTGCATAGTGGGCAAACTCGATCTGAGAACTGGAGGGAGGTAGCAGGGTATTATGGGTAAGGGGGAGAAGCTGAGAGCTCGGATCTTTTAACTTGGAAAGCTGCCGGCTCAGATCCGAGGTCGGATCCGATACCCACAGGTTGCTGACAAAGGAAGTTACCTACTCAGATGTAACGCTATGGTGAGTGCATAACTTCTTATTATTGTCACTTGAATGATTCCAAAAACCAGGGTTGATTACGCATACATTGGGCCCAGGGCTAATTTTCCATTCATAGCCCCAGTTCATGCATTTTTTTTTTAAATGCACATAAGTATGTACTTATGGATTCATCTTCCTGATAGCTGTAGATACGCACACTTTTATATCCAAATATGTTCAGTTGTATGTATTGTTTAGTAAAGCAAACCTTGCCTGACCCTTTACTTTAAATTTGTGTAATTTTTAACATTTTCCAGCAAGAAATCAAATGAAAATCTGATGCTAATTTTCTGTCATTCCTCAACAGTTGGGTTCGGATCCAACTCGATTGTTGTTTTAGCTCGTGGCCACTAAAAAGCTTTCAAGCTTGTCCCATACCCATAATGCACCAACTCTCATTTACCGCTTTTGCATTCGGACGTGGTTGCTCTGAGCTCTTGAGTGCTTCAATAAAGAGATAAGTTCATTCCTTCTGCTGTTTTTTTTTTTTTTTTTTTTTTAGTATCTTCAAAATTTCTGGAAAAGGTCCTTCTGGCTTTAAAAAGTGCGAGAAATCCCTCTTTCTGATACACGCACTTTGTGCATATAGTTTTTTGGGCCTAGACCATCTTCAGGTAAATTCTTCCATCTGCAAAGGCCATAGTGACCACTGACGCATCCCAGATTGGGGGGGCATCTACTGGGGAAAATTGTCCAAGGCCCTTGCTCCCCCCGAAGAGGCCAACACTAATATCAGTGTCCTGGAAATTAGAGCAATGCCCTTAGCATTGCAGGCTTTCCAAAACTGTCTCCCTTTCAGGACAGTTACAATTCAGACAGACAAGGTGTCAATAGTTTGGTACATTAAAAGACAAGGAGGAACCAGGTCTTACCCATTGTGTTAAGAAGCTGTCAGAGTGTGGCAATGAGCGATATCATCCAACCATTTTTGATAGCAACGCATATTCTGGAGAAGTCCAGCGTGATAGCAGACAAATTGAGTGAGTCCGTTCTACTACCTCACAAGTGGTCTTTCAACATGAAGGTAGCAGAAATTATTTTTGGCCAGTGGGCCAGCCTTGCTGCAATCTGTTAGCATCCATCTCCCTTGAACAAGTGCACCAGCTTCTTTGCCCTAATCCCCCCACTGGAGGAATCCCTGAGATACTGTCTACTACATGATTGCCCCCCGGTCTCCTCTGTGTGTATCCCCATCTCCCTTGATCCACAAATTTATGCAGAAAGCTTTCCAGTTGAAGAGCAAAGTCATCCTCATTCCACCTTACTGGCTTCAACAGATTTGGTTCCCCTTTCTTTGTCCTTATCTAAATTACCCACCTTGCATTCTGGACCTCTTGTCTCACCCAACAGGCATGATTCATTTGGATATCTCAAACCTAAAGCTGACAGAGTGGTTTCTCCACTTCCTTTAATAGCCAGACAACCCATACGCTCATCCCCTGTCCATCATATACTTTTATCTTCCCATAGAGTTGCTACAAGAAAACTTTACAGAAGTAAATGGAAGAGGTTTGTTTTTAGGCACTTCATAAACCTGTTGACCAGTTTCCAGCCCCTGTACAAAATGTCTTTGAATTTTTGGCAATGATTGTCAGCAAAGGAGCTAGCTCCCCAACCATTAGAATTCAATTAGCAGTCATCTCTAATTTTCACATTGGATTTGAGAACTCCACCCTGGCTTCATCTAAACTTTGTAAGACATTTTTGGGAGGTGCCCTTCTTTTGAGATCTCCTTATAAAGTTTAAACTCCTCCATGGGTCTTAAATTTGGTACTGCAGGGCTTGATTCATTCTGCTTTGAACCAGCAGCGAAATGTGATTTTAAGTTTCTGACCTGGAAGGATATCACCTCTGCTAGAAGAATATCAGAACTTAAAGCACTGTCTTCTAAACCTCCCTACTTGATTTTTTATAGGGATAGGGTAACATTATGAACCAGTCCTCCTTTCCTTCATAAAATGGTGTCAGAATCTAACACCAACCAGTCCATTAGTCTGCCAGTTTTCTTATCTAAATTTGAAAACCAAGTTAAATATATGTTGCACTTATTTGATGGTCACAGACAATTACATTTCTGCTTACATAGAACAAAATAAATTAGAAAGAGATCAATTATTTGTCTCCTTTACAGATTCTAAATTGGGTAAATCAGTTGCAAGGGTAACTTTAGCCAGATGGCTGATGTCCTTACCAAAACCTATAAGGGTAACAATAACTATGCTCAGTTGCAAGGATTCTGCTACACTATAACTTTTCCTTTACTTAGCCCTGTTGATATCCTTGCATATTCATTCAAACATATCATCAGTCCGTTAGCAGAAAACATACTAACACTTGTACTGTTCTTTACTACAACCCATACCTGATAATGGCTATAATCTGTATCTGAAAATAGTATAAAACCTAACATAACTCCTGTTACTCTCATCTTACCTATACTTTAATTTTGCCAGTATGGGCATTTATTTACTTCTCAGTTATACAAATGCATAAATGTATTGTGAATGTAAAATTATTAATGTTTTTGTGAATGTGAAGAAAAAAAAAAACTGTTTTGTAATAATTGTTCATTCTACTAGATGTATCACTTGTCATGTAAATGTTCCCTGTACTACTTTAAATTTCATTAATTGCTTAGAATTGTATTAACCTAATATTGTAACATGGAGCTTTTCTCCTCGGGCCTCCACTGAAAATGGACCTGTGTCCAGTCGGACCCTCCCGGTTAACAAAAACAAAATAAAAATAAAAAAATAAAATAAGAGCCCATTCAGCTAGGTCCATGGCTACTTCTCCACTGTTTCTATCTAGGGCTTCCATGGACAACATATGTACAACTGCAACTTGGGCTAATTCTCATATCTTTATTACTCATCGTGAACTAGCTCTGGTTTTGATGGGACAAGCATCATTTGGCTCAACTGTGCTCAGGTATATCCTTCCTTAGAGTCCAGCTGGGATTTTAGGTAGCTGGGGACTCTGTCCCAGCTATTGCAGAATGAATGAAAATTGACATCAGATAAAGAAGTTATGTACTCACCATAACATTCCATTTGTGTTGCTCATTTTCATTCTTTCTCATCCCCCAACCTTTTTCACAATTGATTTCTGGAAGAATGAGAACTTGTAAAGACACCACTGTTTCTTATGTTGAGCTCCCGATAACTGCTGCTTCTGTCAGGAATATTATAATATTTCTTACATTATGTTAATCAGCAAACTAGATCTGAGTTATGTTAGGTGTTGGTACATTATGAGTAAAGGAGGATTTTGAGAGCTTTTTAGTGTCCATGGGCTGAAATAACGGCCAAGTGAGAGCCAAGGGTTGGATCCAAACCTAACTGTTGAGGAAGAAAGAAAATTGACAACACAGGTAGAATGTTATCATGGGTACATAACATCTCTTTTAACATCCCCATCTCCCAGTAAACTTCTTCAAAACCATCAGTGCCTCAGGGAGTCTCTCAGAATGTAGAAAATACCTCCAATACAGTGGTGTGTCTGAAAATTAGATATCTGCTAGTCTGCATAGCCAGTAGCACCACTGGAAAAGGGATAATTCTCCCACTTATGGAATTTGGCATTTCATTGGTCATTTCTGGCACTTATTTTTTATTTTTTTATTTTACATTTGTTGACCGGGCTAGTCCAGCTGGATACATTTCCATTTTCAGCAGAGGCCCGGGGAGAAAAGCTCCTCAAGAGTACAGAACAATGTTTTACTTAAATCAAAAAATAAGACAATTCAAAGTTTAACAGGTGGAAGTTCCATATAAAGTTAAGCTATTTTATGCATGAAAGATCATATTGGATTAGGTAGTTTAGTAAATAAGGAAATATGTTCAGTTCACAACACATTTGATTGTAGTATCTTATGTTAAGTATATATGTTAACATAGTAGGGAGACTGAGAGTCATATTTTGATATAGAAAGAGAGTCCAATCAATTGAAAGGCCAGTTATAATTCTGGTTTTCATTAGGCAGTTAGATTATACAGTAATTAAGACTTGTAACTTAATGAAAAGAAGACATGAGAGGTTAGTCTGGGTTCAGACAGGTGCACAACCAATGTGATTTGAGGTAGGTTTTAAGCCTGATTTTAAATTGTGTTAGTGAAGGTAGGGAGGTCAGGTCACTGGGGAGAGAGTTCCAGGTTTTACCTACGGTATTAGAGAACAGAGAGTCCCCTGCCTTATTGTAGGTTTTGCATATTTGTACTAGTATTTTGCTAGATGAGCGTAGGGTGTTAAGGTTGCTGTAGGGGGTGATAAGGTTGGTAAGAATTGGCGTGCTGTTAGGCTGATGCAGGATTTTATAGGCAAATGTTAATTGTTTAAATAGAAGTAGATTAGGTAACTCTAGCCAACCTAGTTTTTGATAAATAATACAGTGATGGGTCCTAAATGTAGAGCCTGTCGCAAATCTCGCAATATTGTTGTAGGAGACAGCCAGTTTGTTCATGTTGTTTTTTGAGAGGTTAGTATATATAGGGGAGGTATAGAGGAGGGTAGAGATTAAGTGGGTCTGGGCAATAGTAGATCTTGCTAGTGGGGTAAGAAAGGATTTGATTCTATAGAGGGAGCCTAGTTTTTTGTTGACTGTTTTTATGGTATTGTTAATGTGGCCTTCAAAGTTAAGGTTATTGTCAATTAGAACCCCTAGGAGTTTTGTGGTAGAGTTGGGGGATATGATAGTTCCATTGTTAGATGTGACAGTAAAGTGTAGAGGTGTGGCCCTGTGGGTGGGAGTAAAAAGTAGAAGTTTGTTTTTTTTGGGATTTAGGATGAGGCACTGATGTTGTAGCCATTCCTCAACTATGTTAAACACTTTTTGGGTGAGAGATTGAAGGTCTGCTGGAGTTGGGGCTGAGCATATTAATGTGGAGTCATCGGCATATTGTATTAAGGAAGCTTGAGGAATAACAGTATGCAGGTTGTTGATGAAAATAGAGAATTGAAGTGGTCCAAGTATAGAACCTTGGGGGACACCTAGTGCAATGGGGAGATGGGGAGATAGGTTGTTCTCCCACATAACTGCCTGTTTCCTATTGCTTTGAAACCATTGTATAGTAAGTGTATCAAGAGATAGGTTTTTCAGTGTGTTTATGAGAAGTTGGTGGTTAACCATGTTGAAGGCTTTAGAGAGATCAATAAAGAGGGCTGAGGATAGAGTGTTGTTGTTGCGATTTTTATTTATACAGTCGGAGAAGGATAAAAGGGCAGTAGTAGTACTGTGAAATGGCCTGAAGCCATGTTGGCAGTTAGCTAATAAGTTATCTATTAGGTGTTTTAACAGTTGCATATGAATGCACTTCTCCATGATTTTTGCCAGAGGAGATAGTATGGCAATTGGTCTGTAATTGGATAGTTCCCTAGAATTTCCACCCTTATGAAGGGGGGTAATGTGTGCAATCTTCCAAATGGAAGGAATTGCACCCTCAGAGATTGTTCTGTTAATCAGAATGGAGACTGGGTAGGCTATGGCATTTGCTGCTTTTTGTAGATATTCTGCAGGAAGGAGATCTGCTGCAGTGGTGTTAGGTTTGAGTTTTTGCAAAAAGGTACGGATAAGGGATAGGTTTGAGATGAAATGGGGGAGGTAAGGTAGTATTAGAGGGTGATAGAGGTGAGCTGTTTGGGAGATAGTTGATTGGTAAGAGACTGAATGGTCTCAGTGAAGAAGGTATTAAAGGTACTTGCAATTTGCTTTGGATTGTCCTGGTCAGTACCTACAGGGGAGGGAGTGACAGTACAGCCTGGGTGTAAGAGTGTATTTATACCTGCCCAAAATTTTTGAAGTTTACTTTGCTGGGTATTTTGGAGTTGAATGTAGTACTTTCTTTTATCTGACAGTATTGCTTTTTTTTGTGTCATTTCTTAGCTGTCTGAACTTTATGTGATGATCTTGGTTTTTAGTAGTACGCCATTTGGTCCAGATTTTATTTCTGAGTAGCATTTTTTGTTTTGTCTCTTTTGAGAGCTAGGGGGCAGGTTTGTTCCTAGTTTTAATGGTCCTTTTTGGAGCATGGAGGTCAAGAATATTCAGAAATTTACTATTAAAGTAGATTACTGCTTCCTCTAGGATTAGACTTTTGAGGGGTGACCAGTTGCATGCTTTAAGTTCATTTTGGAAAATATCAGGGTTAAAATTTTTATTACTCCTAATTGTTCTATAGGTAATTGGATTTGGGATATCAGTCTTGAATCTGATTATGAAGGTGAGTGCATGGTCGCTTATATCCTCAGGGAGAGTCCCTACTTTATGATGTCTATTTATTAGTATCCAATCTAGGGTGCTTTCATTGTTATTGTGTTTATTGGTCCTTGTGGGGGAACTTATAGTTTGAGTAAACCCATGTAGGTTAAGATGGGTAGAGGGCTGTTCAGAAGTACAGCTTTTCCAATTAATATTAAAGTCTCCAAGTACTATTGTTTCTTGGGGATAATTGGCTGATAGCCAATTTAGGATATTTTCTAGGATATTAGAGTTATTCCCTGGGGGAAGGTAGACAGCAATAATATATATGGATTTATGGTTGAGTTGGAGTTTGGAGATGAGTATTTCTTCATTACTAGTTAGAGGGGGCTTAGAGTCAATAGAGGTCACTTGTAGTCTGGATTTGTATAGTATAGCTATTCCACCTCCATTTTTAGCTAATCGGTCTAGTCTTAAGATGCTATATCCTGGTGGAATACATTTGTTGTTTTGTATAGATGGTTTGAGCCAGGTTTCAGTAAGACACAGGATATCAAATGAATGCATGTCCATGAGAGCATGTATTTGGGCAACCTTATTATTTATGCTTCTTGTGTTAAGATGGGCTATTAATAGTGAGTTGGGAGGTCTGATAAGGGATTGGGTAGTAGTGGGGGGTTGCTTTATGGGTCACTCTAGAATGTGTAGAGTTTGGGCCTGGGTTGGGTTGGATATCTCCATCTATTATTGATTGGAGTTGATTGCTAAGTGTAAGTTGCAGGTGTTTACATATTAGGAACGGAGATTTTTTAGCTTTAGGCCTATAGTATTTGATGTTATTTAGTCTGTGATATTTTGCTTATAGGTAGGCTATTGTACTAGGTGTGTTTGAATGAGTTTGAGTGTAAGCTATGGGTGTTGAGGAGGTTTGCTTTATTGGGTAGTAAAGGTTTATGTGGTGGAGATGTTTATAGAGTGTAAGTAGATAAAATATAATAAGAATAGGTATGTAGGAGGATAGATGTAGGAGTTTCCATTGTGGATAGGTAGATAACAGTGACATAGTGGCAGGGTTGAAAATAGAGTAATGATAAGATAAGTAAGTTGGATAATGTAGGTGAATCTTGGGTGTGGAGGTTCTGGCACTTTAAGGGGTGGGATGCTATGATTGGTGGTTATTGAAGGAGGTGTGGTTTGTGTGATTAAATGTAGGAGCACTGGGGGTGGGTGGGAATTGGGGGCAGGGTAGGGGAGCGGAGTGAGCCTGCAGGGCAAACGGAGCGGGATAGAGCCAGTGAAGAAGGAGTACCCCAGGAACAATCAGTGAAATGCTGACTGCTGAGGTAAGGTGAAGATGTGAATGGAGGAGAGTGAGTAGATGTGAGAATAGAGGAGTGAGCAGGACTGGGATAGCAAAGAATAGTAAAAGCAAAATGTATGATAATATGTGTGTCGGAACAATGAGATAGTTTTACAGGCAAATACTTAGGAAAAGGATGCTATCCAGTGGAAAAGGATAGAAAGAAACAATAAGCTTTCCTAGTGTGCTTTCAGGTCTAGGAGTAGAGTAGGGGAACAGAACTCAGCAGCTTAGATAACTTGTGGGTAATGTGATGAGGTTTGGGAGAAAGGATTAGAGTAGCGTGTGTGTGCTGGCTGACCTGGCTAGGGAGCAGTCCTCAGTTACATGGCATAATATAGTTCAAGTATAGTAATAACTACAGTCGTTATAACACGTACTTTCTTGGTTCCTTGTGAGATAGAGGCTTAGGGAGAGGATTGGCTCTATCCTTTAGTTCGGGTAGAGACCAATTGTCTTAGCAGAAGGTTTAGATCTTGGCTTTCAGGCAGGACAGATTCTCATTCACTAGTTCAGGGCAAGCAGGGTGGAGTGCTGGGTGAATAAAGGGAGAAAAGAAGACAAAAAGGTAGGTAAACAGAGTGTTAGTGGCAGACAAAATTAGCTGTTCCACAAAAAATGTCAGATTAAGTGGTAGTACCAAAAAACGGTCAGAATGGCAATGATGTGGCTGTTAAATAAACAAATTTCCTTATTTGACTTTAGTTGATGCATTCACAAAATTTATCACTGTACAAAAGTTGAATATAATCAGTTCAATCACATTAGGTTCATAGCAGCATAGCAAAGGTTATGTAGGGCCTGATATACAAGTACATTCTAAGTATTCACAGTATCTAGGGGCTAGTTAGGTATCACAGCATGATTTAGCTGCAGCACAAAAGCATAAAAAATCAGAAAAAAAACACCTTTAACGCTACTGAAACAGTATGGTTCCTGTTGATAGACTATAAAGGCAATGAACATATATAACACTTAACCATAGTTTTAAGTACACAAAGCATTTAAATGCTTGATTACTTTGGCGTTATCAGTTTAAAAACATCTCACCTAGTAGTAAGGCTTGCTACCGATATGTACAGTTTAGATATAGGTAGCTTGATTACTTTGGCGTTATCAGGTAACAGAGGGCAAACAATAAAAAAGTTAGGAATCCCCTTACTAACAGCCAGGAAGCACTAAAAGCAATAAGAAATTAGGAATCCCCCTTACTAACAGCCGGGAAGCACCAGAAAGCTAAAAACAACATGTACCTGGTTCCAAAACAGCAGCACAAGCAATACAAAATTAGAAATCCTAGTATAGAAAATTAGAACTCCCTTTCTACAGTCGGAAGCACCAGCACGCTAAAAACAACTTATACCCAGTTCCAAAAGAACAGGGAAAAGAGTAGAAATTTAGTAATCCTAGTATAGAAAACTAGAAATCTCTTACTGACAGCCAGCCTTATACCATCTGCATTAGGGCACAAATCCTTTTAATGATTGGTATCAAGGTAATGATGCAATTACCTCGCTAAAAACACCATTATGTTATCTTTACCAAAGGTGAAGTCTTATACATAGCATGTAGTGGTAACATTGCCTCCTGTTTCAGTCTGAACTGAAGTTTTTTTAGTTGGAGTATTGTTTCTCCCTGGGCTCCTTTCTCTAACAAAAATTAGTTCACAGACTGAAGTCCTCTGTCTTCTTGTTTTTACTTTGCTAGCCCCTAATTATGCACTTCTTGAGACTTTCTCTTCCACATAAAATACAACCTTTAACTAAAAATCTCAGAATAGATTAAACGTGTTCTGTATTCATAGAAACATTGTATTTGAGAGGAAATAAAAACCACAGTATTTACAACAGGTTTAAGCTTAAGAATCATAATCAGGAATATGTGACAAATTATTTTGACACGGAACAGGGAATTTCTTATGATCTAGAGGTGCTATAAGTTAACATGTGGTCAGACTTCTTGGAAATGTCAAAGTCTAAAAATGCAGTCAGTGCGTGTAATTTGTGTTCTGTCTACCAAGCTAAGATTCTACTGCAACAGTCCAGTATTATCTGACCTTTGGCATGTATAGCATGTATACAGCACATGTTAAAATTGTCAGACTAGAATCTTTTAATTGCGCATCTGTTTACCTGCCAAACGTACATCACCATAAACACAGCTACAGTTTACTGGCTGTTTTTGAAGATTGGATCCTTGACACTGCAAAAGCAGACAAAGACATTCTTATGAATAAAAGTCAACTTTTTTGTTTTACTTTCCCAGGATGTTCTTTGTGTTTCACTGTTGTAGTCATTGCATTTGGGTAATCTGCTGGCAGGTTGCCCTCAGTCGGACTGATTAACAAAGTCTTGGGTCCTGCATCGGTTGCTGTCTCCTCTTCCGTGATGTCAGGTCATCAGGGGTATAAAACATGCAGCCGACACCATTACATTAGTCTTTCTTGCCGCACGGTGCCCGAAGCAGAAGCAGTTCGCAAGTGCTGGCCGATTCCTGAAATTTTTGTTTTCGAGTTTCAGATCCGAAGTCTTCAACTAAAAAGCTAAGTACCCCAAGGGGAAACTTTTTCTTGCTCCTTACCGATGTCAGTAAAAGTTAATAATTGCATTACTTGTGGGAAGCAAATACCTCATAAGGATTTTAATTTGTACTGTATTCCTTGCCTAGGCCCAGACCAATAACGTACCTTGCTGTCGGTTTTGTGCTTTATTTAATCAAAGCATTATCAAATGTCGGTACATTTTTGTTTCTAAATATTTTGGCTTATGCTTTAATTATCCAGAAATGTCGTTGGTTAGCAATCTGACTACCGGAATACCTAAAAAACGTAAAGAAAAAGACAGAGACAGGCCATTGAGTTCCAAAACTGCCAACGATACTTCTTCTAAGCCAGTCGCAAGTTCGCCGATATTCAGTGAGGCACTTTCGCAGCCCCTGATACCCGCTACTTCTGATTTGCAGGCCTCTACTGAGACCCATTTGGAGTCCAGTATGCCACGAGATGCTTCATGTATGGAACCTGCTGATGTCTATACCTTGGATGGGTCCGGAGCTGCTGTGCAGGCACCGGCTTCTGAGCGTGTTTTCAGGCCTACAGATTTGTATATTAGACTGACGCCATCTTCAAAACTAAGGCTAAAATCATGACCTACCTATGCCTAACAAAACGATGCCTGGGCCACATGTGCAGGCCCCTATGCCTAAAAAACAAATGATCAAATAACCCCCCCCCTTTCTATAGCTTTTGGCTATACCTCCTGTTCTAGACATTGTTGATGATGTTTTTTCTGAATCTAGTATGGCTCCTGATTCTCTGCCTCCGGCTCCTTGTAAGCCAGTCAGATACTACAGAGTTCCTGACTCCCACAAATTCCTTTTCAAAAAATCCTGTTGCAGATCCTGAAACCATTAGGGCATTAAGGCTTCTACTACTAAAAATCCTACCCATTCTGATAGAGATTCCAGGGCGCTGGATAGATGGGATAAGAAGGTTTACACTTCTGCAACCTTGGCAATCAGGCCTTCAAACTGTCAGTTACATATGCTAAAATATCAACAGCATATCATGGGACTGCTTAAACAGAAAATTATGTGAATTTCTGACTGTGTGGAAAACAAAGATTTAAAGGATTTATTGCATTCAGCTGAACAAGTCGGAAAACATACTTTGCAATGTGGTTTTGATTCTTTGGAGGCCTCTTGTAGGGCTGCTGTTACTGGGTCTGTGCTAAGAAGACATGCTTGACTCAAAGAGCAAAATCTGCCTGATCATGTTAAAGCAAAATTGTCTGATGCTCCTTTACAACAGGACCGTCTATTTGGTAATAAGGCTGAAGAAGTTTTAAAAAAGATGGAAGATAAAGCTAAATCTATGCAAACTGTGAAAGATTTCTTACAAGTGCATCCTCCAAGATTTAGTAAGCACTGGCCTACTAAGAACTGATCCTTTCCATTTTCTTCGAGAGCCACTCAAGTCAAACCCAGACATTCCAAAGGCTCCAGGTTTCAGTCACAAGGGACTTTCCAAACAAAACAATGGGGTGCCTCCTCTTCCAAATCTGGAAACAACAAAACACCTTCCTTTGGTAAGCAGTCTCAATGACTTCCCTTTACACCTACCAAGCACTTACCTTTTAGCCATCCCTTTGCTGGGAAAACTGGCTCTTCATGGAAGAAACTGGCAACTTATAACCCAGGACAAATGGGTTTTAAATATAGTATCCCAGGGATACAGATTTCATTTCCACACGTTGTCAATTCCAAACGGATGGCCAGATCTGCCCTCAAATCAATAGGCAGAGGCCCAGAAACAAGTACTTTCCCTCATAAGCATGGGGGGCTATTCAACCAGTACCAGAAGAGGAAAAGGGACAAGGTTTCTATTCAAGACTTTTCCTGGTACCCAGAAAAGACAAATCATGTTGTCCAAGATGCCTGGTTGGCAACTCTAGATTTAAAAGAGGCTTACCTGCATATCCCAATCAGGAAATCTTGTAGAAGATACCTCTGCTTCAAAGCAGGCTACTTGCATTACCAGTTCTCTGCACTGCCCTTTGGCTTATCTACTGCGCCCAGGGTCTTTACAAAGTGCCTGGCTCCAGTAATTGCATTTTGCAGGCAAAGAAATATTCAAATATATCCATACCTGGACGATTGTCTAATTCAGGCAGAAAACAAGGACACTCTTCTACACCATCTGGCATTTGTAAAAAGGGTTTTAACTTGTCTGGGGTACGCTATAACTGAAATCACAACTGGTACCCTCTCAACAAATTACATTCCTGGGTGCGAGCTTGAATACAACTGCCCAGATGGCTTTCCTTATGCCAGAGAAGCAAACACATTTGGTGACTTACTTCTAACAGGTGGCCACAAAAACCCTGCTTTCTGCAAGACAAATACTGCAAGCCTTGGGGTTCATGGCCTCCTGCATTCTTCTAATTCCATATGCAAGACTGCATATGAGGAAACTTCAAGTGGTACATAAAAAGCCTATGGAGTCAGCATTGTCACAGCCTGGAAACTGATGCCTATCATACCTTGCCTGCAACTAGAGTTCCTATGGTGGGCAGACGCCTGCCACCAAAACAAGGGACTGCCATTCACACCACCCCCTGCTGCCCAAACCCTAACTATAGATGCATCAGACGATGCTTGGGGGGCACACCTGGCAGGGAAGTGCATTCATGGCAGATGGAGCACAAATCAAATGCACCTTCATATCAATCAGAAAGAAATGCTAGTTCTACAGAATGCACTGACCGCCTTCAAGGACTACCTTCATCCAGGACAACTAATGATAGACAGACAACACCACAGTTGTGTGGTACATAAACAAGCAGGGGGTACACACTCCTACCCCCTTTGCAGACTAGCCATGGCATTGTGGAATACGGCCTTGACCATTCAAGTACAAGCTCAATTCCTGCCAGGAAAGCTGAGTACTCTGTCAGACGAACTAAGGAGAAATCTCATGGACCCACACAAATGAAAACTGGAACCACGGATTTTCAACATGTTGCCACGCAAATGGGGGAGCCGAGACATAGATCTTTTTGCCTAACCCCAGAACTATCAGTTGGACAAATTTTGCACAAAAACTCATCACAAAATAGCCTGGAAAGTGGATGCTCTGTCCTTCAGCTGGAAAAGTCTATGCCTTTCCCCCTCTGCCTCTGCTCTCCAAAGTTCTACGAAAAGTCAGACAGGACAAACCAAAAATTATTTTGATTGCTCCAGACTGGCCTCGCCAACACTGGTACTTACTCCTGCGCAATGTGTCACACCTTCCACCTTGACACCTGCCTCAGACACCTTACTTACGTTCTCAGCAAAACAACCAAATTCTGCACACTCTGCTCCAAACATCGAATCTTGCAGCGTGGCTAATCACCTAAATTCACCCTTAGCATCCCTCAGCAAACCTGTGATGGATGTCATTTTGGAAGCGAGAAGGCCTAGTACTAGAAAATCTTATGCTGACAAATGGAAAAGATTCTGTGCCTGGAATCAATCTCAAGGGATAAGCCCAGCAGTGCCCAACAGTCCTCAGATTTTACAATACTTAACTGAGATGCTTCACAAGGGCCTGTCCTTTTCTTCCATAAAAATCCATGCCTCAGCCATTTCAGCTCATTACAACACAGAACCTCCCCTCTTCTCTCATCCTCTGCTAAAGCAGTATCTCAGAGGGGCCAAAAACTTAAGAGCACCCAGGAGAGTTCCAACCCCTGCCTGGGACCTCAGTTTTGTATTGGAGAAGCTCACTCTCCCTCCTTTCGAGCCAGCTGCTACTGCAGACTTAAAAATTCTCTCCTGGAAAACAGCTTTCCTTTTAGCAATCACTTCAGCTGGAAGGATTTCCGAATTACAGGCTCTTATGGTAGTGGAGCATTTCGTCATTTTTCATGCGGACAGGGTATCTCTCAGGACCAATCCATTCTTCATGCCTAAGGTGATATCCAGTGTGGCTGTTAATCAGACATTTCATTTGCCAACTTTCTTTCCCAATCCACAGAACAAGGGGGAGTGGCTTCTGCATTCATTGTATGTACACAGACAACTTAGATTTTACTTAAACAGGACAAAATCTCAAAGAAGATCTGAACTGCTGGTGGCATTTGCTGCAGGGGCAGAGGGAAAGGCTATTTCAAAGCAAACCATGTCCAAATGGATAAGCCATTGTATTCCTTTCTGCTATATGCACCATGGTAAAACTATCCCCCAGGGGATCAGATCCCATTCCACCTGGGCTGCATCTACTTCAACAGCCTTTCTCAGAGGTGTTCCTACCAGAGACATTCTAGAAGCTACCTGGAGCTCAGTTCATACTTTCACCAAACATTACCATTTACCACTTTTCTCTAAATCCAGAACTGGCTTTGCCACTGCTGTCCTGCAGGGCCTTATAGCTGGTCCTAATGCTGTATAATTCCATCCACCCAACTATAGCTTTGGGAATCTACCCAAATGTAATAACTGCAACAGTGAAACACGAAGAACATAGTGCAGTTGTGTACACTTACCATAAATGCAGATGTTCGAGTGTATTCACTGTTGCAGTCCTGGTTACCCTCCCTCCAGCCCCCTATTTTTCTCTGGCTATATCTCTTTCTCTCACTGTGCTTAAAAGTCCTTTTGGTGTATTTGCTTCTGGTTGGAGGTATAATTTTTGTGTTTTTAATTTTATTTGCTCCTCATTGGGGGGGGCACCTGACATCTGTAGTAAGAAAAACTAATGCAATGGTGTCGGCTGCATGTTTTATACCCCTTACGACCTCACAGAAGAGGAGACCGCAACTGATGCAGGACCCAAGACGTTTGTTAATCAGGCCGACTGAGGGCAACCTGCCAGCAGATTACCCAAATGTAATGACTGCAACAGTGAATGCACTCGAACATCTACATTTCTGGTAAGTGTACACAACTGTACTTTATGGGTGATAGTTAATTTTTACAGTAGACAGTGCGTCCCTCTTTTCATAGTCTTTCAGAGAACATGGGGAAAAAACTGGGATCAGCAGAAGAAAGCCTGGTGAGGTAAAGGAAGCTTCTGAACCAGTTTCACCATTTTGCACTCACTGCACTGTTTTATGAGGTGTGTATTTCATGTACAGTTCCTGGTCTTTCATGCAGGTGTATCAGTGTATAATACTGATCCTTTCAAAGGGAAACATTCATAGGCATATCAAAAGCCACTTCTGGCCTTTACTGTTGCTTGGGGCATGCCACTGATTCCAGTTGTTTTGTAGATGTGGCATAGAGCCCTACTTCGGGCGCCTTACTCCATGAAAACAAAAAGCACATTACATCATGCCTAGTAAGCAGAGGCATTTGCTGCACTGATTGCCACCAGTTTGATGGTACAACATTCAAGGCTAGAGTTGCTGTTTTCCACAAAATGCAGAAAAAAGAAACAATTGGTAGGTGGCAGCTTTATGTGCACCTCAAAAGAGACATGGGCTGCAGGTTGCCTCCCGACTCACTCTTATTATAATGTAAAAAATACACCCCTGAAGAAGCAGCTGCTAGGCACACAGTTTAACTGATGAAGTCAAAAGTTAAGTGCTTTTATCCAGAACAACCACGCATCACATCAGAAAACACAAAACACTTCAAGCTCGCTATTTTAAAGTCGAATTTTCAGAAATAGCCAGTGCATTGGGAAAACAGCATTGCTGTTGTCATAGTTAAAGCATTATTATATACTGACATACTTTTTTTTAAATGTAACATAAACATGTAACCAATAAATGTTCAGTCAACAGTGTCAAATTAGGTTAGTAAAAAATCTCAACCATAAAGGAATTCTAAACTACAAAAGAACGCAGTTTCAAAATGCATGTTACTGATATGATATAATTTAAACTTGGATGGGAACTGGCATTTAAAATAGCTGCCACCATGGGCCTGAATTTAAATGACTTGCTGTAAGTGAAAGTGACAACTTACACTGAGATCAGGCTAAGAGTAGGCATTTTGAAATCTGACCACCCTAACAAGCGTGTTTATAGATGGTCCTTCTTATACTGAGAGCAAGTTTTTCAAAATCAGGGTAGACTTACACTGAGACCAACTCTTTTGGAATTTGGCCCCATAATGCCCTCTTCTCCAAAATGTCACCCCAAGGCCCACCACTAAGGTTTTTGTTAACCCTGTAAAACAAATAAAAACTTGTGTGGGGAATTTTGATAAATGCTTGTAGAGGACATTGATCTTTCACAATGTCATACAAATACTCATAAATCCATTCACTAACCTCATTTTCAAGCTTTAATCCAACCTTTTCCTTAAATTCATTATTATTAAGAAATAGCCCTCTTTTTTATGATATGTATTCTACAGAAACTATGTAGAGTATATGTGGTTACCAAAGCTTTAATGCCTTCCCTTGTGCTTAGCAAGGAGTTTATTAGCTATTCAGATATTGAAATTAGGAAGGATTTTGTCCACCAACAATTTGTTTCCAACATTTTCAGAAAGCCAGCCTGTTCCAGTTTACTTATCCATTTTATCAGCTGTCACAATAGGTATATAAAGAAAGCTGTTGTGAATGGTCATCTCGTTCAGCTGGCCAGAATGGCTTGCTAATTTGATACTGTTGTATCTGAGTATGACAAGTTGAGATATATGTAACTAGAGCTCTTAAAACCTAATCTGCTGTTAATCTTCATTCATTCATTCATGACTGATGGGTTTTGGTTCTATCCTTGGAACTGACTCGGCCGATACAAGAAGCTCGCACAAGACAAAATCTCTCAACCTAAGGTTATCCATAGTACCCCTCTCCTAATCTCCCCAGATCTCGTTTGCCATATAGAGTTTCAAGATGTGTCAGGGCAGCTGTCAAGCTAAGTGTTTTGTCTTTTTCTCTATTTGACAATTTAGCAGTATATTTCTCTTCAATCTACCCCCTGTCTTAGTCATTTGTAACTAAAGATATATTTCCCTCTGTGTGAGTGAATTTTTTGTCCCTTTTCTCTTCCTTTAACTTGTTGGTATTTCTTCATACCATTGCTAGTACAGGCTCCTCCCTTCTCTACCCTTGGATATTTTAAATACTATCCTTGGCATTCTTTTCTTTCTTTCCTTCCCTTTACCCTTCAAGGTATGTTCCTGTTACCATTGTTGGTATTAAAAAAAATAAATAAATATCTCCTTTTCTTCTGTCTGCATGAGAGTCTATCTCTAGTCCCATAATAAGAGTATTTTATTTTGTTTATTGTGGTATAATTACTGATCTGAAGTAGTTAAATTCATTTGTGCAGCAACCTATAGGATCCGGATCTGACCTCGGATCCGAGCCGGCAATTTTCAACAGCTTTAGATCCGAGCTCCAAGCTCCTCCCCCTACCCATAATCCCCTGCCAACCCTGACTGACCCCAGATCTAATTTGCCACGATTATCCAACAGCAGCTTGATCCACAACTCCAGGCGTTAGAGACTTTTGTGAGAAAAAAAATACCTTTTTCCTCTCCTTTCTTCTGTTTTTTGGTTGTGAGTGTTTACAGGTCCCTTTTTTGTGAAAACCCTCTCTAGTTTAACACCATATTTTTGTCATTTACCTCCCCCTTCCTTCATGGTTCCGTTAGGGTTGTGTGTGTGTGTGTGTGTTTGGGGCCTAATGTGTGTGTTTTTCTCTCTTAGTTGAAATGGCTGAGTCCCCAAAATTTATCTTTTCTAAGTGCACCGAGTGTAGCCATAAGCTGTCCCTGGCGGATGGCCACACTCTGTGTGTGTTGTGCCTTGAGGCTGAACACCTGTCTTCTGGTTATTCCATCTGTGCAGCATTCAATCCCAGGGCACTCAAGGACCGGAGGTCTAAGCTGATTCTGGAGGGTCTTCTGCCCCCGGATTCGGCTTCTACCTCCAGTCCTCCTGTGGCTCCCATTGCGGCGGCTGCCACTCCTGCTTCCCTCCCCCCAGCCGGGACTCAACCTCCCGCCTTAGACCCGGAGGAGAGGGAGGCCAGGAAAGAGAAAAGGGAGAAGCACCACAAGCGGTGGGCTGAGGCCTCCACTTCGGCCCCCCCCGGCTAAGTGGTCTTCTCCCTCCAGGACTTCTGGGTCTCCTCCGTCATGGATCCGTTCCCCGTGCTTTTCACCGGGTCCTGAGGAGGAGATCCGATCTCCTTCGAGGTCATCGAGGCAACACTCCTGTCCTGCCTCGGTGGCCTCATCGAGATCAACCCGAAGTCTCACGGATGCAGATTTGGACCGGATGATGAGAAGATTCCTCCAGGCCCAACTGCAGATGGGAGTGCTCCTGCCTCCCCCCCATCCGGGGGCTTGACCCCTTTTTTTGCTCCGATAGTTCCTTCTCCGTCCCGCTTCCCGGGCTCGGAGTCTTCAGAGCCGGGCAGCCTTGGAGCCGGGGGTGTGTCGGCACCGATAGTCTCGGGTACTTCGGCGCCTACACTTCCCTCGAGTCTGTCGGGTCCATTTTCTTCGGATCCGAGCTCTCTGAGCCGAGGGCTGAGCTTCGGATCTGGGGGTATCGGTATGCCTTCAGCTCCGTCCAGGTCGGAGCATACTGGTCCGTCGGATCCGATCGCTTCGGTGCCAACCCCGATCTGTCCATGGGATACGAGTGAGGGTCTGCTTTCGGCTCCCAGAGAGAGCAGCTCTCCTTCGGCATTTGACGTGGTGTAGAGGGCTCTGTCGAGAGATTCCAGGCCCCCAGCCCTTGCCACGGCTTCACCCTGCACTCCTTCTCTGTTGGGCTCAACTTCCATCACCCGGCCCCAGGGACAGCCTGCTCTGACATCCCAGGTCGTTCCTTTGGAACAAGACGTGGCTGGTGAGACCTCCTCGGACAGCCCCCCCCCCGAGGAGGTTCCTCACAAGCGAAAGTGCAAAAGGAGACACCTGGACTCCCTAGAGTCCTTAACTGAGGACACGGATTTGGAGGAGGGTGAAGGCTCCCCAAGATCGCCCCCCAAAGATGCCTCATTTGGTGACATCATGGAGATGCTCAGGATAAAGGGGGGGGTGGTCTGCCCCAAAGCCTATCTCGGACGAATCCGTGTTCCTGGAGGCATTTGAAGCAGGCCCGTCTACCTCTTTGGTGTCCCCTCCAGCCGACCCCTGGTAGATTTGATTGCTACCAGGGCGTGGAAGGAGCCGGACACTGTGGAGCCAGTCCCCAAGTGCCCAGACAAGATTCTTAGCCCACCCTCTGACAAGTCCCACTGGAGTAAGGGTCCCCCTGTAGATGCCATGTTGGTGGCGGCGGCCACCAAGAGGGAACTAGCTCAGGAGAGTCCCTCGGTCCATCCCCCGAGCAAGGAGTCTCGGTCGATGGATCGTTTAGGGAAGTGGGTCTTTAGTTCGGCTACCTTCTTTGTGAGGTCGCTGAACTACATGGCACATGTGCTTCGACTGCAGCGGGACCTTATCAAAGAGTACGCTGCGTCACCCCCCCCCCGAGTCCATGTCGGTGGAAGACAAACGTTTGCACTCCACCCGGATGGCCACTCTCCGATCCATGTCAAACACTTCTATGTGGCTACTATCCCATGCCACGGAGGGAGCCGCTAGAGCCAGCGGAGCTGGCCTTGTCATGAGGCGTCAGGCCTGGCTCCGGCACTGTGATTTCACGGAACCCTTCAAGGCGTCTTTCGCTAATGCCCCTTTCGATGGTTCTGCACTTTTTGGCAAAACTGTTCGCGATACCTTGGTCCAGAGCGAGAAGGACGGGAAGACGTTGTCTGCCGTCGGAGTCTGCTTCTCTGCTCCCCAGAGGTCCTTCTCCAAGAACCAAAAGGGACAGAAGAAGATGTGGTTCCGGAAGTCGCAAAAGTCCCGTCCCACTCCGGACGCCCAGCCCTTCTGCGGCAGAGGAGGGCAGGGTGGATGCTGCCCTAGAGGCAGAGGGGGCCCGCGGAACTTTTGATCCAGGGAACCCTTCTCGGACCAACCCACACAACACCCCTGAGGGGTTGCCCGACTGCTCCACTCAGGAAGCAGTCGGGGGACATTTCACGAAGCACCTAGCAGCTTGGGAGTCCATCACGACAGACCGCTGGGTGCTTCGCATTATATCCAGAGGATATCAGAATCCCTTTTCTCTTTACCCACACAGCCCCAGATACCTCCCCGATGTCCCATCCGATCAGAGGGAGGCCGCAGCAACAGAAATCCAACAGTTGCTGGAAAAAAGAGCCATCCAACACGTCCCCCCAGACCAGTGCGGGTCGGGGTTTTACTCCAGGTTCTTCTTGGTGCCAAAAAAGACGGGGGACTTAAGACCTATCCTCGACCTCTCCCCCCTGAACCTGTCAGTAACCAAAGAGAAATTCCGCATGGTCACCCTTCAATCCATTCTCCCCCTTTTGCGGGAGAATGACTGGATGTGCTCTATAGACCTCAAGGATGCGTACTACCACATTCTGATGCACAGGCGATCCAGAAGGTTCCTCCGCTTCCAGCTAGGAGCCAGTCATTTCCAATTCAGGGTCCTTCCCTTTGGTCTCACCACAGCCCCCAGGGTGTTCACCAAAGTGTTAGCAGTGGTTGCGGCCCACCTGAGGCTCCAGGGAATCCAGGTCTACCCGTACCTGGACGACTGTCTCCTGACCGCCCCGACAAGGCATCTACTCTGCGCAGCCAGAAACTACTTTCTTCGTCTAGCTCCCCGGCTGGGGATCACTGTCAACATAGAGAAGTCGTCTCTTACTCCGACTCAGACTATAGACTTCATAGGGGCACGATTAGACACAAACAAGCTCCTAGTTTTCTTGACCACAGACCGGCTACGAACCCTGAGGCTACATGTGCGGGCCATTCTACATTCTCCAGCTCCTCTGGTGGAATTGGTCCTGAGGGCTCTAGGCTCAATGGTGGCGGCAATCAACCTTTTGCCAATGGCGCATTTGAACATGAGGGTCTTGCAATGGACCCTCCAGGTCCAGTGGTCCTTCCTTCGATTTCCTCTGAGCCATCCCATTCCCATCAGCAGGGCTTGCAAGAGGGCCCTCTTATGGTGGCTCCAATCTCCGAACCTCCAGGAAGGATGCCCCTTTTCTATGGCCCCTCCCCTAGCCACAGTGACCACGGATGCCTCCCACCTTGGGTGGGGGGGGGCATTGTTCGGACAGTACATTCCAAGGCACGTGGGCCCTCACGGAGACCTCTTTGCATATCAATGTCCTAGAGATGAGGGCAGTGCTGTTAGTGTTGCAAGCACTTCAGCACCTTCTTCCTGTAGGAACTATTGCGATTCAGTCCGACAATATGTCTGTTGTCTGGTACATCAACAAACAGGGGGGAACCAGTTCCTACCCACTCTGTCGAGAAGCCATGAGGGTGTGGGAATGGGCGATCTCCACCAACCGCTTCTTATAGCAACGCACATTCCGGGGCGGTCCAATATCCCAGCGGACAGACTAAGTCACACCATCCTGTTACCACATGAGTGGTCTCTGAATCCCGAGATAGCGAATTGGATTTTCGCCGAATGGGGTCAACCCTGTTGCGATCTCTTTGCTTCTCCCTCGAACACAAAATGTTACGACTACTTTGCTCTCATTTCCCCCTCCGGGGAACCTCCGAGAGAAGCTCTGGTGCATGCTTGGCCTCCCGGTCCACTTTATGCTTTCCCTCCTCTTGCTCTGATGCTGAAGTTTCTGCAGAAAGCCAGCCGGTTGGGGAGCAGAGTAATCCTCATTGCCCCATTCTGGCGTCGTCAACCCTGGTTCCCTTACCTTTGGTCTCATCTGGTGAATCCTCCTTGGATTCTGGATCCCCATCCAGATCTAATATCCCACCCTCTAGATCTCCCAGTCCCGAATCTGGACAATCTCAAGCTCACAGCTTGGCTGCTCCAGTTCCACTTGTAGCTAGGACTCCCGGTATCTCTTCCCCAGTTAAAACTATTCTAGTAGCAGCGCACAAGCCTTCTACTAGAAAGGTCTATAGTAGCAAATGGAAACGTTTCTCCATTTGGGCGGAACGTCGAAATTTGGATCCTTTCACAGCTCCTTTGCCAGCGGTATTAGACTTCCTGTCAGGGCTGTTTCATCAGGGGGCTAGTTCCTCCACAGTCAAGGTTCAACTAGCAGCTATCTCTCATTATCACATGGGAAATGAACTGGGCCCCTTGATCACCACGAAATTGTGTAAGACTTTTTTGAAGGGCACCTTTCTGCTCAGACCTCCAGTGAAAGATGTAGTCCCTCCTTGGGATTTAACGCTGGTGCTTCAGGCCTTAACAGCTCCCCCGTTTGAGCCTGCAACTCAGTAGAGCTTAAATTCTTGTCATGGAAAACGGCCTTTCTTGTCGCTATCACCTCGCTCGAAGGGTCTCTGAACTACAGGCCCTCTGTGTAAAACCCCCATATTTGACTTTTCACAAGGATAGAGTCTACATCAGGACCAATCCCGCCTTTCTTCCCAAGATTGCCTCTGAATCGAATATTAACCAGTCCATCAACCTACCAGTCTTCTTCCCTAATTACCAAAACAAAGGGGAATACAAGTTACACTCCCTGGATGTGCATAGACAACTTCGCTTCTACATCCACAGGACATCTGGTCATAGGCAATCTGACCAGTTGTTCGTCTCCTTTGCCAAATTTAACTTTGGTAAATCTGTGTCTAAAGTCACGCTGTCTAGATAGATCTCGCAGTGTATCCTTTTAGCATATGAAAGTTCTGGCAGGCACGCACCTCAGGGAATCCATGCCCACTCTACTCGGTCTATGTCTACCTCTGCGGCTTTTAGAGCTAGAGTCTCTTTGGATGATATTTGTTCAGCAGCCACTTGGGCCTCATCTCATACCTTTATCAATCACTATAAATTGGACATTATCTCCAGAGGGAGAGCATCCTTTGGCTCCGCAGTGCTCAGAAACATCCTTCCATGAAGGCCACCCAAGGTTCAGGTAGCTGGGGACTCTGTCCCATCGGTTGCTGCACAAATGAAGTTAACTACTTCAGATTAAGAAGTTATGTACTCACCATAACGTTCCATCTGAGTAGGTACACTTAATTTGTCAGCAACCATCCCTCCCTCCTGCCCCCTCACTTATGAATGTTTTCATACTCAGGTCCATGGGTGTTACCCACTTTATCGTGAAAGTATTAGTCTTCGAGCAGTATCTGCTTTTGGGCAAACTTGATCTGAGGTCAGTCAGGGTTGGCAGGGGATTATGGTTAGGGGAGGAGCTTGGAGCTCAGATCTAAAGCTATTGAAAACTGCCGGCTCAGATCCGAGGTCGGATCCAGATCCCATAGGTTACTGACAAATGAAATTTACCTACTCAGATGGAACATTATGGTGAGTACATAACTTGTTTAACTGTATTGTTGATAATGGCTGACAAGAAGGGCGCTACTGGTTTTAAGCAGTGTGACAAGTGTAGCAGGAAGTTGCCAAATTCTAATGGACATATCTCCTGCATCTATTGCCTAGGAGTACCACAATTGAAGATCAACCTCCGTGTGAGCTCAGTAAGGGCTTTAGTGCCTGCACCTTAGCAGAGCACAAAAACAAATTAATCTTAAAGGGTCTCTTAAAAATTTCTCAGAGGCTTTATCTGAGGTGGAGGTCTCAACCCCTCCTAAAAATGACACAAAGAAGATGAGCTACTCAGTCCCATCATCCAAAAACTGCTAAGACACAGGTTCATACAGAGACCAAGAACTAAACATGCCAGAATGACTATGACACTTACCTTGGCACCAGAGCCTAAAACTCCATCCATGGTGCCATCCTTGATTATGGAGCTGACAATTTCTACTCCTACGGTACTGACACCTTCCACTGTACCACAGACCCTCTCACCACCAAAAATAGATACCCCCTTAAAACTGGCCATTTCCCCCCTACCATCACAACCTTCTGGTCTCCCAACTATGGTGCCAAAGGTCGAAACACTGGCCAGGACCTGATATTCTCTGTCTGTTGAGCCCTTTGTGGGACAACAGCTAAGCCCATTCCTTGATCGACCAGAATCTCCATCGGGGATGTCAACCCGTTCCACCTGGATTCTTTCAGAGCTCAATATAGTAAGATTTGTAGATCAGCTCTTGGTGACCAGAGGCATCCCAACTCCATCTAGGACCTCCATCCCACCCATAGCCAAAAGTTTTTCTCCACAGACTCCAACTTACATTCCACCTTCAACCTCCCTGCAGGTCTTGGAGCCCTTGATGCCGATGCCTACCCCAGTGCCAACATCTTCGGTCCCATTGGTAGTTCTTACCTTGGTTCTAGAGCCTACCCTGCGGACCACAGCTCAGTTGGAGTCAACCCACCCTCGAGACCGTGACTGGTCTGTTAGCACCATGATCCCTAGTACGGCACTGACTTTTTCTATGGCACCGTCTATGTTTTTGGTTGCTTTGACAGCTCCAGGTCCTCTCATGGCTCCTTCCCTGGAGGTGGGCTTATTGAAGTGGGGTGTGAGCCTGGTTCCAAAGTTGTCTTTCTCGGTTCTGGGCTCCCATCCATCTTTGGGTGGGCCTGCCTTCCAGGGTATGTAGGGGGCACTCACCTCAGCAGGCTCACATTTGGTTCCCTTGGCACCAGAATGCCATATATACGTGTCTTCTGGTTTGCAGCTGCCACAGTCCACTACTCTAGGACATCTGGCACAGGAGCAGCAAGATACTGTACTGCAGGGCACCCTCTCTTTGGAGTCCTCTTCAGACCTTCCCCTGAAGAACCACCCCATAAGGGTTTGTGCAAGAGGAAGCATGTTACTTCCCCAGGAGAATCACTCACCAAAGATGCACATTATGATGAGGGGAAACGGACCCTACAATCACCTCCTGAGGATGTCTTCTTTGGAGACATATTGGAGATCTTGAAACAGAGGGGAGACTGGAAGTCCATCAACCCTTCCTCTGAGGAATCTGTATTCTTGCAGGCTTTCCTTGCCTGACCCTCTACTTCCTGGATGACCCCACCTGCAGATGACTTGGTCAAGCTCATCGTGTAGCACACCTGGAAGGTCCCTGCCACCATTGAGCCAATCCCCTGGAGAACAGACAAAATACTCTTCCCTCCAGAGGATCAGGTGCATTGGTCCAAAAGCTTGGCAGTAGATGCTATAGTTGTGGCAGCGGCTACCAAAAAGAACTCTGAGTCCTGCTGTTCATCCTTCAAATAGAGAGTCTCGGGTGATGGACAGACTGGGGAAGCAAGTTTATGCTTTAATGACCTTTGCTATACGGTCATTGAATTACTTGGCACATTTTACCCATCTCCAAAGGGACCTGATCACAGAACTCTGAGACGTTAGCAGGAGCAGTGTCTGATGAGTTATGTGACAAAGTTGCTTCACAGCTTGCCACCCTGGAATCAATATCCAACTCGTCCATGGGGTTGATTGCACATACAACAGAAGAGACAGCCAGAGCAGTGGGTACAGACATTGTCATGTGACATCAATTCTGGATGCGCTTGTGCGACTTTGCGGACCCTTTCAAGTCTTCCTTCATCAATGATGATGCTTCCTCTCTCTTCAGTCCAAAAGTTAAAGACACACTGGCCAGATGTGAGAAGGTTGGAAAGACCCTATCTGCTGTGGGTGTACATTTTTCCACTCCCCAATGATCCTGTACTAGGAATCAGAGAAGTGGAAAGATGTGGTTCAATAAATCCCAAGCGCCTTTCTGTGACACACATGGTGAGTCCCTCCCCCTCCCCGGCGCATAGGGAGAACTCTTCAGGAAGATGACTCCCCCCTGTGTCAGAGGGGGTCCGCATAACCAGGTGTCCAGAGATTCCATTTATGGGCAGTCCTACCAGCGCTCCTGAAGAAAAGACCAATTGCTTGCCTCTGGAAGCAGTCAGGGGACAATTCTCTCTGCACCACTTAGTCTGGCACTCAATAACATCAGATTCCTGGCTGCAGACAATAATTACCATAGGTTATCACATCCCCTTCAATCATTATCCAAGACCATAAAGGCAAATCCCCAACATTCCACCCAGTCAGAGGGACATAGCAGCATAAGAAATTCGAAAGGTGCTCGAAGAAAACTGTTATCCAAGCAGTTCCACCAGACTGGATAGAATCTGGATTCTACTGAAGATTCTTTTTAGTGCAAAAAAAGAAAAGGACAGGGGACTGTAGGCCAATTTTGGACCTCAGCATCCTAAACAAGTTTGCCAAACAGACCAAATTCCAGATGGTCATGGTTCAGTCTATCCTCCTGTTCCTGGAAAAAGACAACTGAATGTGTTTGATAGATCTTCAGGATGCATATTACCATATAAAAATGGACAAGCACTCCAGAAGATATCTCCGCTTCTGGCTGGGAGCCATTCATTACCAATTTTGAGCACTGCCCTTTGGTCTCTCCACAGCCCCCAGAGTGTTCACCAAATGTATGGCAGTTGTAATAGCTCACTTGAGACTACAAGGATTCCAGGTGTTTCCATATCTAGACTATTGGCTCCTTACTGCCCCCACCAAGCGTCTACTGCTTCTTGCCTTGCACCATACCCTACAGCTAGCATGGCTCTTAGGAATATTAATAAATGAAGAGGAGTCAAAACTAGTACAGATTCAAAGCCTAGAATTTATAGAAGCACCATTTGGCATGAGGGCTTGACTTGTCATTCTTCCTCATCACAGGCTTCACAAACTAAGATCTCAGCTCCAAGTGATACTCTCTCAGGACAAAGTTCCAACTCATTTAGTCCTTCAGCTGCTAGGATCAATGTCAACAGCAATTACTGTAGATCCCCTAGCAAGACTCCATATGAGATTACTACAGTGGCTCCTAGTGTCACAGTGGTCCCTATTGGCACATTCTATGTCCCACCCAATCCATATAACCAGCAGTTGGA
Organism: Protopterus annectens; assembly: GCF_019279795.1. NCBI lineage: Eukaryota > Metazoa > Chordata > Ceratodontiformes > Protopteridae > Protopterus > Protopterus annectens. The sequence continues at coordinate 175,319,360 of NC_056749.1, forward strand.
AGCATGATCTGAATTGCTGGATAAAGCCAGAAATGGGTCTGTGGAGTCATCCCTTCTCACCTTCTTAGCCCAAGGTCGTAGTGAACACTGATGCATCCCTGATGGGGTGGGGGGCATTTTCAGGGAAAGACAGTCCAAGGCACCTGGTTCCTCTTACAGTTTAACTTGCATATCAACATCCTAGAACTGAGGGTGGTGCTTCTGGTGTTGCAAGCATTCCACTCTGCTCTCCCATTGGGGACAATTGCTATTCAGTCAGACAGCATGTCAGTTGTCTGGTATATCAGCAAACTGGGGGAACCAGATCCTACCCATTGTCAGAAAGCAATGAGAGTATGGCAATGAGCAGTAGCCTTAACTGCTTTTTGGTAGCAACGCACATTCATGGGAGCTCCAATGTGATTGCGGACAAACTGCGCAGATGCATCCAGCCTCACGAGTGGTCTTTCAATTCCAAAGTAGCGACAGAGTTTTTCCTTTGCTGGGGTCAGCCTTGCTGTGATTGATTTGCATCCCCCACCAACCACAAATGCAGCAACTACTTTGCACTAATTCCCCCTCAGAAGAAGTCTCCGAAGGATGCTCTAGGCCCTTGGGACTGCTTTTATGCCTTCCCTCCTTTTCCTCTGATCCGACAATTTCTAAAGAAAGCTCTTTGGTTGAGAAGCAAAGCATTTCTCATTGCACTCTATGGGCCCTGACATGTCTGGTTTCCCTTCCTTTGGCCTCACCTGGTTCACCACCTGCAGACTCTGGATCCAATTTCAGAGTTACTGTCACACCCACAGGGGTTGATCCCATCCAAACCTATCGAGCCTCAAGCTGTCAGCTTGGTATCTCCACTTCCGGTAATTGCCAGGTAAAATAACCTTTCTTCCCCTGTATGGAAAATACTTGTGGCTTTACATAAACCATCCACCAGGAAAATTTCTCATAGCAAATGGAACAGAGTTGTGATTTGGTCTCGAGAGAAGGGATTGGACCCCTTTCCTAGCTCCCATTAGTTCAGTGTTGGAGTATTTATTAACTTTACTCCATTCAGGAGCTTCATCTTCTACAGTCATGGTCCATTTAGCAGGTATCTCAAACTTTCATATTGGTTTCCAAGATTCCTCATTAATATCACACCATCTCTGTAAAACCTTTTTGAAAGGAGTCATGCATATAAAACCGCCCTTCAAAGAGCCCATTGAACCTTGGAAGTTGACGCTGGTTCTGCAAACTTTGATTTTTCATCCCTTTGAGCCTGCTGCCACTTATATAAAATTCTTGTCTTGGAAGACTTTATTCTTGGTAGCCATTAAGTCAGTGAGGAAAACATCAGAATTGCAGGCCTTGTGCATAAAACACCCTTGTATAGTTTTCCATGAAATACGAAAAAAACGGCAAACAAGCTATGAAACGAAACACAAATCAGGTCCAACAAACAAGAACTCTAAACCATAATAAATCACTAAAAAATGAAAACTGTAGTCGAAATAGTAAGGGCTAAAAAGAGAAAATCATTTATTTTAAGCGCTTTTCGTCTATTATAAAAAACGAGACTTCTTCAGAAACAATATTCAAGTCAAAAAGACCGCCATTTAAATGTTCAGCTGTTACCAATTAGTCACAAATTTAAAGGCATAGTGAAATAAAACCAAGAAAGTATATACTTTCATTTCAACCTACACAATACAAGAAATAACATCAAAAATCAAAAACTTGCTCCTACTTCTATTACAACTTAATAAAATATAATCATTATAAATACTTCAATTATTTTCTTAAAAATAAAAAATGAAAAATATAAATAAGTAAACAATTAATGTTAACCTTATGTTTTAAAAGTTACATATAGGATGATGAAAATAGAAAATGTGTGTATATGTTGTGTATATTTGTAAAATGAATTATTTTACACTACATTATTGTAAATATTTATTTTCTAAGACTTCTAAGTCTTAGAATACTTGAAATTGAACAAGTGTCATTTAAGCCAGGCGTACGACAAGCATTAAGTTTGACTTGCCACACTAACTCTAGTTCTTCTAGTTTAAGTTGCCTAGGTCCACCTCTACACTCAATTTTCATTTCATCCATAACTACTTGTACTGTCTATGCCCACACCATGATCACACTGCTTGCGCTGTCTGCAAATAATTCATCCCCAAAACTCTTAGGAGCCATTTAACTTTGCTTAAACTCTACTTGGGGAACCAGTGTCTTAAGCACCTGGCATGAGAGATGGAGGTGATGTTGGGTCCTTCAGACGAACCCCGTGTGAAAAAGGAAACCTCAACCTGATCTGCAAGCTGTGTCCTCTCTTCTGGGCATCTCTCCCGGGCCAATGTAGGCCCAGAGGTCATTCCAGAGGTGGTAGATGTCCCTTCAGCGAGTACCACAGTAGAATCCCCGGAGTCCACCAACACATCTGCAAGGGAAGTGCAGGCAGCCGACTTGGGCAAAAAGGGGGAACTATGGGTCGTGATATCCAAAGGTCCAAGTGGCATCACCCAAATCACTGTGCATGAGGATGTGCTTACTGACATAGTGGAGTGTAGGCTGACATCGGGCCCATTGACCTTCCATCACATGGAAGCCCCTAAAAAGAAAAAGTTAAAAACAAAGCATGTTGCCCCTACTCCTCAAGAGCAAGCTCATAATTGGCACTGTTTTTCACAAAGCCTTTTCAGTGCCTTCATGGCCCTATGCCAGTCCTCTCCTTCCTCTGTCCCCCTACAGGCTTTCTCTTCTTCCACTGCCTTTAAGTGGACAGCTGCAGATACCTCTTCAGATGAAGAGTAATCTTCAGGGGATGAGTCACTAGCCTTCTCCACCCAAATTGCTTCTCCCCTTGGGTATACCTTCCAAGAAGAGGAATCTAATGGTACAGACTTCTGTGGGAAGGACATTTCTTTCAAACAGACTATACAGAAGATGAAAGACACTTTGAAGTGGGACTGTTCTCAGATATACAAAAGAGGTATTATGACTTATTGCAAATTAATTCTCCACCCCCTTCTGCCATTCCACCAGTTCTGCCTACTTTTCTGAATGCATTCACAACTGCATCCAAGTGCCCAGACTCCCAGCCCCCAAGCATCCGGACAGGTTTTACAAGATGCCTGAGGAAGTTTCTGTTTAAAGTGCCATCTGCAGATCCACCTACCTTTTCGGTTTCAACTGATAAGGTTTTCCAATTACTACCTTCCCCCTCCTTTCTGCCTTTTGATATAGAGAGCAAGGTTATGGAGAGGCTAGGGAAACAGGTTTACACCTTTGCCACTCTGGCCTTCTAGGCAATTAATTACCAGACCCACATGGCCAAATACTCCCTGGCTCACCTTTCAGATGCAGGCAAACTCCTGGACTCTCCTGCCAAGGCTAAACTGGCAGCAATCCTCAGCTCCTCTGCCTAGGTTACTAGACAGTCCAATAAGTGCAGTTATGATGCTGCAAATGCCTCAGCTAGCACAGCAGTCTCTGGTTAGTCCAAAGGAGATATTCTTGGCTAAGGTTGCAACCCTTACCTGATGACTTCAAGGCCAAATTGATGGACTTCCCCTTGATAATGAAGCCTTATTTGGTAGCTCAGCTGCAGACTTATTCAAATCTTTGCAGGAAAACTGTAAAGAGCTACAGGACTTAAAGCATATCCTTGTTTCTCCTGTCCCCAAGTTCCAATGGAACTATCCAGCAAAGACCGCCTTTGTTAGAAAACATGCTGTGCCTGCTTCCTCTAAAAGTAAGAGAGGCCCTAGGAAACAAGCTTCTTTTAAATTTGCACCACCACTCCTGCTCCAAAACAGCCCTTTCAGTCCTATCCTAAGCCTGGTACTCTGTGACTATCTTCCTCCAGGGCCATCCACTCCCCTGTCCCTTTGTCTCTCCCAATCTCTTGCTGCTTGGAATCAGGTCACCTGTCCATCATCCAGTGAGGATATCTTACAGTGTGGGAAACTTACCCTTCCTGCAGAGACATCCCACAACCACCAAAAGAACAAATGGGTTTCTTTCCTCAGGTAATCTCGGATCTTCCTTCTCAGGGGACAATTCAAGAGGTCCCTCCCTCCCATCGAGGGAAAGGTTTCTATTCTAGGATGTTTTTGGTCCCCAGGAAGGATGGCCCCTGGAGACCCATCCTGGATCTTTCCCATTTGAACACCTTCCTGAAAGTTCCCTCCTAAGTCTTGACTTTGCCATCTCTTCATTCACTGACTCTTCGTCAAGCTGTCATGGTATCGTTAGACATCAAAGATGCTTACCTTCACATCCCCATTCCCTCTGTTCAGGACATTTTTACATTTTTCTGTTGCTTCCTGGCATTTTCAGTTTTGTGCTTTGCCCTTTGGTCTCTCTACAGCACCATGGGTCTTCATAAAATGCTTGGCTCATGTCATAGCATTTTGCAGACTACAGGGAATTCAGATCTTCTCTTACCTAGATGATCTCCTAATCCAAGCCCAGTCCTCAGACCTACTTCAGGAAAACCTTTCCTTCACTATCTCTCTTCTGGAAATTCTAGGCTTCACTATAAACTGTCAGAAGTCCTCGCTGATCCCCTCTCAAGACCATATTTGTCAGGGCTGCAGGATGCAAACAAAGAAGATGCTAGCTTCACTGCCCACATAAAAGGTGCTGTTCCCAACTACATACTTCCAGAGCACCCTTTGACCCTTGACTGCCAGAGACTTCCTACACATCCTGGAGTTTATGGTATCTACAATCCCCATGCTCCTGTTGGCCAAGTTGCATATGAGGAAGATTCAATGGTTCCTAAAGACAGTCTGGATGCAACACTTCCACCCTCTGGATTTCATGATTCTACTTCTACCTTGCATAAGAAAGGAGCTGGATTGGTTGATCCTACAGGTGACCAAAAATCCTGGTCTCCCCCTTCAGCCACCCCTCCCTTCTTAAGAGTTATACACATACACCTCAGACATAGGATGGGGTGTGACCGTACAATCCTGGAGGGTCAGGGGTATTTGGACTGTGAAACAAAGGAGCATGTCAGTATCAGAGATGAGGGCCCTCATTTTTCCCTTACAGGTCTTCAAACCCAAGCTAACTCCAGGGGTGCTGAGGTGGTTGACAGATAACAGTGCTATCCTTTGATACATCAACAAGCAGGGGGGTCAAATTCTTACCTCCTATTCAGACTATCCCAACATGCCTATGAGTTAGCTTTATAAAACCAAGTTTCACTTCAAGCAGTTCATCCCCCCTAAGCTCAAAATATGGTGGCATACTCACTAAACAAGTCCATGACCCAATCCCATGAATGGATGTTAACACGAGGATGTGTTTTTGGACCTGATCCATTATTCGGGTATGCCTCAGGTAGATCTTTTTGCCTCCCCCATGAATAGACAACTTCCAAAATTTTGTGCCAGGGTTCCACACTCCTTGGCCTGGAAGGAGGATGATCTATCATTCTCATGGATGGGGATGTTTCTGTATGCACCCCCCCCCAATCTCTCCTCCAAAAGGTCCTACTGCAGATTCAGCAGGACCAACCAGAAATCTTGCTGGTGACTGTCTTTTGGCCAAGGCAGTACTGGTTCCCCCCTTGTCCTGCACTTTGCCAGGAGCAATCACAAGTTACTCCACAGGATGGATCTCCTCACAGAAGACAAGGGAACCTAATGCATCCACAGCTATCAACTCCGAACCTGGCTGTGTGGGTGATAGGGTTTTAATACCCTTTAGGCACTTATTCTCAGAGGACATCCTTAAAGTCTGCAGGAGGCCAGAAAACCCACTACTAGGAAATCCTATGTTTCCAAATGCAGCCACTGTCAGTGGATGTCCTGGTGGTATTGTCCTATCTTTGTGAACTGAGTCAGGGTGGGCTCTCTTATTCTTTAGTGAAGGCTCACCTGTCAGCCATTTTGGCTTGTCTCCCTATGTCTCTCGCTTTAGCATCTAGGTTACAGGTTAAACTGTTCTTTAAAGGCAGTCTCCTCCTCAGGATCTCAGTTTTGTGCTAGAGAAGCTAGCACCCTTTGAGCCAGCAAGCTCCTCTTCCCTGCAGCATTGCACATGGAAAACAGATCTGATTGCCATTACCTCTGTTAGAAGGGTCTCTGAGTTGCAAGCTTTGATGTTTAATCCCCCTTCACAGTCTTCCACAGAGACAAGGTTTCTTTGCTTACTAACCCTTCCTTTATGCCCAAGGTGGACAATGAATTATCCCTTAATCAGTCTATTAACATTCCCCTCAATTTCCAGTGAGAGAATTCTGCACACCTTGGATGTGCACAGGCAACTTAGACCTTACCTTGACAAAACCAAACTGATCTGTAAATCTGAATGCCTGTTTGTGCCCTACTACCCAAGGGCCCTGGGTCAAATGGTTTCCAAGCAAACTATTTCTTCCTGAGTCTCTAATGCTATCTCTTAATGTTATGCAGGCAATGGTTAGAGCTTTTCTTCCCAAGTGAAAGCACACTCCACTAGGGCAGTATCCTTTTCTGGGACTTTCTTTAAAGGCTTTGACACTTGTTCTGTCTTGGAGGTGGCTACCTGGCCCTCTGTTCATATTTTCACTAAACATTATTAGCTTGATGTCGTCAACAGGTCCAAGGCTAGTTTTGCCAGAGCTATTCTACAGGGTGTTGTAGAAAAAGCCTCTGCTTCTCCTCCTTCCAATCCTTTCCAAGCATGAGCTTTGGCATTCTCCCTAATGTGATGAATACTGCAGCATATGAATAGAAGGACATAGAATAGTTGTATAAAATCTTACCATAACCATAGATGTCCTTCTGTTCTATATGCTGCAGTATTGCTTGCCCCCTACCTTCTCTCTGATGCTTCCCTGTTTTTTTGTGGTGATATGTTTCTCACCTAGGCTCAGGTTGGTGCTTAGCAGCATTCAGTTCTGAGGTTATTGTGTGCTGATGTCAGCATTATACCCAACATACTCTGGATGATGTGAGGAGTCGCACGTACCTCACAGTAGCATGTAGACTTTTGTATGCGGGCTGGACGTACAAGTCAGACACAGGCAGACTACTCCCTAATGTGATGAATACCCCAGCATATAGAAGAAAAGGACATCTATGATTATGGTAAGATTTTACACAACTCTTCTTTCTGATGGATGACCCCATGTACAAAATGGGGAAAAAGGGAGTTGATGCTGCTGCTGCAAATTTCTTAAATACTACTGCAATACATTTGTAAATGACCTCATCATTGTTACCAAACTGGCTAATCTAATCTGATATGCACATGATTCCACCTTTGTCAGCTCTGTACCACTCTTGCCGTGGTTGCAAGCAATGACCCCGAAAGCTTGCCCATCTTACAATCTTATTTGAAGAAGCCACAGCTGCTACTTGACCTTAAAAAGACAAAGCTAGTCTTGTTCACACAAAAGTCATAGAATGACAGCAAAAAGTTCTTTGTTGCTACTTCTTCAAATAATACCAAGATTAAACTATTCACCCAGACAAAACTGCTAGGTGGTGTTATAGGTGAAAAGCTGAACTTAGACCTCCATATTCTTCTGCAAAAAAGTGAAAAAGAAAAAAAAAATCAAAAGCCTTCTATAAAGAACTAAGCCATATATTACACACTGTGGAAAGATAGCCTCAGCCTCTGACTATCTACCTCTAGGCTGTTTTATATTTCTTCCATTTTCACACATGTACAGTTCAAGCAAGTAACTAGGTTTGAGCAGTATCGCAACAAAATAGCAACATTTTCTGACAGCATTCTAAATAAATTTAACTACTGTACTTCCTAGAGTCTTCTAATTTGGATGGGAACTACCCATTTACTTTAACAATTGCCAGTCAATGGCAGCTCATAATACTATACTAGCCAGACAGATGTCCATCTGTAAAACCGCAGCTTCAGTGGTATTCCACTAATAAGAATCTATGCTTCAAAGGAAGCATATCTTGGTTACACTGCTCAGTTTCATAATGCAGCTCGTACTCTGTTATATTCCACTTTTGTTTCTAAACATTGGAATAGCATTCCTCTCATTCTTAGATTTCTGAGAAGCTTATATAATTTTAAATGTTAACTAATTGTTTCCCAGTGGCACTTTAGGTCTCTAGTCATTCTCTTACCACTACATTATCATTCTTTGCATGACCCTCTTGTGAATATGTTTTAGTAACATTACCAGACTAGTCCTCTATTGTTAGACTAGCTGATGCATTCTCCTTTAGCTGCTCACTTCCATCTACTCTCCTGTCTCCGCTTCAAATTCTCCTTTTAAAAAAAAAAAGGAACAAGTGTTATGAATTGGTATATTTTTTGGGATGGGGCAATGTAATGTATGCTTGAAAATTTTAATCCTTATGTGATGCACCACCACTGGCAACAGTAATCAAGGAGCCTCAGCCCTCACCAGTAGCACAAGTGGGGGACGTACATTGGGAGGATGACAAGTGCACACACACCCTATTTCCAGATGCAGCTCTCTGCATCGAGTGCAGTTTCACTTAAGAGCACACAGAGACCACAGTCAGTCCGGGGCTGGTGTCTCCCTCTTTCTCCAGATCCCCAGTAAGACTCCCCACTGGCACAAGTATAGAGCTGAGATCTCAGCTGAGAGGCCAAGCCAAGACCTGCAGCACCCTCTCTGTCTAACCAGTGCTTCGTGTCCTTGCATAAATAGCTGACACACATTATTGGAGATGTTTTAGACACACATATACACACCTGGGAAAGGCTGGCACAGGTTTAGTAGCTATGCTTCCTTCTGCCCAGACAATAAAGAAGTTATCACTGCCACCAGCCAACTCTTTATCAGCTACTTTAAGGCCTTTAACAAAGGGTGTGTCTAATCTTACTCTGCAATGTTGCTGTCAATACAAATGGTAGTTCTACCAAGAGCAAGGTTATCAGGAGAGGCCTACACAGTGTCACTAAATAAATATGCAAGTACTCTCAGAACTTAAATATGTCTCACAAATAGCCACAATGAAAGGTTTAAATATATTTAATAATAAAAGAACAAGAAAATGGTGTATAATCACAGTAACATCAGAGTTCAAAATTACAGGCAATATTTAAAACAACATTGCAGGACAGTCTCAAATAAATAAAGAAAAACATCTAAATTAAGCATTGCTATGCTCCTGACTGTATCTAAGAGAATTACTGTACCCTAGTAACTTACTTACAGTGCAAGCAAGTCTGATGTGGTGGGTGGATCTTCTTGTCAGGTCAAAGACAAACTACAGAATACACAGTATCTCTCTCTTGAGTTCTTAAATTAATATCTCAAATATTACTGCTGGGATAACTTGCAGAATGACATAATTTCTTGTCATCTGACTTCAGTTCCCAGGCTCACAACATCTATTGATGCCAGCTGGTAGCATTTAGCATCTACCTGTGAAAATACATAAACCTCAGATCTTTTGGCAAATGGTGGAATTTGTAAAATAATTTACATTCCTCCACATTTAAAGATGATACAAAAAACTTATCTAGTACAGACATTGTCCCTGTTGCACTGAAACTGAAAGATAGCATATTTTATTATGGCCCAGCCATAAAGTAATTTAATTTAACTATTTTTTTCTGACATTCTGCAAGTTAACCTCCTGTGTTCCAGTTTCCCCTTTTTAAAATATATACATTTAAACAGTTACAATAGTGAATATACATGTCTGTTCTTTTCCAGTAGGGTACACTGTGGCTATATCTTTAAGCTCAGTAGTTTGTAAAATACCTTTTCAACACACACTTCTGTATCAGCAGTTTGATATACACGCAACATACAGTTGTAACACAAACATCTTATATGAATCATGTTGATATTCACAAATGACATATAATTATTTACAAAATTCCAGATAGCTGGGCTGGCAGTAACTCCTTTTGTGACATTTCTCTCCCCACCCTGAAGACTCAAGCTAGTTTTTTAAGTGACCCTTGAGAAACATTGTTTGAGAAGGTTGAGCCTATCTGGGAATACCTTACCCTATTCCCTGTCTTGAGATTCCAGCTGCCTTATCATTGCTAAACCCAGTACAGTACTGTACTGTCCTATAATATGACTGCAACCCTGGGCTACATCTTAGTAATTTGAGATTTTGCTGGCTGGCTCCCTGTAGCCATGGATCCCCCTCAACTCTTCCTACCTTGTACTGCAAATAGTTAGCACAAGAGCCTCCCTATCCTGGTAAGGTTTCATCATGTTAACATGGTAGAGTCTGTGCCCCGGCCTCCTGCCTAGAAGTTCTACCATGTAGTTAACATCACTGACCTTCCTTACCACTTTGAAGGGTCACTGCCATGCTACCTGCAGCTTGTTATGTCTGACAGGAATGAGAACAACCACCTGCTGACCTACAGCATACTCTTCAGCTTGAGCATTCCTGTCATACCAGATCTTTTATTGCTATTGGGCTTCTGTTGGATTCTCCTGGGCCAAGCCCATGGGTTCCCTGAGCCTTATCCTGAGGTTTGAGGCATATGCCACAACAGACTCCTTGTGGGATTCACACTCACCATCCCACTCATCATGAATCAAATCTAGAGGACCCTCACCTTATGCCCATACAGTAACTCAAAGGGTGAAAAACCTGTGGATTCCTGGGGAACCTCTCTGTAAGCAAACAGATGGGGTAAATATTTGTCCCACTCCCTCTTAAATGGTCTGGAAATGCCCGTAGCATGGCCTTTAGTGTAGAGTTTAACCTCTCAACCAGACCACTAGTCTGGGGACAGTAGGGGTCACTCCACAGTGCCTCCACAGACAAGCCAGCTGGCCTGACATGATATTGGCATGTCTGTCAGCCAGTATTTATTTTGGGAAACCTACTCTGCTGAAAATCTCTAACAAAGCATTTGCCACCTTTTCTGCATCAATGGGGGACAGGCCCACCACCTCAGGTTATCTGCTAGCATAATCTACTACCACTAGGATATACCTTTTCCCTGTTGAACTTGGGGTGCTCAGAGACCCCACAATATCCATAGCTACCCTCTGAAATGGGTCCTCAATCACAGGCAAAGGCATCAAACGAACCATGACCTTGTTTCCTGCTTGTCTACCTTTTTGGCACTGCTCACAGGTCCTGCAGCACCCTGTTACATCTCTGGAAACCCCAGGTCAATTAAATTCTGCATAATAATGTCTCTTGGTATGCTTTATGCCCATATGACTTGCAAAGAAAATATCGTGGGTTATGGCCAGAAGTGCCAGATGGCAGGCTCTGGGCACTACCAATGTCTGTATTTTCTCACCCTTTAGCTATCCCTCACGGGTCCACTCTCTGTATAGTAACCCTTTGTCCCAGTATACAGATTCCCTCCCTTCTTGAGAATCAGGTGCCTCCCAGGCTACCTCCCTCAGGCATTGTAATGTAGGGTCTGAGAGCTGAGCCTGTCTCAACTCTCTCTTTGTAATCCCTCCCATCTCCCTTTCCACAGGAAGTCTGGTATTCTCTGACAACAGTGCCTCACTATCAACCTGGGTATTACTACTCACCTCTGCCCTTGCAGTCACTCTGTCCAAGGGAACATCAGTACCCACAAGGAGCTGTGGCTCATCTTCAGTTTCACTGCTACAGGATAGCTCCCTCTCTGAAGTTACTACCACACCAATTCTGTGTTCAAGTCTTCGGTCTCTCTGGGTACCACCCAGGCTACCAGAACCACATGCTTGTGTCCAAGCCTGACTGTATGTAATTGCATGCACACAGGGTACTGTATTATCAAAATCATTCCCTATCAGGACATCTGCAGGAATATCCTTAAACACACCTACCTGCTTGCTTCTTTTCCACCTTCCCAGTCAAGGTGAACCCTAGCCAAAAGTATTTGGAATGGAGTCCCTCCTAAAGCTCTGACTGGAGTAGACTGCCAAAGCAAGTAGTGCTCCTGTTTAACCATTGCAGGCTTCACAAGGGTTGGATCAGAGGGTGTCTCTCTTTTAGCAGTGGCCCTTTTCCAATTTACTAAGATAATATATAACCTCTTGAGGTAGTTTGGTACCCTTGTTGTCTCCAGACAACTCCACTGCTGGCATTCTGTCATTCTCACTTACTGGCTCTCCCACCTTTTGCTCCCACCTTGCCTCTGTGGAGATCTATATGCTACATGACCCAACTGGTTACATTTAAAACATTCAACCCTTGGACCTGGATGTGTACCTGGACTAGTGGCATCCCCTGCCACTGGCAGACTTTGTTGGGGCAGTTTAGGCAGTCCACCATAGGTTCCCTTAGACCTATGAGCAGCACTGGTTATCCCTTTCCTGTGTAGTGATTCCCTGCTTGCTAGGTAAAAGTCTCCCTTTTTCCCCAACTCATCTGTGGTGTTACATTCCCTATCTGCTAACCAGATTCTCATGTCCTCGGGCAAAGCACTAAGGGCGTGTTCCCTCACCAAAAGGTCTGCCACCCTTCTAAAGTGGTGACCTGAGACCCACTCACCCATCTACGAAAATAAGTGCTTAACTCAGCAATATGTTCACACATACATTCATCTACCTTGCGTCTGTGCTCACAAAACTTTTTCCTATAAGCTTCAGTTGTTAACTTAAAACAATCTAATAAAAGATTTTAACAGTGTTCTAATTTAAGCAATCAGTATCAGACAATTTAGAAATAACAGTTACAGCTTTACCATGGAGTAAGGGGGGTCAGGAACCATACCCAGAGCCCTTGGTCAGTATTATACTGTTTACGTACCCATGAATAAAACTGTCAAAATTTTTACCCTCTGTAAATTGCGGAAGAAATTTACTGACCTTTATTGCTTCTGGGGTTCAGTTATTCCTTCCCTATTACGTCCAAAACACTGGTGAAGTGTCAGCATCTCCTTTTCATTTTGCCTCTGCCTCATTCTCATTCTCATCAGGTTCCAGATGTCTCAGTTTCTCATTTTCTTTAGCCTCCAGACATCTCCCTTTCTCATTTTCTTTGGCCTCCAGACATCTTCCTTTCTCATTTTCGTTGGTCTCCAGGCATCTCAGTCTTTTTGCTGATTCCATTTCCAAACTTTTGGCCTCCAGTTCAAGTCTCTTTAACTCCAGATGGATTTTTAAGTCCTCTGTGGAAAGATTGAACTGTCCATTTTCTGAGAGTTGTACACCCCCAATGCTAGTCTGGTTGTCATCCTGGTTGTTAGTTTGTAATGCAGCTGTGACTAAGGCTGCAATCATTTCTGCTTTAGTCAGGTTGGCATGTCCCAGTCCTTTGGCTTATCACATCTCAGCCAACTGGCTCCTTGTCAACTTGACATACTCCTCTCCTGACATCCATGCCTGCTCTTCCTGACTGACTGACCTAACAAAAGAAAAATAAATAAAACTATTGTGCTATGAAACTGTAAATGTTCACTGTGTGGCTGATTGAGAGTACAAGCACCTTCTTTAGTGACCACTGTTTATAGTCTACATTAATTCAATATCCACACCACTGAATCTCAATAGGTAGATATTCCACCACTGGCAACCAATATATCTGATGACCCACCACTGGCAACAGTAATCAAGGAGCCTCAGTCCATACCACTGGTACCAGTGGGGGAGGTACATTGGGAGGATGCCAAGTACATATACAGTATTTCCAGATGCAGCTCTCTGCATCACGTGCAATTTCCCTTAAGAGCACACAGAGACCACAGTCAGTCTGAGGCTGGTTTCTCACTCTTTCTCCAGATCCCCAGTAAGACCCTCCACTGGCACAGCTATAGAGTTCAGATCTCAGCTGAGTGGCCAAGACAAGACCTCCAGCACTCTCTCTGTCCAACCAGTGTTTCAAGTCCCTGCCCAAGTAGCTGACACACACTCTTGGAGATTCGTTTTATACACACACACACCTGGGAAAGGCTGGCACAAGTTTACTAGCTATGCCCCCCTTCTGCCCAGACTATAAGGTAGTTATGACTGCCACCACCCAGCCAACTCTTTATCAGCTGCTTTAAGATCCTTAAAGTGTGTCCAGTCTTACTGTGTAATGTTGCTATCAATACAAATGGTAGTTTGACCAAGAGCAAGGCTATCAGGAGTGGCCTACACTGTGTCACCAAATAAAAATGCAAGTACTCTCAGAACTTGAATATGTCTCTTAAATATCAGCCACAATGAGAGATTTAAATATATTTAATAATAATTAATAAAAGAACAAGAAAATATTCTGTATATAATCACAGTAACATCAGAGTTCAAAATCACTGGAAATATTTAAAACAACATTGCAGGATAGTCTCAAATAAATAAAGAAAAACATTTAAATTAAAGTTTGCTATATTCCTGACCGTATCTAAGAGAATTACTGTACCCTAGTAACTTACTTAAAAAGCAAGCAAGGCAGATGTGGTGAGTGGATCTTCTTGTCAGGTCAAAGACAAAATACAGAATACTCCGCCTCTGTCTCAGAGAGTTCTTAAATTAATATCTCAAATATTACTGCTGGGATACCTTGCAGAATGACATAATTTCTTGTCATCTGATTTCAGTTTCCAGGCTCAAAGCAACCATTGATGCCAGCTTGTAGCATTTAGCATCTACCTGTGAAAATACATAGACCTCAGATCTTTTGACAAATGGTGGGATTCATAAAATAATTCACATTCCTCTAAATTTAAAGACAATACAAAAAAGTCTCTAGTACAGACATGGTCTCCTTTTGCAGTTAAACTGAAAGATAACATCTTTTTTATGGCCCAGCCATAAAGTAATTTAATTTCAACTATGTTTTGAAGTTCTGCAAGTTAGCCTCCTGTGTTCCAATTTTCCCTGTTAAAATATATACATTTAAACAGTTACAGTAGTGTATATACATTTCTGTTCTTTTCCAATAGGGTACACTGTGGATATAGCTGTAAGGTCAGTACATTGTAAAATACCTTTTCAGCACACACTTTTGTACCAGCAGTTTGATGTACACATAACATACATTTCTAATGCAGTTGTAATACAAGCATCGTATATGAATCATCTTGATATTCACAAATGACATATAATTATTTACAAAATTGCAGATAGCTGGGCTGGCAGTGTCTCCTTTCGTGACACCTTATACAATATATGTGTGTATGGATCGTCATCTTTATCAAGTATTTTCAAGTTTTTTTTTGTATTTTTTTTTTTTGCCAAGAATTATACACATGTAGAATACATTATGTTTTGTATTTTCTGGAGCTTTTCTTCCCATATCTCTGCTGAAAAGGGATTATTTTTGTGTAAAGTCTGGATTTCCTAGTAAACAACATGAATAAGTAAATTTGTCCTCCAGTTAAAATCATTGAAAAAAAAATCTTGTATAAGCAGCTGTATGATCATGTAATTATTTCATTACAGACTGCTCTTAGGCAAATCATGTCTTTTCACAAGATTTGTAGTTCCATAACAGCCCTCTGTTAGGTCACCAATCACATATACCTTCATTTTGGAGAAGGATGTGTATAAAGTCTTTTCATTGACCACAAAATGACCTACGGATCAGTAGACCATGGCTGCTTCCCACAGCGCCTGAAGGAACATAGTGTGGGAGAAGGTGCTTTGCCACAGTTCCAAAGCCATGTTTCCTACAGAATCTTCACTATCTATTCCAGCCTCTTGGCTCCAGGCTGCAGTTCTTTCTCTACAGTTGTTTTACAGGGATCATTTATGGGATCCTTTAGGTTTCTTACTGTTTGTGCAGGTAATCTTGTATTGCATTGAGCAACCACCATAAACCATCTAAAAATTATATTTTGGAAGACTTAGAAATACAATGGGAGCTGGAAATAGGAAAATAGCAGTTATGGTATTCAGAGGTGCCTAGAAATGTTTTTACAATGTTCAATCTTTAATGCAAAAAGTCCAGAAGGTATAACAGTCCATCATGCTTGCGACCAAAAATGATTAACCATTTGGTTTTACTAGAACCAGAACTCTGTCACACAGCTAACCTGTGAATCAGTCCTCTTGTTGCTACAACTTCCTTACTGCTTTGCCAGTCTCTAATACTATGACGAATTTTTTTTTTTTTTTTTGGAAATTAAGTTACTTACCCCAAATCTTCATTACACATTTTGCTCATCTCTCTTAATGCATTGGAAACAACTAAAAATGTACAAACTACAGCAACAACGTTTAGATTTATTTCTTCATCATTATATTATTCCATTGCATTATCATTGACAAAAATCAGCTAATTACCAGTCACTTCTAAAGTGAGCCTGTTTTTTTCCCCAAAAATATTGCCTCCAAGTTGAGGTACAGCAGTAAATTATACTCTGGTGAAAATTAGCAAAATAATCTCCTCCTGGTGTAGCCTTCTCTGGCCTGGTTATCAGTGGCAAGGCCTTTGCATCTATTGTATTAATGCCTTGGAACTGTGTGCAAAGTCTGAAAAACAGCTACACATAGAAAGACACCTATGAAGTATTGTGCAAATAAACCCATAAGAGAACTGAAAAAATACAACTCCTTTCAGAGAAGTGATCAGGCATAAAGACTGCATTACAAATAAATGTTCAACAGTCTACTGAGAAGCATACTGTATTTATGAGAAAGTAGGATGTTTTCAAGGTATATGCAAGTCTGTGCATGTATACTTTTTCCCAATGCATATAAATTATTGTGTATGTATAACTAGTTCAGTATATTAGCCTCCTGTCTGTTTATTGTGTACATCTGTATATTTTATTTTAAATTGTGTATTTCCTTCTACTTTGTTTCCAGTATTACTATGTAATTTGTGTAGTTCATAATTATATACAGTGTAAGCCAAATCATTCAGTTTATTGGTAATTGACTATGACTGTGCTAGATGGTGTGGGTCATAGCTGAAAGGATCCCTGGATTACACAACAGAAGTAAGCTTCTGTAATGACATAATTCTGAAAGCTATAAATCAAGTTGCTCTTACCTGCAAAGAGAGAATAACATATTGCACACTTAATGCATCACATCATATACCACAGTTTAAGTTTCAAAGTATGACCATCTCTGATAGGCTACTTGTACTTCTTACTCAGGTACATGAGCAAAGACTGATATTAAATTGTCAGCTAAAGAAATAGATGACATGCACAGTGTCAAACCACAAACAGTAAAAATCCAGAATATCGACACACATAAAATGAAGTATAAAACATTTTTTGCAGGGGGCAAGCCCCCCTGCCGGTTATATAGTGCAAACATAAGATCGCACTTCAATGGGGAAAAGGGCAAAACCCCTGCAAAAAATGTTTTATACAAGCCTGACAACTGCAACTGCTCCAAAAGGCTTGAGCTCATTCCCAACTTCCATAATGCACCTGTCTAGCCTGTGTCACCCAAGTCTAGTTTGCTCCCTAGGCAACTGGATTCACTGTCTGACCTTGCACCTGATTGATTTATATACTGATTTTTTCTCTATTTGCTGTCTAATATCCTTCCTTTTTCTCACACTTTATTATTTTTCTGTAAATTACATTTAAAAAAATTTTTTTAACCTTTTTTCGTTGTAACTAGGCATGAGGACCTAATCATAGCTGTAGACTGTTCTTTCTATATTAAATTGATTTTGTTTGTTAAAAGTTGCGTGTCAGTCTTAGTTAAGTTTTGTCTTGGCAGACAGTTCTGTGGAGAAGCAATATGGTTATCCATGAGCTGTGTGTGGTATGTCTGCGGCAGTGACATTTGGAAGGATTCTGTGATTTATAGGAATGGTGGTCCTTTTTTTCCCCACAAGTGTATAGCAATAATTATATTTTGAAGGGCCTTTTGCCTATTTCTGATAAGGTGGATAAAATGTTTGAAAAGAGAAAGAGTATTGACAGAAGGGCACCAGAATCTTCTCCAGCCACTAAGGTATTGAGAAACAAATCAGTGCATTAGGCTCTGCCTCAAATTGCATTGGCACTATCAACTTCTCTGTTGCAGAGGCCGTCTCATGTGGAGAATTATTTCTGATAGATCTCCTTGGTGGATGGCTAGCAGCCATTCTTCGGAGCAGGAGTTAGTTGATTATCTTGGCTCCTAGCCCCCTTCCACCTCTTCCCTCAGGTCTAAAAGGTGTATTTGGAGTTATTTGAAATTTCATTGGGATTGCATTACAGCCTTTGACAAGGCCCAGATTGATACGGTTGTCATACTGTTCCCCTCCATTTCTAGGGCAAATCACCTATGCCTTTTGACAATGATTAATTAAGTTCCTTTCCTACTATATGTTTTGATGACAGAGGTGTTGGAGCCGAAGTTCATCCCAGTGTGTCCTACTTTGGCATGTCCAGACCCAATCTCAATACACAGAGATCCTAGCCCTAGACTCACTGACTCCAATTCCATTTATGTTGTGTGTGTCTTATCACCAGCCCCTGACTGAGATCCTGGTACCTACCCATTAGATACCCCTTTCTGCATTGGGCTCCTCAGCATTTGAAGCTTCAACACCAGTCTCAAAGCCTGAGGTGTCTGTTATCATCATTGGATCCATGCTCTGAGCCATCCACATACTCTTCCATTGTGACTAGGATGGACCTGAGGTGGAATTCTTTGTTACCAACAGATTCAACTTTTGCTTTTGATTTCAATGACAAAATTATTGCCCTTCCATTGACACTGGCAGAAGATACACGATCAGCTTCAACCCCCCCCCTTAACATAACTCAGTTTGTGGTTTAGAGTCCATGACATCAATCCCAAGGACAGACGAGATCTGAGTCTCAAGCCCTCCATCAGAGAGTGACCATATTGGTCTTTTGGGTCTTTGGATGACTGCCTCCCAATCTCCTCACAAACACACATGTAAAAGGACACATACATGCTCCCCTATGGAATCTTTGAAACCAGATGCAGACTTCTGTGAAGATGATCCCCACAGTACCTTCCAGAAGAGACCTGATTTGATGTGACAGAGGGAAGATTAGCCAACTAACCTTTTAGATTTGCCCCCTCAAAAATCTGGGTGGTCCCTCTCACCGAACATATGATGGGACTTGATGGTAGAGAGGGTTTGGCAGGAAGCAGACTTAGCAGGGTCCATCCCTGTTTAACCCTGCCAAATGCTCTGATTACCTAATGAAAGGGACAGATTGAAGCAAAGACACATTTATCAACATTGTTTTGCAGCAACCACAAAGAAGGAACTGCGCAAAGAGAGCTCAACAGCTCGTCCTCCTAACAAGGAGTCTAAGATGGTGGTCCACAAAAGGAAGCAGTTTTATATCTCTAGCGCTTTTGAACTCTGCTAAAGCGGTTGAAACACATGATTATGTTTAAAGGATACATACCAGAGCAGATACTGGATTTTTTGATGAAACTTGCTGCATCTGATACTCTTAAGTAGATCAAGTCACAAGTGGACACCATATTTTCATCTGCCCAGAATTTCACAGAATGTTCATGTTGTTGCCTCATATTTTTGGCCTATTCTCCATAAAATTTATGGATCTGATGTTGTCTTTTCTATCAGTTTCTCTATATTTGTCTTTGATACAATGTCAAATCTGACTTCAGCCTCTTCCAAGCTTAGGAACCAGTGCTTCAGGCTCCTCCCCTACACATAATCCCTGTGCACAGAGCAAGTTACCTCAGATCTTGTTTGTCATCTTCAAATGATGACTGATCTGTGGTGCCCAGGAGTTCATAGGTTCATAGATTAGTACTAGGCTAACTGCCCTTGTGGGCCATTTTCAACCTAGCCAATTAACCCATGTGGGAATGAAACCCTGCACCTAATGTTTGTAAGGTAAACACCTTAACCATTTTGCCAACCTCCCACCCCCTCGTTCTGCAAAGAAAAGTCTAACCTTTTTCAAGTAAATCTTTTTATAGATGCTCTCTCTGTTTTTCTCCCTGTCTCTGCTATTACAAAAACAAGCTTTTTTTTTATCCCTTTGGTTTTGTAGTACTTTCCTGATATGTAGGTATTAGTATTAGATGTTAGTGATAGGTATAGTGTTAGTATTTCAGGTTATTATAGAATTTTGAGTTTGTTACTTATAGTTATTCTTAATGTTGTCAATGCTGTGACTGTTGCTATGTTTAGCATTTGTTCCTCCTGGAATTGCAGTCATGTCAGGTAGACCTTCTTGTTTTAAAAAGTGCATTTCATGCACTCATATGTTACTTAACTTTGATGCACATGAGGAGTGTGTGTATTGTCTTGGTTCATCACACCTGGATGTAGCTTGTTTATTTTGCAAGGAATTTGGCCATAGACATATTATGGAGAGACAGAACAAGCTAATTTTGAAAGGCCTTATCCAACATTCTTCTGAAGTGAAGACCTCTTCAACGTCAGGGAAGTCCAGGGGAATCTTCTCCTTCCTCTGCTTCATCCTTAACCAAGACTAAAGAACAAATTAGACCTCAAACTTCTGAAGAAGAGAAATCTAAATTCTTGAGGAAGCATTCCCTGTATCTGATGGCTTTTTCACTTCCGGCACCCAACATGGCTAAACCTTCAGAACCAGTGCCTCCCTCAGACCCAATCATTATGTGCCCCATAACAACCCCTAGATTCTCATCGGAGCCTGTTTCTCTGAGACTTGGGTCTCCTGCTTAATCACTTTGGTCAAAAGTGGATGTAGACAAGATGATGGGGCATTTCTTATGGATTCAAATTCATTTGAGGGTACTCCTGTTTCAAGCCACAGTTGGCTCCAGTGGGACTGTTTGTCCCCATCACCCTGTTATGGATCCAACTGTAGGCCAAGGTAAGTCTGTATTCGAGGCAAGAATTCATGTCTATTTGACTCATGTCACTTCTCTGTCAAGGCTGGCTCTCACCCTGTCAGAGCTGTCCAACCGCTGAAGCTGTAACATCAGCATCAACTCCAACAAGTTGGGATCAGATCCGAGGTCTTTGGATTCTTTCCTTCCCTTAAGGGCCTTAGCATTAGACAGATGTCCTTCTATATCACTGTTGCAGTATTCTGTACTATAGAGATCTACTACCTAGGATATCCTGACATTCGGCCATTATACCAAAGTCTTATGATCTTGTATACACTGTACATCACATGTATGCTCCCCACACAGGATGTAGGGCATAAAGGTAACATGCAGATGTGTTTACTTAGAAATTCTTTACTGCCAGTCCAAACGCTATTGTTACTCATCAGTCTGAACACCTTGTTGCTGTGCTGCATACCTAGCCATCTGATATTGGGGCCATTTTTTCTTTCCTTTAGTCTTGTATTTTATTATGCTTGCCTAGCGCTCATGTCATCCAAGAAGGCAAAATGTCAGTGTGGGAAAAAGATTCCCCATAAGGATTTCCACGAACAGCATGTCTGTTGATGGTGTGTCTTTTTGCATATCCCCTGAGGCTTTGCAGACATCTGCTGTTGATGTCAAGGGATAACCACAGTTGATTATCTCTAAGGGTCAGAGAAGTATTCTGCAGATATTGCTCAGGGAGGAGGTTCCAGGTACTCTTATTGAATCTCACCAAGGGTCAAAACCCTCAGTGTTTGTTAGGACTGACATCCCTTCTAAGAAAAGGCTTATGCGTGTTTTGGTCCATTCTAAGGATCCTCAAAGGGAATGGCAATAATTTACATAGGGCTTGTTTTCTGCCTTGATGGCCCTGAAGCTTCCTCAAGGGGTTTCGGTGCCTACTCCCCACTGGTCCTCTACCCCATCTAAATGGCTTAGGCTACCGGATTCCTTGCATGAGAAGTAGGGAAGCAATATCATCATTCCTGAAGATCTGTATCTACTCAAGATTCTTTTAAGGTACCAAAAAAGTCAAGGGCTTTCTAGCCCAATTTCAACTTTAGCAGTCTTAATAACTGTATAGAAAAGACAGTATTCCAGATGGTGGTAGTAAAAGCCATAGTTTCCAGTTTGAAGGAGGGGGAGTGGATTTGCTTGTTCAGCCTTCAGGATCTATATAAATGTTGCCAGAGTATCCATATAATATCTTTGCTTCAAGCTGGGAAGCAGTCACTACCAATTTTGAGTACAGCCATTTGGTTTGACCACAGTTTCTCTTCTGGTTGTTCACCAAGTGCATGTTAAATCATTGCAGCCCAACTGTGGGTGAGATGGATTTGCATATTACCTGTCCCAGTGATTGGCTTCTAGCTGCCACAACAAGGGACTCCTTCATAACAGCCAGAGATTATTCATTTTTCTTGTGTCTGCCTTTTGGCATTTCAGTCAGCATGACAGAATCGCTTTTGGAGCCATCACAAAGTCTAAAATTTATAGGATGCCATCTGGACAAGAAACCGATTGTCGGACTTCTTGAAGGAAAGACTTGCTGAACTATTGAGCATGATTTCCAAGCTTCTAATCATACCCACTCCTACATTTCTAGTACTGAAAATATTGGGGTTAATAGCAACATTCATTCAGATAGTTCCTCATACAAGGCTCTGTATGAAAGTATTACAGTGGACCTTGAGTCTGCAATGTTTCCATTATTAGACACAATGAAAAACCTGTTTAACTGTCCTCCATCTGCAGACAGCATTTAGAGTGGTGGAGTTAGTCTCACAATATTCCAGCCAAGAAGACCCTTTATCTGTCCTGTTCAATAGGCCAGAATGATTATGGATACCTCCTCTGTAGGGTCAGGGTGCATTTTGATGAATATACTTTATATGGGAGGGTCCTTGTACCATTTCAAGCCCTTCAGGACTTCCTTCACCAGGGTGCAATTTTTACTGATTTGGATAGTATGTCAGTGTTATCTTATGTCAACAAGCATGGAGGAACTAAGCAGTGATTGTTCCAGGACTGACCAACAAACAGGGTTAGCAGGCATATTTTGGTGTCTAGCAAATGGTCCCTCTCTGTAATATGCACAGATTTTTTTTTACAGTAGAGCAAGATTTTCTACAACCTTTATTGCATCTCCAGCCATCACTAATTGCAGCACCTATGTTCCCTGGATCTTTCACAGGAACAGACATCAAGGGATGTTAGGGTATATCAGTGGCCTTTCAGACTTCTTTATACCTTTCCCCAGTTGTGACTAATGACACTTTTCTAGAAGGCATCTGTGTGCTTGTCATTACTTATTAGTTCTTATCATATCCCTCTTTTGGCCTAAACATATTTGGTTCACCTCAAAGGGGTCACACCCACCCATCCAGTTCTACTAATGACTATGAACCTGTCCTACCATCTAAAATCACCCATATTCTTTCAACTTTGCAAATATCAGTAGCTCATAAGCTTTATACTGGTAAATGAAGGATACTTTCAATCTGGGTAATTAAACATTGATTAGATCTTTTCCAGTATCCTCATCAGTTCTACAGTTCTTATCAACCTGTAAGGTTCCTTTTATTCCAACATCACAGTTCAGTTGCCTGCCCTTTTAGTTTAAATTTTGATCTTGGTCTCTGTTCTTAAACACTGGCCTTACAGAAGGTATGCAAGGCATTTCTTATATGTAACTTTCTTCTCAGACTCCCCTATTAAAGATGCATTTCCCCAGGATCTCAATTTCATTTTGGAGGTACTGACTTATTTTTCCTTCATGCCTGCCTTTTTGGCAGATTTTAAGTACCCATTCTGGAAAACCTTACTTCTACTACCCATTGCTTTAGTTAGATGGTCTTCTGAACTGCACTCTTTCTCTTCTAAATTACATTATTTAGTCTTCTACTGGGAAGGGGTCTCTGTAAGGACCAATTCCTCCTTTATACCCAAGGTCCTATCAGAGTTCTCTTTAAACCATACTATCCATCTCCCAGTCTTTTTGTTCCTGGTATTCCAATAAAAGAAAACATTTGTAATACTCATGATGTTCATAGTTTTTGTACAATACAAGTAAAAAGGTAACTATCAAGAAAGACAGACTTCTCAGCTCCTATTCATTTTCTAATCTAGGTAAGAAGATACTCAAAGTTACCTTGTCCAAATGACTCTCCGAATACATTACTTGTATCTTCCAGTAAAGCAAGTAACTATTGACATCCAAACTCAAGGCATATTCTTCTAGGCCCACTGCAGTTTCTCCTGCTTTCTTCAAAAACTTGATTGATGACATTTGTGCCATTGTGCCTTTAGCTGTACTACGCACCAACATTTGTGCCACTGTAACTTTAGCTGTACTATGCACCTTTGTGAAATACTATAAACTGAATGTGATCTCTAGGTCAAGGTCCTCCTTTGTAGCTGCTTATCCTCATGTGTATCCTGGCTTGATTCCACCCAGGAGTTATACTGCTAGAGATTCTGTCCCTTAAGGCAAAGAAAACAGAGTGGAAAATGTAAGGTACAGACGTCAAAAGAATAACTGGAATAAGATCAGATGAAAAGGAAAAAATCTGGAAAATCCACAAGTATACTGGCAAGTACAGAGATCTTTGGGGCAACCTCATATTGACCGGGATTTGATAAAGGAATGGTTAAGGAGAGGTGAATTGAAACCAAGAGATGAAAGGCTAATAATGGTGGCCCAGAGTCGTGAACTAAATACACGGTTAACAAAGTCCATTGAAAACTTTGAGGAAACAGATATGTGCAGTTTCTGTGAAATAGAACTGTTTATGCTTAGTGTGAGGCACTCTTGGCAGTGGGCCTGCATACTGAAAGGCACAATAATGTGCAAGCCGGCTGCACTGGGGATTGTGCAGACATTACAATTTAGAAGTAACTGAGAATCAATGGAAATATGAACCAGAATGATGTTTATATCATGTGGGATCACCCATTACCAACAGTTCAAAAATGCAAAAAAAAAAAAAAAATAGATATTGTAGTCCATGAAAAAAAAACAAAAGTAGCATTTATCATTGAAAGTCCTGCACACAGTGATTGCAGTGACTTAAAGAGAGAGAGAAAGTCATAAAATACCTGGATTTGCAAGCAGAAAGGAGAGCAATGTGTAAGAATGATACCTAGACAATTCATTAGTAGTAGGAGCAACTGGTCAATACAAAAATAATTTACAGTTATGCTATTAAATATGCTACCAATACATGTAACTCCATATGAATTACAGAAAGAGGCAGTTCTGGGAGTATTGCAGGTGCTGAGAGAGCAGTCATGGCTAACATCAAAGAGTAATAATAATAATCAGTAATACAAATTTCATGAATTCTAATCATACCCATTCTTAAGAATATGGTATTAGAAAACCAAAACACATGAAATTTAATCCCAGATGGAATGCTTGGATTGTAGAGACAGTCAGCAGAAGTTGGAATTCAACCCTGGACTTGTTGGTTTAAGGCAGAGCTGATTGTAGCTGAACTGCTGGGAGGGCCTAGTGTGCCTTTATTATTACACATTGATAAATTACATGTATTTGATACATTGGCCCTTCTAATGTGGTTCTATTTATTCAATATCTCAATTGCTGTACTACACCAGACATCTGATCTTGCACATTACTTATCATATAAAAACCTGTTCAATTTGCCTTTCCTTACAGTTGCTCTGTAACTCCAGTACGGCATGAAGTCAATGTAATAATTTTCCTTTTTAGCTCATTTAACCCTGAACAGCAGGGGGCTAGTTAACACCTTTGCTTCCCAAGATCTTCTAAGCCAGGAAACTACTTACTTCCTGATATCCTTTCTCCAAAATCCTGTGCTGAAAATACATTTTATTAGATTTATAATATCTGATAAATGGTGTGAGATAAAAAAAATGTAAAATACATATTTTTGACAGACCAAGGGCCATGCACTGGTGTTAGCCTCAAAGGTATGTCAGTCGATGCTGATTTTATATTGCAGATTTATGAAAGGAAAAATGTATTTTATTTGCCAAAAATACTAGTGTTATGCTCAGTCAAAAGGTTATATCTATTTAAGCGTGCAACATAGAGCCAAGGTATTACTCAGGGAATTGTTCACCTGTTTAAGAGCTCTTGAATGCTGTATGACAAGAGGGGTTCGTCATATTGTTGCTTGGTGATAATGCCAGGTCTGTGCAAAGTATGTGTTGTATAATATTTTTAGAATAATTCAAAACAGTGCATGACAAATATCAGTGGCAACATTGTGCTGCCTTAATGTTTTGTAAAAGTTGGCACCATTTGTTCACCTGTAGGTCATGCAGCTTTTATAAAATTAATGCACTTATAAATGTGCAGGTAATATTTATAACTGTTTTACCAACAGAACACTTAAATCATAGAATGTATTCGCATTTTTATTTATTTTATTTTACATTTGTTAACCGGGGGTATCTGACTGACCCAAAAAGGCCCTTTTTCAGCAGAAGCCCAGGGAGAAAAGCTCCACATAGAAAAATTACAGATACATTTAGTTATTTAGACATGATCAGTATACACACAAATTACAAAAGACATGTTTTTACAGTGGTATGCAGCACATCAACAGTTACAGTGGAGAGAACAAACAAAAAAATATTAATTTAAAAATAAAGGTAATTAACAGATTTGTGGTGTACAGCTGACATTTGGAACATAGGTAGAATACATACATAGTACACAGGTACAGTACATACATTGTAGATTAGCCAGTGCTTGTGAGTAAGATTGAAAACTATTATCAAGTACTCTAGGTTTAATATGTATATCTTATCCACTTTCACTAGCCTGGGGATTACCCACCATGATTTAATGTAATTTTGTACACCACCCCCAACATGAGAGTATCACACTCCAATTTCTTGTATTAGCACTGTAAACATGGAAATGTCCTATCTTTTCATAACTTTTTGTAAACACACCTTAAATCTTGATCTGCACATCCCATGCTGACCATGTCACTATCATGCTTAGTAAATCGTATCAGCTTCTAATTGCTGTCATGTTAGTTTCTAGTTGCCACCATAGATTTGTGTGTGTACTTTTACCTGGACTGCATGACATTAGACTTTGAAAGCAGTGACAAAGTATACTCATTTCAGGAGTACAGGGAAGTTGCCAGCCCAGTAACAATGAGTATACTCTTACTGGATGCACAGAAACTCTGCTTTTTTGGAAATTATACTCTTGAAGGAAGTAATGCCTCCTTGTTCTTTCCACAGCATCTGTCATTTACCTTCTCATTCCCTCAGCTTTTCACTTTTTTTGCCACAATCTCTATCCCTTATCAAACCTTCCGCCCATAGCTGGTGTTAGGCACCTGCAGAACCAGCAGCCCTGTGAAGCCCCCAGTTATCTCCCCATGAACAAGGGTCCCCATACAGTCTATACGGATTTCACTGTCTCCTCCATTCAGGCTATGTGGGGAAAGTTCTGCTGTTCAGTGATATGGCAGTAAATTGCAGTGAATTCCGCTTGGTAGTGTGACCTGAAAGAGGTGAGTTTTCATACTTTGAAAAAGAGTGGATGTACTGAATCATGTCATCTGTCTATGGCTCATTTGTGAAGCAATTTGGGTGGCACTTGGTTTCATGCTTTGCATTTAGTTATCATGTTTTTAGTTGGGTGGTAATAAGGAGCTTGTATACAACTAAAGGTGTGATAAGAGCAGCATTCTTAGAGTGACCATGGCATTCTCAGTTGCCAGGGATGATTCATATTGCATTGTTGGGTTACATATATATATATATATATATATATATATATATATATATATATATATATAGATATATATATATGCGTGTGTGTGTGTATGTATGTATATATATATATATATATATATATATATATATATGTATATATGTATGTAAATTGTGAGGTAAATATAAAAACGAAGGAGGAAGAGCAAGTCTGAAGTGTAGATGGGAATTTTGATTTTGGATGTGGCTTTCAGTTGTTGTGGCTTAAGTATTCAAGTCGCTTTCTTAGTCCTTGTGAAGTATCCATCCAGTCAGATAAAATGTTGGGTTGCTTTGAATGCCATAGCAACATTACATATTTGGTGCTTAGGAGACAGTGGCATTGACAAAAAGGCAGGAGTCAGAGCTTGACATGGCAGAGATGAAGATGTTAAGATTTGCAATGGGTGTGACGAAGATGGACAGGATTAGAAATAAGTATATTAGAGGGTCAGCCCAGGTTGGAAGGTTTGGAGACAAAGCCAGAGGCGCAAGATTATGTTGGTTTGGACGTGTGCTGAGGAGGGATGCAGAGTATATTGGGAAAAAGATGCTAAGGACGAAGCTGCCAGGTAACAGGAAAAGAGGAAGGCCTAAGATAAGGTTTATGGATGTGGTGAGAGAGGACATGCAGGTGGTTCGTGTGACAGAGCAAGATGCAGAGGACAGGAAGAAATGGAGCCAGTTGATCTGCTGTGGCGACCCCTGACGGGAGCAGCCGAAAGAAGAAGATGATTTAAAAGCCTTCCTACTTGTCCCTGTTGACCTGAGTCCCTTAGTTGCTTGAGTGTTATGTTGAGAGTTATGGTCTTCCATACTTTTTGTACATTTTACAAAAAAAAAAGAAAGAAACTTGTTCTTTGTCATCCTGTTTAGGTCTTTTTGGCAAATTTCCTTCTGAAAGAATTCTTAAGTGAAAGTATTTCAGGTCATAGCCTTTATTCTCCAGAATGTGTAACTCTACCTTGTGTAGCTTGATCTTAAATGCACAAAGTGGGATTATTAATAAAAGTTTAATAATAACTACTTTAACTGGAAAGCTGTCAGGTTGGTTTGACTGTTTTATTTTACAGTTATGTTAGGTTCATTTTATGATTGTATGTTTCAGCATTCTTTACAGTGGTTATTTGAATAAAATTAACAAAAATAAAGAGAAATTTCTGAATTCCAAAGGCATGATAGTCCCTTTCCATGTGGAGCAGTGAGAAGCATGAAATTTTAAGGCACAAATGAGGAGCGTTCCTCAGAATCAGTTACACTTGCAGGGCATTTTGGGGATTCGAATGTTTAGGTTCCTGTTTCATTTCTGTTAATTCCTTCAAGATTACTGCTACAGGAAGGGAATAATTTACTCCCACTGCCATCTGTAACCTTGATGAATGATCTTTAGAGCCCATTTGTCTGAAATGATCTGTTGTCAAAGAGAAAAGTGGAGATTCTGATTTTCTGGAAGAAAAAATGAATGGTGATGGGGGCAAGGTCCCTTCATAGTCGCCTTTAGGCACCAGTGATCCTTTTGTCAAGTAGCAGGTTTCATAATTTCATTAAATGTTTAGCACTGACATAGTGCCCTTGATGTAGTTAAATCTTGCTAGTGGCATTCTCTCCACTAAACTGACATCATAGATGAGTTTAGGCCCCCGCTATACCTGCAGCAGCGGGGGCTCCCAATCATCCTTGACAATGTTTGGGTCCTAAATAACTAAAAAAAAGACTGGAAAAACACTGAGGCACAGTCCAAAATGTAGTTTTTAGTGTAGTTGAAACTTTAATAGTTGCTATATAACAACTATTAAAGGTTCATCTATGCTAAAAACTACATTTTGGACTGTGCCTCAGTGCTTTTCCAGTGTTTTTTTAGTTATTTGCTTAGTGAATACACTGTTGCTGGGAAGTGCTTGTTTTTTTTGAATGTTTGGGCCCTGCAGAAGCTGCTGCTGTTTGGGAGAAAATGAGGAGAAACAAAAAAAAAGTAATTCATTCTCCAGTTATGCTGATTATCCTAAACTGGGTGACCAACCTCCATCCTTACTTGAGATTTAAGATCTTCAGGGATGGTTTTCTCTTTCAACTGGTTTTATAAATGGTGGCAAGACCCCAAATACCGTAACCCAGACCTTCTTTGCTCAAGAATTCTGGGAAAAGACAAAATTAATGGCAGCATGCATTTTAAAATCAAGAACACATTTTAAATATTATTCTAAAAAACTTTTAAAAAGTTAATAGAATAGCATGTTTTGAATCAGCATGCATTTTGGGACAATAAAAAGTATGAAATTTGAATATTTGGCATTACTGACCCTGAATGATTTACCTTCAAATCAAAATTTGTACGAGGGGCAGGTCAAAAATCTGAAGTGAAATCAGGGACAGTGACAGGATGTTCTTCATGTTTCAATGTTGCAGTCATCACATCTGGGTTATCCTGCCAGGGGTAGCCCTCAGTTGGCCCGAATACCAGAGGCTTAGTATTTCTCCGTCGGTTACTGTCACTCCAGGACTGACGTCAGGTCATCAGTGGTATAAAATTAGGCAGCTGACACCATTACATCAGTCTTTCTTGCCGAGGAGCCTGAAGCAGAAGCAGTTTGCACAAGTGCCGGTTGGCCGCTACCTGAGTTTTCATTTCTGAATTTAAGTTGAAGTCATCTAAAGCCAAGTACCCCATTGTGGATCTTTTTTTCTTGCTCTAGCCGATGTCAGAAAAAGTTAACAATTGTCTCGCCTGTGGAAAGCAAATACCACACCCAGACTTCCATTCTTACTGCGGCACCTGTTTAGGCCCAGACCACGACGTCCCCCGCTGTTGCTTTTGTGCTTTGTTCAACACCAGAACTATACATTGTCGGGCCCTTATTGTAGCTAAATATTTTCACTCTGTCCTCGAATTCCGATATGGCTTCGATAAGCCATCCGACTACCAATCTTCTGAAAAAACATAACAATAAAGAGAGAGACAAGACTACACAGGTCCAAAACTGCCGACGACGCTTCTGCTAAGCTAGTCACCAGTTCTCTGGCCCTCAGTGAGGCGTTTTCCCAGCCCCTGATGCCCACTTTTGTGGATTCGCAGGCCGCTACTGAGACCCTTTTGGAGTCCTATATGCCGCAATACTCTTCTTCAACTAAGGATCCTGCGGATGTCTCTACCTTGGATGGGTCCGGAGCCACTGAGCAGGCACCGGCTTCCAAGGAAGTACTTTGCACTACCGATACTCGACACAGACCGACAACTTTTTTTTGCATCTTCAGTTCTTTCTAAAACTACTGAGTTTCTAAGGCCCAGGGTACGAACCACACCCAAAAAAATGATTACCCAAGCTCAGGCACCTGCTTCCTTGCCTCAATCTCAAATGTGTAAAATGGAGGAAGACCTCATTATGCTTATTAGGGAAAGCCAGGCTATTCCTTCCAAAACAAAGAGAGACTTGTCCCCAGTAGTTTTATCTGAACAGGAGTCCGATGACTCTGATGCTTCTGAATATGAAGATATGCAACTGCTCTCTGCTTATGAGGAGTCTGATGCAGAGGAATCCTTTCCTTCTGCTTCTCCACCCGAGGACTTTTCATTTGGGAAAACCCTTCATACTTTAAGGAGCATTTCCAATGGGAATGTCAAGACTATCCTCAGTCAAAAAAGAGAAAGAGAAGTCTTAGATTTACCACAGCACAGACCTTTGGCCATTCCTCCTGTCCTGGATGTTGTGGATGATGTTTTTATGGAATCCAGATTGACTCCTGACACCTCCCTCCTGCTCCCAGGAAACTTTACAGGGATTACAGAGTCACTGACTCTCACAAATTTCTTTTCAAAATTCCTACTGCTGACCCAGAGGTCATCTCTCAAGGACCTAAAGGAATTAAAGCAACTTCAACTAAGAATCCCATCCCCTCAGATACGGATTCCCGAGCTTTAGAGAGATGGGGTAAGAAAGTATTCTCCTCTGCTACTCTTGCTATTAGAGCATTAAATTGTCAGTTCCACATGCTGAAATATCAGCAGCATACCATGGAACTCCTCAAACAAAAAATATCTTCCTTTCCTGCTTGTGCAAAAAATAAAGAATTACAAGAGCTAATGCATTCTGCAAGTCAAGTAACTAAGCACACCTTCCAGTGTGGCTTTGATGCCCTAAAATCATCTTGCAGGGCAGCATCCCTGATTCTGTCCATAGAAGGCATGCTTGGCTTAAGGAACAGACCTTGCCAGACTATATCAAATCCAAATTATTGGATGCAATATTGAACAAAGACAACTTATTTGGTACCAAGGCAGAAGAGATCTTTACAAAGATGGAAGGAAAAGCTAAATCTATGCAGACAGTTAAACTTCTTACAGTCCAGCTTACGAGGTTCAGTAAGCATTGCCCCTCCAAGCACTGGTCCTTTTCTACCCCCTCCAGGCAAGTTCAGCTCAGACCCAGGGGAAGCAGACCCCCCAGAGAGCAGCCCCAGGGATTGCAGAGATCTAGGCAATGGAGTTCCTCTTTTTCAAAAACAGGGAGTGCAAAGCCACCCCCTTATGGTAAGAACTCACAATGACTTTACACCTTCACCCCTTACCTCTGCCCACCTGCTTGTGCCCCTAGGAGGAAAACCCCCCTTCCACGCAAGCAACTGGGCCACTATTACCAACAATTGATGGGGTCCTCAACATAGTGTCTCAGGAATCTTCTTCTTTCGGCTGCTCCTGTTAGGGGTCGCCACAGCGGGTCAACTGTTTCCATTTCTTCCTGTCCTCTGCATCTTGCTCTGTCACACCAACCACCTGCATGTCCACTCTCTCCACATCCATAAACCTTATCTTAGGCCTTCCTCTTTTCCTGTTACCTGGCAGCTTCATCCTTAGCATCTTTTTCCCAATATACTCTGCATCCCTCCTCAGCACAAGTCCAAACCAATGTAATCTTGCCTCTCTGGCTTTGTCTCCAAACCTTTCAACCTGGGCTGACCCTCTAATATACTTATTCCTAATCCTGTCCATCCTCGTCACACCCAGTGCAAATCTTAACATCTTCAACTCTGCCACATCAAGCTCTGACTCCTGCCTTTTTGTCAATGCCACTGTCTCCAACCCATATAACATAGCTGGTCTCACTACCCTCTTGTAGACCTTCCCTTTCGCTCTTACTGGTACTTGTCTGTCACAAATCACTCCTCACACTCTTTTCCACCCACTCCATCCTGCCTGTACTCTCTTCTTCACCTCTTCTCCACACTCACCATTACTCTGAACTGTTGATCCCAAGTATTTAAACTCATCCACCTTCGCCACCTCTACTCCCTGCATCCTCACCATTCTTCTATCCTCCCTCTCATTCACACACACATATTCTCTCTTAGCCCTGCTGACCTTCATTTCTTTTCTCTCTAGAGCATATCTCCACCTCTCCAGGGTCTCCTCCACCTGTTCCCTACTCTCACTACAGATCACAATGTCATCTGCAAACATCATAGTCCACGGGGACTCCTGTCCGATCTCGTCTGTCAACCTGTCCATCACCATTGCAAATAAGAAAGGGCTCAGAGCTGATCCTTGATGTAATCCCACCTCCACCTTAAACTCATCCGTCACTCCCACTGCAGACCTCACCGCTGTCACACTACCCTCGTACATATCCTGTACCACTCTTACATACTTATCTGACACTCCCGACTTCCTCATACAATACCACAACTCCTCTCTAGGCACTCTGTCATATGCTTTCTCTAGGTCCACAAAGACACAATGCAACTCCTTCTGACCTTGTCTGTACTTCTCCATCAACACTCTCAGAGCAAACATCACATCTGTAGTGCTCTTTCCTGGCATGAAACTATACTGCTGATCACTAATCACCACCTCCCATCTTAACCTAGCTTCCACTACTCTTTCCCAAAACTTCATGCTATGACTGATCAATTTAATCCCTCTGTAGTTACTACGGCTCTGCACATCACACTTATTCTTAAAAATTGGTACCAAAACACTCTTTCTCCATTCCTCAGGCATCCTCTCACTTTCCAAGATTTTCATTAAACAATCTAGTTAAAGACTCCACTGCCATTTCACCTAAACACCTCCATGCTTTCACAGGTATGTCATCTGGACCAACAGCCTTTCCATTCTTCATCTTCTTCATAGCTATCCTTACTTCCTCCTTCCTAATCCACTGCACTTCATGATTCACTAGCCACACATCATCCAATCTTCTCTCCATCTCATTCTCTTCATTCATCAGCCCCTCATAGTACTCTTTCCATCTGCTCAACACACAGTCCTCGCTTGTGAGTACATTTCCGTCATTATCCTTTATCACCCTTACCTGCTGCACATCTTTACTAGCTCTGTCCCTCTGTCTAGCCAGCTGGTACAGGTCCTTTTCTCTCTCCTTAGTGTCCAACCTTTCATACAACTCTTCATATGCCTTATCCTTACCTTTGCCACCTCTCTCTTTGCCATGCACCTCATCATCTTATACTCTTGTCTACTTTCTTCATCTCTCTGGCAATCCCACGTCTTCTTTGCCAACTTCTTTCTCTGTATACTACTTCTTCATTCCACCACCAGGTCTCCTTGTCCTCCTTCCTCTTTCCAGATGTCACACCAAGCACCTTTCTAGCCATCTCTCTTACTAGCTCTGCTGTAGTTACCCAGCTATTCGGTAACTCTTCACTGCCACCCAGTGCCTGTCTTAACAATTCCCTGAACTCCACCTCACAATTACCCTTTTTCAATTTCCACCATTTGATCCTTGGTGCTGCCTTCACACTCTTCCTCCTCTTCTTGATCATCAATGTCATCCTACAAACCACCATCCTATGCTGCCTAACTACACTTTCCCATACCACCACTTTACAGTCTCCAATCTCCTTCAGACTGGCCTGTCTACATAAGATATAATCCACCTGTGTGCATCTTCCCCCACTCTTGTATGTCACCCTATGCTCCTCCCACTTGTTAAAATACGTGTTCACCACAGCCATGTCCATCCTTTTCGCAAAATCCACTACCATCTGACCTTCTGCATTCCTTTGCTTAACACCATACCTACCCATCACTTCCTCATCCCCTCTGTTCCCTTCACCAACATGCCCATTGAATTCTGCTCCAATTACCAGTCTCTCACCCTTGGGTACAGTCATCACCACTTCATCTATTTCACTCCCCAAATGTTTCTTTCTCATCCATCGCACACCCAGCTTGTGGAACATATGCACTAACAACATTCATCATTACACCACCAATTTCCAGCTTCATAAACATCACTCTATCCGACACTCTTTTCACCTCCAAAACACTCTTAGCATACTGTTCCTTCAGGATATCCCCTACGCCATTTCTCCTCCCATCTACACCATGATAAAACAATTTGAACCCACCTCTGATGCACCTAGCCTTGCTCCCCTTCCATCTGGTCTCTTGCATACACAATATACCAACCTTCCTTCGGTCTATCATATTAGCTAGCTCTCTCCCTATACCAGTTATACTGCCAACATTCAGTGTTCCGACCCTCACTATCACAGTCCTAGGCTTTACCTGCCTTTGGGTATGCCTTCCCCCTCTTCTCCTCCTTCGGCCAACAGTAGCCCAATTTCCACCAGCACCCTGTTGGCCAACAGTACTGGTGGCGGTTGTTGCTAACCCAGGCCTTGACCGATCCGGTATGTATATCTGTACTGTTGCCTGCATGTATGATTTGGCAAAATTTTACGCCGGATGCCCTTCCTGACGCAACCCTCCCCATTTATCCAGGCTTGGGACCGGCACAAAGAAATGCACTGGCTTATGCATCCCCAGTGGCTGGGTTAGTGTCCCAGGGATAAAAATTTTATTTCCACACTCTGCCAACCCCAAAAGGGTTCCCAGATTGTCCTCCAAACCAGTGGGCAGAGGCCAAAAAGCAAGTCCTTTCCCTGCTTTCCATGAGGGCAATACAGCATATTCCTGCAGAACAGATAGGCCAAGGTTTCTAATCCAGGCTCTTCCTGGTACCCAGAAAAAGAGGGCACATGGCTCCCCATCCTCGATCTATCCATTCTAAACACCTTTCTGGTGATACCAAAATTCAAAATGCTCACCCTCCAGCAACTTCTACCAATGCTTTCCAAGGATGCTTGGTTGGCCATCCTAGACCTAAAAGAGGCCTACCTACACATCCCAATCAGGGAATTATGTAGGAAATACCTTCATTTCAGGGCAGGATATATGCACTTTCAGTTCTTTGCACTTCCCTTTGACTTATCCACTGCTCCCACAGTTTTCACAAAATGCCTGGTTCCCGCCACTGCTTTTTGCAGACAAAGAAATATTCAAATTTACCCATGCTTAGACGATTGCCTGATTCAGGCAGTCAGTCAGGAAAAGCTGTTACAGCACGTGAATTTTGTAAAGGACCTACTGACCTCCCTGGGGTATACTATCAACAAAAAGAAATCAAAACTAGTCCCCACACAAAAAATTGTATTCCTGGGAGCAAGACTGGACACAGCATCCCTGATGTCATTCCTTACTCCAGAAAAACAAGCCTACCTGACAGGCTACTTCTCTCAACTAGCCACCAGAACCCAGTTAACCATAAGGAAAATCCTGCAAGCTCTAGGGTTCATGGCTTCCTGCATCCTACTCATTCCATATGCCAGACTGCTTATGAGGAAACTACAATGGTACCTAAAAGCCTTTGGTGTCAACACTCTCAAGACCTGGAAACTCTCATACCAATGATACCATGCCTAAGGAAAGATTTTCTTTGGTGTACAGCAGCTTGCAACCACAACAAGGGACTTCCCTTCTCACAACTCCAGGCCGCCCAGCCCAGACCCTCACCACAGACGCATCAGACTATGCCTGGGGTGCACACCTGGATGGCAGGTGAATTCAGGGTCAATGGAGCCCAAATCAAATACATCTGCATATCAACCAAAAAGAGATGTTAGCTGTTCAGCACACCTTGACAGCCTTCAGACCCCTTCTTTCCCCGGGGCCTCTACTGATCAAAGCAGACAACACCACAGTGATGTGGTATATTAACAAGTAGGGAGGCTCACTCTTATCCTCTCTGCAGGCTCGCCATGAGCCTTTGGCACACGGCCTCAGCCATGCAACTATACCTGCCAGGCTCTCTAAACTCTCTGGCAGACAACGTAAGCAGAAATCTGCTAGACCCACATGAGTAGCAGCTAGACCACAGAACCTTCACCCTTGTAACCCAGAAATGGGGTACCCCAAAGGTTGACCTCTTTGCCTTCCACTCCAATCATCAGCTCAGGAAACTTTGCACCAGGGAACCTCACAGCAAGGCCAGGAAAGTGGATGCTCTATCCCTCCAGTGGGTAAACCTCTCGGTCTAATCATTTCCCCCTCTACCACTCATAACAAGGGTACTGCACAAAATAAGGGAGAAAAAAACAAGGGCAATCCTGATTGCCCCAGACTGGCCATGCCAGCACTGGTACCCACTGCTGCGCAACCTCTCGCCCCTTCCACCATGGCACCTACCACAGATCCCAACACTCCTGACCCAGGGGAATGGAGAATTCATGCATCCCCAATTGCAGACCCTCAACCTGGCAGCCTGGCTTATTCCCTGAACACCCCTCAAGCTGCCAGCCTAAGCAAAAAAGTCCTAGATGTTATATGTGAGGCCAGACACCCCAGCACTAGGAAATCCTACGTTGACAAGTGGAAAAGGTTTTGCACCAGGATCCAGGCTAAGGGAGCCAGAATGGCACAGCCCTCCCTACCTCTCATCCTGGATTACCTGGCAGACCTACTACACAGGGGTCTAGCCTTCTCTTCTATTAAAATTCATGCCTCTGCCATCTCTGCTTATTACAGCACAGAGCCTTTTCTCGTCTCACACCCTCTCGTCAAATAGTTCCTAAGAGGGGTTAACAACTTAAGGCCACCCAGAAGAGCTCCTACCCCAGCTTGGGACCTTAACTTTGTGTTGGAGAAGCTCACCCTGCCCTTCTTTAAACCTGCAGCTTCAGCAGAGTTAAAATTTCTCTCTTGGAAAACAGCCTTGCTTCTGGCCATCACTTCAGCTAGAAGAGTATCAGAGCTACAAGCACTCATGTCTGTAGAGCCCTTCATCATTTTCCATGCTGACAGAGTCGCACTCAGGACTAACCTATCTTTCATGCCTAAAGTGGTGTCCAGTGTAGCTCTCAACAAATCTGTTAATTTGCCCACCTTTTTCCCTAACCCACAAAACAAGGGGGGGAAGGATTCTGCACTCTCTAGATGTGCAGAGACGTCTCAGATGCTGGACAGGACTAAATCTTTCAAAAAAACTGATCAATTGCTAGTCAGCTTCACAGCAGGAGCAGAGGGCAAGGCCATATCCAAGCACACAATCTCCAAATGGATAGCACACTGCATCCATTTCTGCTACAGACGGAATGGGAAACCACCCCCAAAGGGGGTCAGGACACATTCCAGCAGAGCAGCCTCCACCTCTGCAGCCTTTCTCAGAGGGGTCCCCACCAGGGACAATCCTGTAGGCTGCAACATGGACATCTGTTCATACCTTCACCAAGCATTGCCACCTGCCTACCTTCTCCATATCCAGGGCAGGTTTTGCCACCGCAGTCTTGCAGGGCATCCTAACCAGCCGACAGTCTTCTTGACTGCCTCCACCTTTTTCTTCAGCTTTGGGAATCAACCCAAATGTGATGACTGCAACAGTGAAACACAAAAAACATAGTACAGTTGTGTACACTTATCACAAATATAGATGTCTGAGGGTATTCACTGTTGCAGTTCCCTCCATCCCCCTTGTCTCTCTCTCTCTCTTCCTCCTCTTTTCTTACATGGATTTTTTTGGTATTTACTTTCTACTGGTGGTGTTCTTCTACCATAACCTAGCTCCCAATTTGGGGGCTCCTGACATTTAGGGCAAGAAAAACTGATGTAATGGCATCGGCTGTCTGATTTTTATACCACTGATGACCTGATGTCAGTTCTAGAGTGACAGCAACTAATGCAGAAATAATAAGACTCTGGTATTCGGGCCAACTGAGGGCTACACCTGGCAGGATAACCCAAATCAGATGACTGTAACAGTGAATACACTCTAACATCTACATTTATAGTAAGTGTACACAACTGTACTTTTGTATTACTCCTGATGGCCCCCAAACAACAGTCACTGATCTGGCATGGCAGACAAGTTTGTATTTCTACTGATGACCACTAAACAGCAGGCACTGACATGGCGTGGCAGTATTATTTGCACAATGTACTGCTATTTGCTGAAAGCAGTATAATACTACTATTGCTATGGCTTACACTTGTGTGTATGTGTGCTGGAGGAGTGCAGTGTAAGAGTAGCATGCGGACTATAATTTCTTTCACTTTTCATCAGACATCATTGGTACTGCTATTATGCTTGTGTCTGAGGGGAATGTGGCTGCAGTGTTTTGAGTAGCAAGTTGGCCATAATTTCTTTCACTTACCATCACAAGGATAGAGCTTACACATAAGTGACTATCTTTAGTGGTTTGGCAGAAAGAGGATGTCTGAAAGCACAGTTGCTCAGTGAGTCGCGC
Source organism: Protopterus annectens (assembly GCF_019279795.1). Lineage (NCBI taxonomy): Eukaryota > Metazoa > Chordata > Ceratodontiformes > Protopteridae > Protopterus > Protopterus annectens. The sequence goes on from NC_056749.1 coordinate 175,358,256, forward strand.
TGCTATTTAACATAAGCACTATGCTCTGATTGAGTTCTTCGCTGTGCATTTTTCTCTGTGGAGTCTGTATGCCCTCTGTCCCTTTGATAGTCTAGCTATCTGATCTGGTTTCCTCCATCACCTCAAAGACATGCAGTAGGTGAATTGACATTCCTCCAGTTTTCCTCAATGTGAATGTGCAGGGTATGTGTGTGTGTGTGGGGGGGGGTCTGTGTATGTGCATGTAAATGTATCTCTTCTTGGTAACAGTAAAAATGTATAACAAGTAACTATCTCTTAAAAATAAGAGATAAAATCCATTGGAGAGTATTCAAACCCTTGGAACGTCTAGTGGCTCCTACACCGACTGTATAAATGGATTTTGACATGGACTTAGTGGTGGCCTCTGTCCTCAGCCACACCCTTACTAAAATCAGCCCTGTTTAAGTGGTGTGTATAGAAGATTGCTGTAGCTCGTGGGGGGAGACTAGAAATGCAAATTAGAGGTCATACTGCTAAATGCTAGGAGTCTAAACATGAAACTGCACTCATTGCAAGCATTCTTAACTCTGGAAAATGCTGACATCTGCACAGTTACAGAAACCTGGTTCAAAGCTGCAGAGAGCACCCCAGTCTTACCTGTTTACTTATCCTATCATACATTCAGACCCCAAACTGTAGACAGTAAAGCCAAAAGAGGTGGAATTTCAATATATATTAAAGACATACACACCTCCAGGCTGGTCAAACACTATGATGCACAGGAGACACTCTAGGTGCAGTTAAACATTGACAAGCCCCCTATACAAATCATAGCTAGCTATAGGCCCCCAAATCTGACTCAAGATGCCCAATTTGCCTATCTGGACCTCTTGAAATCTGTCAAGATTCAACCCTTTACCCTGATCCTGGGTGACTTTAACTACTCAAACATAGACTGAAAGAACTACTCATGCCAGAACACAAATGCCCAGACATTCCTCGATTTTGTCAATGCAAATGCTTTGGAACAGCTAGACGATACCCCCACAAAAGGTGATATCTTGGACTTGGTATTAACCAACATGAGTGATCACTGCGGCATCCCTGCAGTATCATCCTCCCTGGGAAGATCCGACCATAAAGCAGTCACTTTCAAAATCACCATCTGCCCCAACCCCTCTCTAGCTAGGGTCAAACAAAACTTCTCCAAAGCTGATTACAGTCTCCTGAGGGACAGTATAAGCTGCTTCACAGCCCCCTCTATAGGAAGTGGCACCAGTATCCAAAACTATACCAAAGCACTATGCGAGCAATTATGTAGATGCATGTAATCAGGAATACCCGACAGGACTAAATCATCCTCCCTGTCTGATGGACATCTGCAATAAGTAAACTCTTTAATAAAAGGAAAATAAATGCTGTCCAGCACCAAGAAGGAGCACATGTCCAATTGGAAGCAATCTCTCCTTAGCCTGAGCAAGCAAATAAGGGCACTAGTGAAATCCTCCAAAGCAAGCTTCAAGTCCAAATTGGCCACATCTATTAGAGATGATCACAAGGCCTTCTTCACATATGTCCGAAGTCTGATAGGAAGCACCCAGATCTGTTCAGAACTGGTGTTCAAGGACACCACATATATATAAATGCCATAGATATAGAAAACTTGCTGGCTGACAGATTCATTGAGAACTTCACCCCTCTGTCCCCCTTCAGCATATCAGGACATTCCCAGTACCTGCCCCCTTCCCCTTATATTTAGGGAACAGGTCATCACTATTCTCTCAAAGGTAAATAATATAGCCTCCATGGGACCCAGTAACATCCCAGGCTGCATCCTACATGTACTCAGGCAGGAACTTGCAGCACTGCTAGGTGCCCTATTCTACCAAAGCTTGAGTACTGGCTTTGTCCCAGCTGAGTGGAGGACAGCCAGTGTCATTCCTGTGCACAAAAGAGAAGCGTCCACCAATCTGGGAAATTATAGACCCATCATAGGTTCATAGGTTCATACTAGGCTATCTGCCCTAGGGCATTTATAAGCCTAGCCAGAGTGTGTGTGGCTTTCACCACCCCTTAGGATGAGAATACTATACCCATTAGTTTGCTGTGCCTCTGTCCAGCAGTGATACAGAGATGATTCCCGGGGTAAACCTACGATCTCCCATCCACTCGTCAAGATTTCTCTTGAACAGAGTCAGTGAGGGGCTCTGCCTCACATGGACTGGGATTCTGTTCCATAGTGTAGGGAGTCTCTGGGTGATGAATCTGTCCCTCCAGCACGTCCTATTTATATCCGTGTTGAGGTTTAAGTCTCTTGCTCTCGTGGCTCTGGTGGATTTGGATTTTTTGAGCCCAACTAGCCTGATCTGCAAGGCCATGTAATGGATTGTCATGGACCTCGTTAACAAGGACATTGGCAATCTCACATTGGCAATCTCCAAACACATGATCCCACACAGTTGGCTTCGTCAATGGGAGGCTGTGTCTGTTAAATTTGGTTGACTTCTTTGAGACAGTCATCAAAGCCATGGATGAGGGGAAGACAGCGCACACCACCTACCTTGACCTGGCCAAAGCCTTGACACTATTACCCACTGGAGCATAATAGATAAACTCTCTCAATTAGGCATCAATCCGTACGTTACTAGATGTGTAGTTAATTGGCTCACTGATAGAACCCACCTAGTCAAAATAGGGGAAGCTACCTCATGCAGTAGATCCATAACAAGCAGCATACCCCGGGGTTCAGTCTTAGGGCCTCTGTTATTTGGGATATACTTTTCTGAGATGCAGGCCAAAACCAGTGGGCTATGGCTGACCAAGTTTGCAGATAACTGCAAGCTGGGAACTGTCATAAATTCCCCTAGTGATGTGATCATCCTCCAAGAGGATCTCACCCAAACAAATGACTGGTGCCAGAAACATGGCCTCAAGCTGAACACCAAAAAATGCATCATCATCCCCTTTGGGGAGATTGACATCCCCACAAATATTCACATTAATAACATCCTAAGCACACAATCAGTCATGAGGAATTTGGGCCCCCAGGTTAATAGCAACCTGAATTTTGACCACCATGTTGCTTCCATTGTACGGAGGGCTTTCTACATGGCCCACCTCATAACTAACGGTATCTCATCCAGGGACAAGGCAGTTATAACATCTTGTATTATTCTCTTATAAGGCCCATTATTGAGTACAACACCCCATTTGGCATGTACCTCGCAAAACACATGCGCCAGCTGGGGAGACCACAGATGTTCCTCACCAGGAGAATACAGGGCCTCAAAAATCTGCCATACAGAGATAGGCTAAAAGCCCTATCCCTCTACTCAGTTTCATACAGATTCCTCAGAGGTTACCTTTATCTGGCATAGAAGGCGATCTCTGATCTCATCTTGATGGGACTGCTGCATGTCTGCAAGTCAAGTTCCACTCGAGTAACCTGCACGCTTGGCCTCAACCAGTTCTGTGACATCAATAGGACTTGTTGGCAGGAGATATTTGTGTCCCAGATACTCCCCCATCTGTGGAATAGACTCCCCCTCCAGGTCAAGCAGAGTACTTCTTTACCCCTTTTTAAGCGCAACCTGTATAACTGGATGGGAAACAGAAAATACATCCTTGGGATTCCACCCATGTCCCTGCTGGACAGGAGCATTGGGTGATGACTTGTCTAAAATGGGCTAAACTCATGGCTAGGCTTATAAGGGCCTAAGGACCAGTAGTCTAGTAAGTTCCTATGATACTATGAACCTATGTTATGGCCAATATTTATTCAATTTTTCTTACAATCAAACCTTAGATGCCAGCACAGAAGGTCATATTGTTTTTGTTGGGACTATGGACAATGCAGTTATTGTTTCTTTTACTTTTCCGACAGACCTAAGAGATGCGCAAAGAAGGTTATTATTGCTTGTATAGGTGCAGTGCACTGTCTAGAAACAACAAGTTGTAATACACTACTGTAATCATAATTTTCCTCACAATCACACATTAGGCACGTATACAGGTGGCTGCCTTTTCAGGCATAGAGGTCAGGAGTAAGGGGGCATACTGTGTATCTGTATGGCAGCAGTCACTTGAAATACATGTGGAATTTGAGCCTCTGCTTTTATCCCAGTCTAATGGGATGTGCAAATAGCAACTATCTTTTTTTTTTTTTTTTGGGGGGGGGGGCTGCGGCAGTATTTTCAGACTAGATTTACGTATCTTCTCAAACATTTGTCTTGTGAGTTTATTGCCAGACACTATTTTGTTTGGTTTAAGTACTAAGCCTTGGACACAACTTAGGTCTTCCATGAAAGAATAAAAAAATAAGACTACATTTTTTTAATCCATTATTTTATTCAAGCCATCACTGGATCAAAACACTGAGAAAATGCTCTTCGGCTCAGTTGAGTTATTTTGTACACAGTTATTACTGTACTGTCTTGGCCAGGTAACATATGTTGAAAGTATGCAAGGAAAAGTAAAGCTGATGAGCAGCACTGAATTTCTTTCGTTAAGCGTAATTTTTATCCAAGCCATCACTGGATGAAGAAGTTGTAAAACAAAATAAATAAATACAATGCACTTCACAGCATATAGATACCCATGGCTTCTTGAAAAATTGTGAGAAAAGTAATTTATATGGTGTGGGGAGCCCAGGAATGGGGTAATCAGGGTGGAGGATTGGATTGTGTGTGTGTGTGTGTGTGTGTGTGTGTGTGTGTGTGTGTGTGTGTGTGGCGGTAGGCAGTGGGAGGAGCCATGATGTCCTTTGCCTTAGGCACCATTTCACCTAAAACCATCTCTTTAAATTGGGTTGTTGCAATGTATCATCACTGCAACTAAATGCCATTTACTCTGAATATGTGTCTGTGAGAAGATTTAACAGACTGTGGTAAATAAGCCGTGTCATAATGTAAGAGCATTCTAGCTACAGTTCAGTTTGTGCATGGGACTCATAAAATTCTGCAGCATGAAATTAAAGATTGTGTAAGAGGGGTGTCAGTGACAGGATGATACTTAGGAAGTGTCTAGGGCCCTCAAACTTGACACTTCTTGGGGCCACCAAAATGCTAACACCAGCCCTGATTCTGCCTTGTCCCTCAGCCTCTGTGAACCAAATTCCAACTGTCTCCTCTTTGCCTTGAAACATTATTGTTGCTCTTCTTTTTGGTATTACTCTGCTTTCATATAGTTCACTTTATCCCTTCTTGACTTTTGTATAGTCATGTGCAAAATGTCTATTTAATAGAAGGAAGTGTGCCTTCCACAGCAGTTTGTCATATGCCGACTTCCAGTACATGCTTATCTAATGCTGATCCAGTGTTGTCTATTTTTGTCTGATTCAACTACGGGCTGTCAGATCCAACCTCACCACCAATTTTGAAGTGTCTAGTTCCAGGGACTCAATCCTCCCCTACCCACAATTCTCTGGCCTTCAGCCTATTACCTTGGATTTCATTTGCTGCCTGAGGTGAATGGTCATGCTTCTGAGAGCTCCAATAATTTGTATCTTTTGTGATACCTTTGTTCACTCCTCCCTTACTGAGAGAGTTTTATGGTCTTTTGTTTACTATTTATGTCTTTTTCAAAATTATCATTAGCTAGTTTGGATGTGTTTTTGTAGTTACTGTATTAGATGTTTAATATAGAAATTTAGGATTGTTAGTATAATAGAACATTTTTAGAAAAACATATAGAAAAATTCTGAGTAGATCATATAAGTATTAAAGATTTTTTAGCTTTGAATTGTTGCTGTTAGTAGCTAGGTAAGTTAGGTCCAGTCAACCAATGTTTTCCTTCTATGTGAGCATGTGTTTTACTTTGTTGGGTATGGCTGTTAGCCAAGGTTTTAAAAAGTGCATGGAGTGCAGACATAAGCTGCCCCTCCAGACCATCATATTTAGATACCTCATGTCAAGTGTATGCATCTTTTACTGCTACAGCATTACAAGCCAGGTGTGACCCCGATAGGGTCTGCTGCCTGTCCATTTCTTCCCAAAGCTAATGTCAAGAAATCTCAGCAGAAAGTGGATGCAGACACAAATGAGGATAAGTCTAAGGAAAAGGAGAACTCTGAGAAGTTCTGTAAGAGGTCTACTGATCCACCACTGTCATTAAAATCTGATCCAAAAGTACAGTGGCCATCAGTGCTGACAGTCTCCTGGCACCTAACCTCTCTGACTTGGCCCTAGGTCTCACTGCAGCCAGTCAGCCCCAGACATAATTCTCTGATACCTCATGAGAAGTCCTACTCCAGACCACCATCGGTGGCATCATCATCCTGGTTTTCAAGGAGTTTGACCAAGCAGGATGTTGACAGAATGATGTGAAAGTTTCTCAAGATGAAGATACAGCTTGGGGTTCTTCCTGCCCCCTCTTCTGTGAACATACCTAGTGCTGGTCCATCTACCCCTTTTCTATGCTCTTTTCTGGTACTGGTTCGCCCATCTGTACCAGTAGCTTTGGGTCTAATGTGCCCTGGAGCACCTTTGTCAGAGTTTGATAGTTCAGGTAATCTCACCAACTGGTTCCCTTCCTCCATTGGGCTTGACATGTTTAGAGCCAGAAGAGTCACTTGGCCAAAACTTCAGTGTTCAATGTCGGGAGAGGATTCAACCCCTGAAACGTTTGGAATCTTCAGTGCTCAGATCAGCCATGGGCTGTTCAAGGTTTCCATGGTGTCCAAGGACAGGAGAGAACCTACAGAGCCAGTGGCTTCTTCAACCTTTTAGGCTTTCTGTCAGGTGCTATTGATGCCAATGGAAAGGTGCTGTCATACTGTTGGCACCATTCAGACCCCCAGCTTTGATCAGCTTCTGTTTTTTATCTTTCTGTCAGACAGAGGCAGTCATTCCCACAGGCTTCCCAGGTTTTCTGCTATGTTATCTCCTAGTCTGATGTTCCCCCTCAGATGGTTCATAGGAAACAGACATGCAAATGGAAGCATTTGGACTTTTCACCTCAGTCTGTAACACGGACTTGGATGAGGGTGAAGGATCCCCAAGATCCCTCTCTGAGGACATCACATTTGGTGAGATTCCGAAATTGATGAAACAGAGAAGGGGGATGGTTGGCAGACCCTCTCCTGATGAGTCTGTGACCCTGGATGCCTTTGGTTCCAACTCATCTTCCTCTTGGGTGCTATGTGATATCTCCTTGTGGTAGAGAAGAAAGAAACAACAATTGATGTTGCCCGGTGTCAAAGGAAAAATATACTTTAAAAATCATCAATACACGGTAGGTTCAGGTTAAGGCACTTTAATCTTGCAGCAAGAAGACAAAAACGTGCTAATACAGAGTTTGTCTAACTAGAATCAGGAAATACCAGCATTTTTATACATTTTCTAATAAGACATTGCCTACCAAGCTGATGTAGCAAATCACAAGTTTTAACATCATCATTACATAGCAGTTGTTTTCATGCTTTTCTGGTTGTGCCATCAATTTTTGTGAGAAACTACCTAAGAAAAACAGCGTGGCCTTGGCTACCACCAGTTAGATATATGCAATGTTACCATTCAAGGTACTACGGCTAATTTGAGCACAAAGCAAGTATAGATTGCAGCTCATTTCTCCAACAGTTCTTTCTCTGTCTTTATCTCTTCCTTCTGCAGCTGTGCACGTTCTCATACCACAAACAGAGCTAATTGTTCAAAATCATAACATTATATAATATAGCATTGTTCATTCATCGCTTCCTGACCTAGCAGATAATCACCTGTTTTTCAAGTACATTTCCAAAAGGCATAAACTGAATTTTGCTGTGCTAGCAGTTACTAGGTCAGAGGGCATCTTTTAAGTTTCACAAAGTACACTGCAGTTTCAAAAGCATTTTTTAGTCTCATATAAGACTAAACTGTATGTAAAATAGTGTATATAAAATAGAATGAAAAGCGTGTTAATTCTTTTAGTTTCTAATTAGCTTTAAGCACACACATTAATACATATTTTTCTAACATTTCCCCCCTGTTAATACTTTTTAATTCTATTTTCAAAAGCATAAACAGTTTGCTTCTTCTCCTAAACTCTTCCATTCAGGATTTGCAGTTAAGAGAGTCATTCAGTTTAAACTTATGAAATGTTTCACTTTTCAACAACTCTTCAATTTCAGTACTTTGATACAAAGTCTCAGAAACTGACATGTCTATAAAATCTTTGATTAACTTCTTCATGCAGGGAATACCACAACAAGTGCATGCTCCTAATAGGAGTAATCCCACACAAATGGCAATCAGGATGTTCATTAGGATGGAACCCCACCCCCCAAACAAATTCTGGAAAAAGTCCGTCAGAGGGTTTGGGCCTGGTTTGGTCATGGTTGACACTTGCTGGATCACCTCAAGATGGTTGTTTATCTCATGCTGGTTGTCAGGAATATACGAACAGCATTCTTCTTTGATTAAAGTGCACGTACCACCTCTCGCCGCTAGGGTGAAGTCAAGAGCCATGCGGTTTTGAAGTACCACAGTTCTCATAGCATTTAATTCATCAGTCACTAATTCGAGAGCAGAAAAAGTTGCATTGCTCATAACTTCGAGAAGTTTAGACAGTTTTCTCAGCTCTCAAATCGATTTCACTGCGCCATATGCAGGGGCTATGCCTGCCCACGATATAATGGTGTCACTCAAGTCCCTGTGTGTCAGTTTATCTTTGTTTTTCACGGAGTTATGGTTTCTCCACCCTGCTTCGATTCGTCCCACTGGATTCTCGGGTCTCTTGATTGGACTTCTAGGTTTACTGCTGACCTCTTAGACGTTCCGAATTTTTCCCTGAGGCAAAGCTGCAGTGTGTCGTATGGCCGGAACCAGGTAACCCAAAAAACAACTGCCGGACCAATTCTCAGGTAGCCATTTATATGCTTTTTTCCCACAAACAAAATAACAATTCTCTACTTTAGTATTGATATAAGCTTGCCCTGCATGAAACATTTTCTTATCAATAATAGAAAGCTGCTTTAAAAGAACAGGATTATGTTGTATTTCACTAACACTTCTATGCATCTTTTCAAAATATGCATCATAGTTTGTATCACAAATAGTTTTTGCCTTACTGGCCTTAATATAACATTTATAAGAAACAGTCACATTGCAATTGCTCCAACCCACCTGAATAGTGTCATTTTTGTAAAAACATACAATCTCTTTTTGTGTAACAGGTAGGTACAATGCTATTTTGTCTAGTGATTTCACAGGTGTAGTATCAAAAATCAAGTTTTCCCAGGTCTCATTGACCCCTAGGGGTACAGCAGTCATCAATAATCCCCCGTATGCTGTTGGTATAGCTGTGCAAATCCAGCAGTTCGAAACATTAAAAGTCTCAGCGTAAGTGTTAAAGTTTGGATGCCAGTCTATGAGTAATGCATCACGTTTGTTCAATTCAACTCGTGGCTGGGAAAAGGAAAGGCCATAGCAAAAAGATCATTGTTATCAGTATAGCCATCAGAATAATCATGCAAATTTTCTGAGGTTGTTCTGCATCTCTGTTTACTCTATACCTGGTCATTTTGTTCTCGTTGTACAACAGTAACAAGGTTTTTATCCAGTTCAAAGTTCTTAACCAATTTACAGTGTGTCAGATGAATCCAGGACGCTCGCTCTGTGATCTTGACTGCAGTGGGTGTTGACAGTAGCACCTGGTACGGTCCTTCCCACTTCGGAGAACTCCTATTCTTTTTCTTCACAACCTTCACCCAGACCCACGTGCCTGGGACTATTGCTGCTTCCGATGGTCTGGTTTGCTCTTTATCTGAAACAGAATTTAACTGTAAAAGTTTGTTATTCAAAAATCGCCTCATGTACTCTGCAAGTGAACTGTCAGCCTCCTGGTCTGCAGGCATGAGAGGTTTCCACTGAGGTGTATAATATGCCCTCCCAAACAGAATTTCAAAAGGAGTTAACCCTTTTACATTTGGAACAGTTCTCATACTCAGCAGTGCCAGAGGTAGACAGTGCACCCAGTTCGTTTGTGTCTCACTAATCAATTTCCTGAGCTTCTTTTTCAAAATTCCATTGTGCCTCTCTACTAATCCTACAGATTGGGGGTGGTATGCACAATGGTTTTTCAGAGAAATCCGAAAGTAATGGCTTAATTGTTGTATAGTTTAATTTACAAAGTGTGTGCCATTGTCACTATAAATCTTTTCCGGTATGCCAAATCTCGGAATAATTTCTTTAACGAGGACTTTTGCAACAGTAGCTGCATCTGGATTTTTATGTGGAAAAGCTTCCACCCATTTGGAAAACATATCTATGACAAGGCAGTACTTCTTATTTTCACATTTGTTCAGCTCTATAAAATCCATACAGATAGTATGGAATGGATATGGTGGTGTAGGGAAACTCCCTTGCTTAGGTTTCAATGCCCCTTGTGCATGATGCTTGTTAGAAACATGGCATGCTGCACAAAAATTTTTTGTGTAGTTTGTAAATCCATACGTTGTAAACACTCTATTCACTAACTGTACCATCCCCCCTGTTGAGACATGGCACTGCCCATGGCTCAACAAAGCTGCATATCTAAACAAGTTAGATGGTAAAATCGGTTTCCTCTCTTTGGAGATGTACAGCCTTTTCTCAAGAATTGCTCCTCGTTTTATCCATTTTTGTTTTACATTTGTAGTAAGTGTCTGCATTGTTTTTAATATTTCTAAGTCTAAAATCTCAGATGGTTGTAATTCCTCACTCAAAAGAAATACTTCTGAAGCTGCTTGTTGTGCAGCTGTATCAGCCCTCACATTACCTTTTGAAATCCTATCCTGTTGTTTGGTATGAGCTACGCATTAACAAATAGCTACTTTTTGAGGTAACTGAATAGAGTCTAACAATTTTAAAATAAATTGCACATGATTAATTGGTTTACCAGTAGATGTTATCATTCCTCTATTTTTCCACTGCTGCGCAAAAACATGTACAGTAGAAAAAACATACTGGCTGTCAGTAAAAATGTTCACTCGTTTATCTTTTGCCAAGGTACATGCCTTTGTCAAAGCAATCAATTCTGCTGCTTGTGCAGATAGGTTGTGCAGTAAAGACTTTGCTTCTAAAATCTCAGTATCAGAAACTACTGCATACCCCACTAGATTCTGTCCTGTAGGACCCCTCCTACATGAGCTGCCCACATAGTATGTCACCTCGGCATCATCCAAGGGAACATCCATGAGATCTTTTCTAGGTAGTGTCTTTTGCTCAATCTCCTGTAGGCAGCAGTGTGGTTTGCCATCTGCAGGGATTGGGAGCAAGGTTGACGGATTCAAAGTTGTGCATCGTTCAATTGTCATATGAGGTTGGCTCAACAGTATAGTCATACAGGAAAGATGTCTAGCAGGAGAAAGATATGCTACTTTTTCTTGCAGTAAAATAATTGCGACTGCATGAGGCACTCTCAATGTGAGAGGGTGGAATAACACTACTGAGGCTGAAGCCTGCACTGCCATTGCAGCTGCGACTACTGCTTGTACACAGTGGGGTAGGGATCGTGCCACTGGGTCTAGCTGTGATGAATAGTAAGCTATGGGGCGTTGTTTGTCCCCATGCTGTTGTGTTAACACTGATGTCATATAACCCTGCTTACAATCTGCAGTTTGGAAAAATCGTTTATGATAGTTCGGTAATCCTAAAACTAATGAGGATGCTATCAGTTGATTCAATTTGCAGAAAGCTGATTCTGCTTCTGGTGTCCATTGTAATAAGTCTTGTGCTGCCATAGGCTTTTGAATATCAAGTTGGTCAGTGGAACAGATTCCAAGGCATGGTTTGGAATCGAACTCCGACAAAAATTAGTAGTACCTAAGAAGGACATCATTTCCTTCTTGGTAGTTGGTTTAGGTGCTTGTAATATTGCTGTTTTTCTGTCTTCATCTAATATTCTGCCTTCTTTGGATATTACATATCCCATGTATTTGACCTGTTTTTTCCAAAGTTGTAGTTTGTTTTTGTTTACCTTGTGTAGCTAAAAATTGTAGTAATGCTATGGTATCCTCTCTGCATTCTTGCTGGGTGGGGGCTGCCAGCACAATGTCGTCTACATAAAGCAAAATCTGGCTGCCTTTCAGTGGGATAAATCCCGCCAGGTTACTTGCCATTTCCTGTGCGAATATTGTGGGACTCTCACAATATCCTTGTGGTAGTCGCGTATATGTATACCTTTTCCCCAGAAATGTAAATGCAAACCAATGTTGACTGTCAGGGTGTATCGGTATTGAGAAAAATGCATTGCTGATATCTACCACAGAAAAATATTTTTGTTGAGGTTTCAAATCATTTAATAAGGTATGTTGATCTGGCACCGTAGGTGCCCTGGGTGTAACTGCGTCATTTACAGCTTGTAAATCTTGGACCATACACCATTCTCCGTTTGCTTTCCTAACAGGAAATAAGGGTGTATTACATGGTGAATCAGGAGATTCTATCAATACTCCTTCTTTGAGTAAGGCTGCTATTATAGGTTTGATTCCTATTTCTGCATCCTTTCTCAAGGGATACTGTCTCTTTTGAGGTCTAAATCCTGACTTTGGCGTGATAGTGACTGGTCCTGCTGTATGAATAAGTCCTACATCTGATTTTCCTGTTGAACAGAGAGTCTCTGGTATGTCTTGTAAAGCTTTTTCCTCTTCTTCTAGTAAGAGTGATACTCAGCTGTCCTCACTTGCCTGCAAGTGTACAGCTGGGTGTGTCTGTGTTATCCAATTCAGCTTCTGCTTTTGTACTCCCTGTTCGGAAAGTTCTAACTCTGTCTGCTTTTCCCACCTTGTGACTTTTTCTCCTAGGTCTGCCCACTTCACATTCCTATCTTTGGTCAAACTCACATGTGGTAATCGATTAGATTTGTAAAGTGCTAGGAATTCCTGGGGCAATAAACAGTTTACTACACTGTTTCCTTCTGTGTCCCAGTACAGATTTCGTAATACTAATCTGTTAGCATAATTTCTAAATAGTTCTTGCTCATATTCTTTATCAGGTCCTGGTTTGCTACAGTAATATAGAGTGCAATGCAACAAATGCTGTTTATCAGTGTCAAGGGAGGGGGATTTACTGATGGCTACGTTCATCAGTTCTTCGGTTACTGCCCCTGGACCAGTCGTAACCAAGTCCTGGCTGTACCAATAAAATGTTTCACCCTCCGGTCACACTACAAAAGTATCCATATGTCGCTGTGCTTCCATACCCTGCATAGTTGGAACTACTGCTATGTCAAATATCTGCATTAGGTCTCTGCCCAAAAGATTTACTGGGCATTTTTCAGAAACAACAGTTTTGCTTTTCTGGGTCATCCCTGAAACAGGGTCAGTTATTGCTATGTTGTGGGAGAGTGGCTCCCAATACAGCTGTCCATTAGCTGCTTTCACTAATATGTAATCAAGTGATTCTGAATTTTCTGGTAGTTTGGAAGGATGTATCAGGGTCCGTGAAGCCCCTGAGTCACACAGGAATTTAACTTCCTTCCCCTCTACCAGAAGTGTAACTTCCGGTTTTATGTCTGCTAAGTAGAGCTCTAGGCTCAATAATGCCAAGTCTAAAATTTCATTTTCTTATCTGTGATTTCATGCACATCCTCTATTTCTTCTATCACATCCTCTACTCCTTCTATCACATTTGTACTTGTCTTTTCTTGATTATTCCTTTCCAGTGATTCTTGACTATCATATAGTCAGTCCTCACCCGCCTTGTCTTCCGTGGTTACCTTTTTATTTTGCCTGCAATCCCTTGCTAAATGTCCCTTTTTCCCGCATTTAAAACATTCACCCCTTTTCTTTCTCTCTTCAAAATCCTCTGATCATTTATCAGATTGTTTGTTTCCCCTGGGCATTTTTCTTACCCTTCTTCCCAGTTTGTACTACAAAGACTTTTGATCCATCTTCTACTGCAAATACTTGAGTTTTCTTTTTCTTTTTGCTATTAAAATGCCTTTCGGCATGTCTTGCATATTCAAGTAATGACTGTAATCTACTTGTACGATGATCTACCCTGTGCTTTGTAATAAAGCTGATAATGGGTGCAATACTGCCTTTCAAAAATGCATTCTTTAGCTGCTGCTCATATGGGGAGTCATGTGTTTGGTCTTCAAGTACCTGCATTCCACAATGGTTATTAAAACACTCTAATAATCTGGCAACAGTTTCACCTTCTTGTTGTATGCATTGATTAATGCAAGTCCAGTCAGCCCTAGGCTTCCATTTCTCAGAGATTCGGTCTGTCAGACCTTTCACTCTATTATCCAGTTCTGCGTTACTATGTGGGAGTGGCCTAAGTTCTGCATCATGGGGATTCCAGTTGCCACTGATCATGTGCCAATCTGGACCCGCGATTTGTCTGACTACTTTCTCTACTTCCTCTCCATTCAAATGATAACTTAACCTCATGCCCTGTAAGTCTTCTAAGAATTTTCTAAAATTAACTTTCAAATGGGGAATTCCCTCTGTGGCTTTCCGGATGTCTTCCGGTGTCCATGGTCTATATACTAGAAGAGTTGGGTCCTGTCTTGTCTGTGGATTTGGTACTTCTTTGAGTGGACATATCTCTTCTTCACTCATAGCTTGTGAATTTTTATTTATTTCATACAATTCAATATCCCCTCTCAAGTTGCGTGTTCGAGACCTAGTCTCGATAAGATCTCTGACAAACGGTTTTGGTTTTGCAGGAACAGCTGGGTATAGCGGAGGTGGATCAGCTTGTCCACTTGCTTCATATTCTGGTAAGGGAAGCAGACAGGGCAAAGGGGCTGTTGCTATTACCAAGTTATTGTCTTCTTTATCTAAAAACATTGATTTTGAATTTTTAATCATTTGTTCCCTGCGGTTTGCTTCCTCAAGCCACCTGTGTGCCTGAGGGACTCCTAATTGACATTGCTTTTTTAGCTGACCTATTGCATCTGTTTTAAGTTGTTTGACAAGTTTGATAAGTGAAGATTTATCTAAATTACCATCAAATTTGTATTTATTAACCCATTTTGTATAGTACCTAACATTGTCGGCACGCTGTAATTGCATATATTTTGCGTCTTCGGTTAAGGGCGAATCTTGGGAACTTTTTGTGCACTGATTTCCCATGTTGTCTTGGCTAAGTTAGAAATTGTTACGTAACCCTTTTTATCACGTGGTACCACGATTTACACTTCACAGTTTATCTAGAATAGCTGCCTACCTATTCTGTTTCCCTGATCTATGACAAGACAGCAATCTTTTTTGTCCCTGATCTGCACTTTACAGATCTCCCTGACAAAAAACAAAAATACTGTAACAAGTCCCTGATCTTAAAACAGAAAAAAGGTAAATTCCTCCTTACCTGAGCCTCTGTGTTTGATCCCACCGGAACTGTTGACACGTCCTCCAATCGCAGATCAGAAACAGTGGCTGGCCTCTTTTGAACGACAATTCAGTCGGAGGTCTTTTCAAAGCAGAAGAACTGATGTGGCTTCTTCCCAGTACGGTTTCATGCCACCGGGCCCATCTGACCTGAACTAGAGCGAGAGATGTTTCCGGTCCGAAGGACCAATCTGTCAAAGGAAAAATATACTTTAAAAATGATCAATACACGGTAGGTTCAGGTTAAGGCACTTTAATCTTGCAGCAAGGAGACAAAAACATGCTAATACAGAGTTTGTCTAACTAGAATCTGGAAATACCAGCATTTTTATACATTTTCTAAGACATTGCCTACCAAGCTGATGTAGCAAATCACAAGTTTTAACATCATCATTACATAGCAGTTGTTTTCATGCTTTTCTGCTTGTACCATCAATTTTTGTGAGAAACTTCCTAAGAAAAACAATGTGGCCTTGGCTACCACCGGTTAGATATATGCAATGTTACCATTCAAGGTACTACGGCTAATTTGAGCACAAAGCAAGTATAGATTGCAGCTCATTTCTCCAACAGTTCTTTGTCTGTCTTTATCTCTTCCTTCTGCAGCTGTGCACGTTCTCATACCACGAACAGAGATAATTGTTCAAAATCATAACATTATAGAATATAGCATTATTCATTCATCGCTTCCTGACCTAGCAGATAATCACCTGTTTTTCAAGTACATTTCCAAAAGGCATAAACATGAATTTTGCTGTGCTAGCAGTTACTAGGTCAGAGGGCACCTTGCAAGTTTCAGAAAGCACACTGCAGTTTCAAAAGCATCTTTTAGTCTCATATAAGACTAAACTGTATGTAAAATAATGTATATAAAATAGAATGAAAAACGTGTTAACTCTTTTAGTTTCTAATTAGCATTAAGCACACACATTAATACATATTTTTCTAACACATGGGGGCAGGGGTGGACCACATAATCAAGGCATTTGTGAACTCTGAAAAGCCTTTTCAGCATCCCTGAAGGTTTGCCCAACTGCTGCACTCTGGAGGCAGTTTGGGGATGCTTATTTTTGCACCTACAATCCCGGCAAAACATAACCACAGACTCAAAGGTGCTAAACGTTATCACCAGAGGTTATTCAGTATCATTTTCCCTTTCCCCACTAAACAGAGAGAGTCTGGATATCCACCCAGTCAATGGGAACTTGCATTAGCAGAGATTTCAAAGCTGCTAGAAAAAGGAGTCATCCAGCCAGTCCCTGTAGACCAGATAGAATCTGGAATCTATTCATTGCTGTTTTTAGTACACAAGAAAACAGCGGACCTCAGGCCCATACCAGACCCAAGTCACTTGAATCAATATGTCAAGCAGACAAAATTATGGATGGTCACACTCTAGTCCATTTTTGCCTCTAGTGAGACAGGACAATTGGGTGTGCTTGATGTACCTCGAGGATGCATATTATCATGTGAAGATAGAGAAGCATTTGAGGAGGTTTCTCTTTTTCCAGTTGGGAGCCCATCATTATCAGATCAGAGCTCTGCCCTTTGGGCTCAACACAACCCCTTGGATGTTCACTAAATTTACAGCAGTGCACTTGTGCCACCTAGGGATCCATATTTTCTCAAACTTAGGCGATTAGCTCCTCAAAACTACAATGGATGGTCTCTTAACACACCACTAAGACTCATTGCTGCAACTGCTGCAAGAGTGAGGGATCTCTGTCAGCATTTCCAAGAGCCAACTTGCACATTCTCAACAGATAGAATTTATTAGATTCTACCTTGATACATCCTTACAGACTGCCTGTCTTCCAGTGTCAAGGGTTCTTTCTCTTTGTCTCTCTGCCATGCATCTTCTTCAAAACCTCTGTCCTCCAGGAAGATTGAGCCTTTGTCTGTTGGATCTTATGGCTTGTACAGTACTCATAATCCCAATTGCCAGATATTTTATAAGGGTTCTTCAATGGACTTTAGCAATGCAGTGGTCTCAGAGTCCATCCACTATGCACCAAAATAAAAACTAACTCCAGTTTGCAGATGGCACATATCTTGGTGGATAACGTCCCCTATTGTGATAAAGACAACCTTCTGAACAAGTGCCCTGTTGGCAGTTGTGATGACAGACACTTCCCTTCTAGGGTGGGGGGATTTCGAAGGGAAGACAGTTCAGGTCAGAAAGTCACATATACAGATTTATCTTCACGTCAGTATTGTGGAGATGAGGAAAAACCTTCTAGCATTGCATCCCATTCAGGACAGTCTCCCCAAAGGTGTGATTTAGGTAGGTAGACAGACAGACAGAGACATGTCAGTAATCTGGTACATCAGCAAACGGGGAAGAACCCGTTCTTACACCTCATGCTGTAAAGCCATGAGAGTCTGGTAATGGGTGATGTCTTCACACCACTTTCTTATAGCAGCACATATCCTGGTGTCATCCAGTGTTCTGCCATATAAACCAAGCAGGTCTAGCCTAATGCCTCATGAGTGAACCCTCAATCCAAGAGTGACCGACTTGATGTCCTTCTGTTCTCATGTTGCATTATTCCAAACCCTTGGTTTTATCCTCTGCTAGCTACCCAAATGTCCAGCCAGTATACAAAAGCTTCTAGTCACTGCTAGGAATGTGGGATGTCTGACATTGGCTGAGGGAGCATGGGCCATAAAAAGTGACATCTGCACATACCTTTCCTCAGAACTTCTCTGCTGCCAGTCGAATGTCAGCTCTTCCTGCCATCAGATCTTTGAATTAAAAGATAAATACCCTATTGGGGCCATTTTTTCTGTTTCTCTTGTGTCACTGCATGCCTGTTTAAGTTCATGTCTTCCAGGAAAGGAAAGTGCAGGTGCAGATGTCAGATACCCGATAAGGACACCCACAAGCTCTGCCTTTTTCTGCTTAGGGCCTACACACCATCATACCTTTGATATCTGTCAAGCCTTCATTCCTCTGCAGTCATCTACATGCCCTTAATATTTGCCAAGAAAGCCAGCATCTTAAATGCTTGGCACTAGCAATGGAGGGCCCATCCGGTCACACCTAAAAAGGAGGCCAAAGTTTCCAGGCCAGAACCTGCTGCTGCACCTCCTCCACCTGACATCCCTCCTGTGGCTTATGTTAGCCTGAAGGAACATTTGGAATCTGCCAAAATAGGTATAGCCAGTACTGTTCGGGAGGCCTTAGAACCTAATTTAGAAAGCACATCTGTGGCTGCCTTGCAGACATTGACTGCCAATGATGAGGTGAAACCTAGGCTCCTTACGGTCATCCAGACAGGCTCTTCCTCCACTTCTGAACAAACAGAATCTAGGCCCGCCTTAGCTCCTACGCCCTTTAGGCCTTCCGTCAAAAAGAAGCAAAAGACTATAAACATGCTACCCCTCCTGCAGAAAGCCAACCAGCCTGGTAGGCCTTGTCCCAGAGCCTATTTAATGCTTTTATGGCCCTAAGGTCTCCTATGCCTGCTTCTTCACTGGCTCCCCCTCCTCTCCTTAGATACACACCTTAGGTTGATGAAACTCTCTAACCTGAAGCTGAGGATTCCTCAGACTTCTCTTTGGAGAATTCTCTTTCCTATGTGTCCTAGATTCCCTCCCCTCTTGGGTATGCTTCCCCAACAGACACAGACTTCCCAGGAAAGGACGCCACCTTTGGTGAGATTATCCCAAAAATGGGAGAATATTTTAAGTGGGATTCTGTTGTAATGTCAGAAGCCCAAAAAAGGTAATATGAGCCCTTGCAGATGGACACTCCTGCTGCTTCTGAGATTCCTCCAGTTTTACCAACCATCTTGGATGCTTTCAGTGCCTCTGTGAATCCAGATTCCCAACCACCTGCCCCTTGAAGGCCTGACAAATTCTATAAAGTGCCTGAAGGGTTTAAATTCCAGATTAAATGCCCTGCTGCAGACCCTGGCACTGTCTCAATCTTTGCAGATAACCCATTCAGAATACCCAGATTGCTTCCCTCCACCTCTGTCCTTCCCATAGAAAAGGACAGTATGACAATGGAGTGCATTAGTAAAAAGGTTTACACATCATCTACTTTAGCCCTTAGGGCAGTAATCTACCAGACCATGTCCAGGTATGCCCTGGACCTTTTGGCTGAGGTCACTAAACTTTTGGCTGACCTTCCTGACTCACATGACAAGGCTGAAATATCTAACCTCATCTCATTGTCTTCTCAAGTCACAAGACATTCAATTAGATGCAGCTATGATGCTGCCGAAGCCTCTGTCAGATCTGCAGCGTCTGCCTCAGTCCTTAGAAGGTACTCGTGGTTAAGGCTACAGCCCTTACCAGATGATATTAGGGCCAAATTCCTGGACGCTCCTCTGGATAACCATGTCCTTTTTGGGGCTAAAGTGGCTGAGCTATTCAAGAGCCTTCAACAAAAGGGGAAATAACTCAAGGACCTCAAACACTCATTTGCCCCCCCCCCCCCCCCATCTCCAAATTTCATAGAAACTACCTCACCAATGCCTTAGGGATTTCTAGCCATCTTGGACATAAAGGATACCTACCTACACATTCCTATAAGGCCCAACTACAGGAAATACTGAAGTTTTTCATTTATCTGCCTTGCCCTTTGGACTCTCTACAGCTCCAAGGGTATTCACCAAGTGTCTGGCTCCAGTTATTGCTTATTGCAGGGTCCAAGGGATTCAAATATTTCCATACCTAGATGACCTCCTGATATAGGCAGAATGTTCCACATCCCTTCACCACCAAGTGCACAAAGTTATCTCAGTCCTACAGACACTGGGATTCAGCATCAGTTACCCCAAGTCCAACCTGAATCCCTCCCAGAACCAAGTTTTCCTGGGGGGCAGAATAAAGACAGATGCCATGACAGTATTCCTTCCATCCCAAAAGGTGGAAAACCTAAAGCAATACCTGTCCTCTTCATCCACACCACTGCTATGACAGCCAGACAATACCTCAGGTTACTGCGTCATATGGCTTCCAATATCCCAATGCTGCCATTGCCAAGACTCCACATGAGAAAATTGCAATGATACCTCAGGTCATTATGGACGCAACATTCCCTTCCTTCCCTGCTTGAGGAAGAAGACCCTCTGGTGGTTGGAGCAAATCACAATAATCCCGGGACTCCCCTTACAACACCTTCCCCCAGTTCAGGAGATGTACACAGATGCCTCGGATCTGGGCTGGGGAGCTGTTTTAAGCAGTCTGAGAGTGCAAGGTACCCAGTCAGACATCTTCAGGTGGGAGCACATTAACTTCAGGGAAATGAGAGCAGTCTTATTTGCCTTGAGAGCCTTTCTACATATCTGAAAACAAGGACCCCTGAAATTGTTCACAGACACCACTACAGATCTTTGGTATGTGAACAAACAGGGGGAGCAAAATCCTACTTGCTTTGCAGACTTGCACTCCAAGCCTGGGCACTGATGGCCCAGCAAGGAGCCTCCCTGCAGGCAGTTTATATCCCTTCAGCACACAACATTCAGGCAGACACCATGAGCAGGTCCATGTCACAATCTCATGAATGGATGCTTCACAGGGATATATTCCTGGACATTGTCCACAAGTGGGGTACACCACAAATAGATCTGTTTGCCTCCCCTCTGAACAGACAACTGCCACTATTTTGGACCAGGCTTCCCAGCCTCCTAGCGAGGGCAACAGGTGCCTTTTCAGTCTCTTGGAAGGGGATGTTTCTGTATGCATTCATCCCCCCTTCCTACACCTTCAAAACATCCTACTTAAAATCTAGTGGGATCTTGTTGGTGACCCCCTTTTGGCCAAGACAGCATTGGTTTCCCCCTCCTGCTGCATTTAGCCTAGGCAGTCATCACAAGTTACTTCACAGAGTGGACCTTCTCACACAGGACAAGGGATCCCTAATGCATCCCCACCTGGAAACTCTGAACTTAACCCTGTGGGTGATAGAACCTTGATCCCTTACAGACACCTTTACACTGAGGATGTGCTAACAGTCCTGCAGGAGGCCTGGAAACCAAGTATTAGGAGATCTTATTTGTCCAAATGGAAAAGATACTCCATGTGGTGTCTACAGAAATAGATGGACCCACTGCAAGGAGAGGTCCACTTAGTGCTGTCTTATCTGTATGAACTCTTGCAAGCAGGGCTGGCATATTCCTCTGTTAAGGCCCATCTTGCTGCTATTTCAGCTTGTCTGCCTCTTGACCCTCCTCTTGCATCCCATCTTCCTGCAAAGTTATTCCTCAAGGGAGTACTGCATCTCAGGCCCCCAGGAGGCCGGTTCCACCTGCATGAGACCTGAGCTGCATTTTAGAGGAGCTCACAGTTGCTCCTTTGGACCTGCATCCAAAACATCCCTGAAACATTGTACTTAGAAGCCTGTACTCCTCGTGGCCCTGGCATAAACCAGAAGAGTGTCAGAGCTCCAGGCCCTCATGGCAACTCCTCCCTTTCTACCCTTCTACAAGGATAGAGTGACCCTGATGACTAATCCCTCTTTCATGCCAAAAGTGGTCAATGAGCTCTCCTTAAACCAAGGTATTCACCTGCCCACCTTTTTTACACATCCCTAGAATGACAGTGAGAGAGTCTTGCATTCCCTTGATGTTCATGGACAGTTTAGATTTTACTTTGGCAAGACCAAGTTCATTGAGAAATCAGATCAATTATTTGTCTCCTTTTACCCCCCCAGGGAAATTAAGGCCCACTCCACTAGAACCATGGCTTCATCTGGAGCCTTCTTTAAAGGACTGAATAATGCTCTCATTCTAGAGGCAGCTACATGGACATTTGTCCATACCTTCACTAAGCACTACAGACTGTATCCTATCTCCAGGTCTAGAGCAGGATTTGCTAGGACAATCCTACATTGTTTTCATTGAAAACAGTTACATGCCCCCCCCCCCCTTCTTCCCTTTGAGCTTTGGTAGTCACCCAAGGGTTTGTAATACTGCAACATGAGAATAGAAGGACATAGAATAGTTGTGTAAAATTCTTTCCATAACCATAGATGTCCTTTTCTTCCATGTTGCAGTATTCATTCCCTGCCTCCTACCCCCCCCCTTTTTTTCAATTAAAATTATCCTTTCTTGGTTGACACAGGACGTATATCGCTAAAAAGCAAAAACAAAACAAAAAAACATAATCATTTAAATATGAGAAGGCATGACAGATGAACAGTGACCATGCACCATGCAGCAGAGTCCATGAGTATTACTGCACGCATCACTTATACTCTGTGTTTTTTAAAAGAAAACAAACACTAACATAAATGTCATAGTCCATACTGCTGGATTAGACACTGCCTCTTTATCTGCACACAGGGTGTCCTTACTACTCCTACCAGATGGTTATCATTAGTCATAGTAGCACTTGAACTGGGAGCTACAGTGACAACATGAGTCACTTTACCACCAGAGTGGCAGATGATCATGTTGTACAGAATGCAACATGCAGTAAAATCCTGCATGCAGTAGCTGGGTCATACTGAAAGGCACCCCCAGACTCATCCAGATATTTAAAATGACTCTTATGAAGATGAAGATCCTCTAAACGACAGAATGGGTCATAGACAGGGATGTTTTGTACTTTGCTTTTGCCGTTGTACTTGGATTTCCCACTGTTATACTAAGCCATTCCTCCAGCAGGTGTCCAGCATCACCTGGAAGACAAAAAAGAGAGGGGGGGGGACAAAACAAAGGAGTAGTAGTTTAGTATTCAGCAATACATTGTTACATGATTACGTTATTTTTTTTTATTTTTATTTTTTTTTTTTTTAGTTGAATTTAAACTTGCCAACAAGATGACTACTGGACATCCTACCATGCAGGAAGTGATTGCAGAGTGAGCTTATTTGCCAGATTGGAATCATGTGCACTTCCAGGATGCTGGCCAGAGATGTTAATGATGTACCCCATGTGTATCACATACTACCTGTCAGTTGATAGAATGGCAGCCCTTCCTGCTGCACTACTGCTTACTCCAGTGGACCAGTTGGGGCCGTAATTTCACATAGGTGCTATCTGTTGCACCAAGTACTTCAGAAAAATATGCCATCCCATAAAATACATTGATAGTCCTGGCTTTGTCCTCAGGTGACACAGGAAAATAGATGTACTGATCCATAGCTGCCAAGAGTACATTCAGGAACTGTGACAATATCCTCAACGCAGAAGACTTTGTGATCTCCAACATGGCCCCAGTCTGTCTCTGGAAGGTCTCTGTGGTGTGAGGGTTTACTAATGCCTTAGTATCCACAGAAGTAAGAAATCCATGCATTCCTCTAGCACCTCCGTGGGATTTATACATACTCACTAAGACCCTTATAATATCCCTGTCCACTGTAAATGTATCAAGTCCCTCCTGGTTTTAAAAGTTATAGTGAGTTATCATCTGCCTGTATCTTCACGTTCTTAGCTGACGAGCACAGCTGGGCACAAGCAGTTTTGGCTTGGTCAAGATAAGCAGCTCACACTGGAAAATAACAAGTCTAGCAGCAACTGACAGCATTTTTGCGGGTCTATATTAGAATATCGAAATTTCACAATTTCGAATGTTCTAACATCAACCCCTTTTCAGCGAATGCTGACAACATCGAACATGCAGAACAGCAAATTTTTACTAGGGAAAAAATTTGCTGTTCCGAAACACATACATACAACACAAGCACACCAAACAAACAGCAATCCACACACACACACCTAAAATCATACAGCTAACCCTACACTAAACTGTACAAACATCACTAATTATTCACTTACCGTAACCCAAATCCTAACCCTAAGGTCCGTCACTATCGCACACTCACCTCACCCCCCACCCTAACCCTAACTCACCTAACCCGCCCTAACCCTCACGTCCACATAATTGCACACATACCTAACCTGTGCCCTAACCCTAACTCACCTAACCCACGCCCAATCACACACTTACCTGAACCCAACCCGTAACTTTCCACCACAGCACTGAAAATAGCGAAATGACAGAAATGGACAACCAAATTCTTTCCCTAGGAAAAATTTGGTTTTCTGTCATTTTGCTGTTTTCAGCGTTTGCTGAATAGGGGTCAATATTAGAACATTCGAAATTGTGAAATTTCGATGTTCTAATATAGACCCCAATTTTTGCAGATTGCAAAGTAGATTGTGTTGAAGAGGCTCCCCTTCATATAACGTGGCTGTAAACGGTGTGGAAAAGTGAAACATTTCACTGTGATTCGCAAATAAGGGGGAGAATGTTTCATTAGCATACACTGGGTTATATTATTTCTTATTTACGTGCTATTATGAGATCATTTGCTTATTCGTATATGCAGCCATCATGCATTAGTGAAAGGAGCCTTTGAGTCATGGCTTAGCTGCTTTCATTTGCAGACTGTGCGAATAACCTTAACCATGTCCTTATAATGACTATGAATACCAACCAATACGTTTCATTTTTGCTTCAATATAATTTGAAATTTAAAGATGTTCTTCGTTCCCCATTGCTGCAGTCCTTACTATTGGGTATAGTCCGCCGTCCAGTCGGCCCGAATACCAGAGTATAAGGCTGACGTCGGTCAGGGTACTAATGCGCATGACCGACGTCATATCCTCAGTCTTTTTTGCCGCATGGTCCGATGCAGAAGCAGTTTTGCGAGTGCAGGTTGGCGTTCTGAAATATTTCCGAAACCGGAGTTTCAGACCGAAACAGAGTTGGCTAAGTACCCCGTTGGGGAACATTTTGGTTTTTTCTTGCCTCAGTATTTAACCGGATGTCAGAAAAAGTGAATAACTGTATTTCTTGTGGGAAACAGATACCTCATAGGGATTACCATACCTTGTGTCTACCTTGTTTAGGGCCTGAGCACGACGTTGTTGGTTGCCGCTCTTGTGCTAGGTTTAACAAACGCACTATTAAGAGGAGGTTAGACTGTGCCAGGTTAGTGTTTGGGAAGCGTTGCAATTATAAAATGCCGCCGGATGCTCCGGCCGCTTCGTCCAAGAAGCGCAAGGACAAAACAGCGAAGGCTAGGGTTGATGAACCGCAGTCCCGGACGCCGGTTCTTTAGAAGGCTCAGTGGAGCCAGAGGTTTTGCCAGGAGTTTCCATGGAGTCTCAGGCAGAAACTTTACTGTTACAGGATGTGCCTTCTCAGGAGGTAGGCCAGGCTGAGGGGCGTTCGCAGGTAACTATTCTTCGCTCGCTTCCCAAGGTAGTTAGAGCCTCTCCTTCTGTTGCCAAAACTTCTTTGAGAGGTAGGCCAAGTTCAGCTTCAGTGGGGGCTTCTCCTAGCATTTCGGGTTCTGTACCTAAGAAACATATGCTTAAAATGGCAGAAGATTTGATTACTATGATTAGAGGTTCTATGCCCCTCCTGATAAGAGGCCTAGGGTGGAACCTGCGTTTGATAGTTTTGAACAGTGTTCAGAGGCTTCAGAGTCTTCTGGAAGACTTGCAGGAGTATCCTACTTATACTGATACTGATGTGGATGATTCCACTCCTACAGCTTCTCCTCCTGAGGATTTCTCATTTTCAGAGACTCTGCAATCCATGAGGGAGCACTTTAAATGGGAAGGCCAGGATTACTCTGATTCCAGGAAAAGGCTTAGGGAATTCTTGTTTTACCCCAGCATAGGCCCTTAGCTATTCCTCCTGTGTTGAATGTGGTGGAAGATGTTTTGCAGAGGCTTCCTGAACCCTGACTCTTTGCCTCCTGCTCCTGTTAAGCCTGATAGGTATTATAGGGTGCCCGAAGCTCATAAGTATTTGTTTAAGAGTCCTAGGGCGGACCCAGAAACAATTTCTCAAGGGCCTAAAGGTGTTAAGGCTTCTGTGGTTAAAAATCCTGTTCCCACTGATAAAGAGGCAAGGGCTTTGGATAGGTGGGGAAAGAAAGTGTATACTTCTTCCACTCTAGCCATGAGAGCGTTGAATTGTCAGTTTCACATGCTAAAATATCAGAATTATCTCCTTTCACAATTAAAATCTAAGGTGGATGCTTTGGCGGAAGGTATTGAGTGTAAAGAGTTGCTGGATTTGGTTCATGTGTCTGAACAAGTGGGTAAGCATTCTTTGCAATGTGGTTTTGATGCTGTACAGGCCTCCTCGAGGGTGGCTGCTACTAGTTCTGTTCTTCGCAGGCATGCCTGGTTGAGGGATCAGAATTTAGCTGAGCATGTTAAGACAAGGATTTTGGATGCTCCTTTACAGTCTGATGTGTTGTTTGGATCGCCTGTGGAAGCAGTTTTAAAGAAAATGGAGGACAAAGCTAAGTCTATGCAAACTGTTAAAGATTTTTTGCAGGTGCAGCCACCGAAGTTTAGTAGAAATTGGCCTGCTAAGGGGTGGACATATCCTGCTTATGATTCCCAGTCTAGGGGTAGGTCTAGACGTGGTAGGGGCAGGGCTCAAGGTTCTTTTAGGCCTAGAACAGGGAGTTCACCTGCTCAGACTTCTGGTGAGGGCAGGGGTCAGTCCTTTCGTAAACAGACCCAATGACCTGTCTTTTCAGCTGCCAGTAGATTCTCATCTGGCAGCTCCTTTGGGAGGAAGACTGTCTCTTTTCAAAGAAAATTGGGATTTAATTACTCAAGACAAATGGGTGTTGGATATCATTCACCACGGTTACAGATTTTATTTCCATACAATGCCCCTTTCAAAGGCATGCCAGACGTTCCTCCTCCACAAAGAAAAGAGGCTCACAAGCAAGTTTCTCAGTTACTCCAGATGGGGCCATTCAGCCAGTCCCTGTATCAGAAAGGGGCCTAGGATTTTATTCTCGCCTGTTCCTAGTACCAAAGAAGGGGAACACGTGGAGACCAATTTTGGATTTATCTCTCCTCAACACTTTTCTGGACATTCCCAAGTTCAAGATGTTGACGTTACAACAGCTTTTACCTCTGCTGGGCAAAGATCACTGGATGGTAACTTTAGATCTCAAGGAAGCTTACCTTCATGTGCCTATAAGGCTAAGTTGCAGGAAGTATCTGCGGTTTCGAGCTGGAAATTCTCATTATCAGTTCTCTGCATTGCCCTTTGGCTTATCTACTGCCCAGAGTATTCACAAAGGTTCTGGCTCCAGTGATAGCTTACTTCAGGCTTCAAGGAATTCAAATCTATCCTTACTTGGACGACTGCCTGATTCTGGCTCAAGAAAAGGAAGACCTTCTACAGCATCTGGAATATGTTATAGCAGTGCTAAGATGCCTAGGGTATTCTGTGAACGAAATAAAGTCCAGTCTAGTACCCTCTCAAGACATGTGCTTTCTGGGTGTGAGACTGAATACAGCAGCCCAGATGGCCTTTTTAACCCCGGACAAACAAAAGAGTCTATCACTTTACTTCCATCAACTATCTCATCAGTCCGTGCTGACTGCAAGGACAGTCCTTCAAGCATTAGGGTTCATGGCATCTTGTATTCTGGTGCTTCCCAATGCCAAACTGCATATGAGGAAGCTACAATGGTATCTCAAAATGTATGGACACAGCACTGCCAGGATTTGGACACTGTCATTCAAATAATACCTTGCCTTCAAAAAGAATTTTTGTGGTGGGCTCAGGAATGTCACCTAAACAAGGGACTCTCTGTGACCCGGCCAGAGGCGAGTCAGATTTTAACGACAGATGCCTCGGACATTGCTTGGGGAGCTCATCTAAATGGAAAGTGGATACAAGACAAGTGGCCTGCCAGACTACAGCATCTACATATCAACATGAAGGAGATGTTAGCAGTCCAGTTTGCATTAATGGCTTTCAAGGAGTTACTTCTTCCAGGGCAGGTGTTGATTCTAACAGACAACACAACTGTCATGTGGTACATCAACAAGCAAGGGGAACACATTCTTATCCTCTATGCAGGCAAGCAATGATTTTATGGGAGACTGCGCTAAGCTTGCAACTTACTCTTCAGGCAAGGTTTCTGCCAGGAGCACAGAACTCCTTAGCAGATGTGTTAAGCAGACAAATCATGGATCCCCACGAGTGGAAACTGGATCTTCATGTATTTCAGAGATTGACAGTGTCATGGGGAACTCCAGACATAGATCTGTTCGCTTCTCCACTAAACCACCAGCTGCCAAAGTATTGCACAAAGGGGTTTCATCACACAGCTTGGAAAGTGGATGCTCTGTCTTTCAGTTGGAAAAACCTTCATGTGTATGCCTTTCCACCTCTACCTCTTCTTCCAAAGGTACTATTAAAGGTCAGACAAGACAGGCCAAGGATGATTTTGATAGCTCCAGATTGGCCTCGCAACACTGGTACCCACTACTACGGAGTCTGGTAAAGAAGCCTCCATGGCCTTTACCTCTGATTCCTCATCTGTTATCTCAGAAGGACGGTCATCTGCTCAATGTCAAGCTTCACTCTCTTCATCTAACAGCCTGGCATATTCTGTGTTGAGACACAGCAGGTCTCAACTTCCTCAACAAGTTTTAAATGTGATTATGGAAGCTAGAAGACCTAGTACAAGGAAAGTGTACGCAGATAAATGGAAGAGATTTTTATTTTGGAGTACAGCAAAGAATTTGGAGATTTCTGAGCCTAATTTGAGTGTGGCTCTTCAATATCTTACTGAGTTATTGGACAAAGGTTTGTCCTTCTCTTCCATTAAGATTCATGCTGCAGCAATTTCAGCTCACTATGATTGTGATCCACCATTGTTTTCGCATCCTTTGTTCAAGCAGTTTCTTAGAGGGGCAAAGAATATAAGACCCCCACGTAGAGCTCCTACTCCTGCTTGGGATCTCAATTTTGTGTTGGAAAAACTTACTCTACAACCTTTTGAGCCTGCGGCTACTGCTGAATTGAAATACTTGTCATGGAAGACTGCTTTTCTGTTGGCTATTACTTCTGCAAGAAGGGTGTCTGAGTTGCAGGCCCTTATGGCAGTAGAGCCCTTTTGATTTTCCATAAGGATAGGGTATCATTACGTACTAATCCTTCCTTTATGCCTAAGGTGGTTTCTAGTGTGGCTTTAAACCAAACTATTCATTTGCCTACTTTTTATGCAGACCCCCAAAATAAAGGGGAAAAGATTTTGCACACTTTAGATGTACACAGGCAATTGCGTTATTATTTAAGCAGGACTAAGGATTTCAGGCAGTCTCAGCAGTTGTTTGTTTCTTTTGCTTTGAGTTCACAGGGCAAGCCTGTGTCAAAACAAACTATTTCTAGGTGGATTGGCTTTTGCATTGCATTTTGTTATTCCCATCATGGCAAGGAGATTCCAGCTGGGATTAGGCCTCATTCCACTAGGGCTACTGCCACTTCAACAGCATTTCTAAGCGGGGTGGCAACTAAGGATATTTTGGAAGCAGCTACTTGGAGTTCAGTGCATACTTTCTCTAAGCATTATCACCTTCCTATCTTCTCTAAGTCTAGGGCTGGTTTTGCCACAGCTGTTTTGCAAGGCATGTTGTCAGCTCCTGCTTCTTTATGATTTGCCAGCCTCCCTTACCTCTGCTTTGGGATTCTACCCAATAGTAAGGACTGCAGCAATGGGGAACGAAGAACATAGTACAGTTTTGTACCTACCATAAATGTAGATGTTCGAGGATCCCCATTGCTGCAGTCCAATTTACCTCCCTCCTTCCCTCTGTGTTTAGGGGTGGTTGTGTAGGTGAGGTTACATGCTTATATTTTTGTATATATTCTTGTATATATTGTACATATTTTTGGTGCAGGTATTTTGGGCCTTGTCTTTTTAGGGTCTTCTGACATCTGGGGCAAGAAAAGACTGAGGATATGACGTCGGTCATGCGCATTAGTACCCTGACGTGCTGACGTGAGTCTAATGCGCCCTGACCGACGTCAGCCTTATACTCTGGTATTCGGGCCGACTGGACGGCGGACTATACCCAATAGTAAGGACTGCAGCAATGGGGATCCTCGAACATCTACATTTATGGTAGGTACAAAACTGTACTTTGTATGACTTGTTTGTATGTGCATCTGTATTCTTTCTGATGAAGTATTTTTTTACTTTAAAACATTGTTCATGCATTTCTTTGTCACTTTTTAGTAATATTCATTTTACCTACCTTATTCCACCTTTTCTATTGTGTTTAGGTTTTAAAAGAAAAAAAATAACTGTTTCCGCTTAATTTACTAGTTCTGGTTACTATATTTGTGCCTGAGCTGAAAATACAGTAATCATGATATGATATTCATTGTCAGTGGTAGAATGATAGTTCCACAGAGGGTCATAATGTCTGGACTGGGAAAATTAGCAGGATTGAAAACTTAAATTCGAAAAATATGTAAGCATCCAGAGTTGCAATGTCTCTAATGCCACTAAGCATACTATAAGAGCAGTTGCAAAATGCTGACTGAAATGTATCTTATTATTACTTATTCCAAGTTTCCCTTGTGTATCATTAGCTGTTTGAGTTAAATCTGTTAAGGAATTTGATTACTACCATAGCCTAAGAACTGTCAGAAATAAATATTCTAAAAATATAACTTTTTTAATGATAATGACACCTACGAATGACAGTTCAGATGAGTAATACTGGCAAACACAGAGGAGTTCTATTATGTTTATTTTTATCATGACTTTAGTGAGAATGCTTTTGAGCATTAGTGGAGGTTTCCTTTGTGCATCCACCCATCAGTAATGGATTCATTACACTCAGGTGTTTTAAAGTGTTTTGTTATCACATTAGTGTCTCTAGTGAGCAATTATTTTCTTTATTCTTTTTATACTTTTTTTGAGTGAAGCGTGTGAGTGAGGACCCATTTGACACAAAATAAGAATTATAAGGCATTAAAAAAGTAGCACCTTTGTTGACTGTCTTTTTTCTAACGTGGAAAAATGTTTTCTTATTGTTCAGTAAATATTTCATTGCTTGATAGATTTATATGATCAAGTTGATAGCCATCATGTTGGAGTCTTTATAATAGTGGTTGAGACAGAGAAAACAGCATTAAGCAAGAAGGATGAAAAGTAGGTAGTTAAAAGAGGGGGGTACACCAAGGTCCCTTCAGTGTTCTCCCAAAAATTTGCATCAAATGTTAAAACATAATGGCCCCAATTCCAAAAGATTTGCTCACAATTTAAATGACCACTTACACTGAGAGTCGGTGTTTTGAAATCTGGTTCCCATAGTAAGCCAGTTTATATACAGGCTTTACATTGAAGTCACTTACACTGACAGCAGGTCTTTTGGGATCTGGGCAGACTTATATTGACAACAACTCTTTTAGAATCTGGTCAAATATCTTACTACCTACTCATAAATCTTTACTGTACCTGGGTGTTTATCCCTTTTTCCTAGGAACTTATACTTGAGATAAAGTAAGTCTGCTTACACATGGTATCGCTAAAGCCATTTAAGATACTTTGCAGAGGATGACATATCAGGTTTGTATAAACAAAATAGTATGTAGATCAAAGTGAAGCACGTATTGGCACTGTGTGACAAACATGTGGCAATTGTCTAGAATCCTTTATAAAAAATACTGCGTGTTTTGAACAAGCAGCTATGCTTAAAATTAATTTTCAGGGACCATTACTTCTATAACCCAAATTACTTTTCTGTTACTTTACTCACTGTAGCAATTGTGAATGGCACATTGTACAACTGTGCATGTAATGAATGGTATTAAATCCAAGTGAAACCTTGTGGTCTCTTGATCCAGGGCTGGAAGTAAAACAGCCATTGTTTAGACACTTATAAATTAATATTTATTTTTACTAAAGGGATAATAACCAAGCCAAACCACTGCTTCTTCACTCAAAGTACAAGCAAGCCTAAGAAGAGTGAATTGTCTAAATAAAACAGTTAACAGTAATGCTGTTTTAATTAATATGCATTTTTGTTGCTTACAACACAGATGTGATGATATGAGGTAGTGCCATCTGTGCCGAGGATAGTAGGGCACTGCATGTGTAACATATGCCAGCATAGCTAGCTGGAGTTTTGTAAAAATAAATAAATAAATAAATAAATTTAAAAAAGTCATGTGACTGTCTCACTGATTTGCACAGACACTTCTGTTAAAACTGTATCTTTAAAGATGCTTCTGTAAAAATGCATCAACAGTGGGTCCTGCTGGACAGAAAAGAGATGCACATGAATGTCAGTATTATTATAACCTGTTCAATGTATATTTTAATAGAGAATTCTGGAAGGGTAAAAGGTTAATCTCAGTCCAACTGGTTTTGAAAAATAGGTTGAAAATTAAATGCGTTGGTTTAGGCCATAAAAATTTTATCTTTCCGGTCTGACTGCAGCCAGAGACAAAAATGTCTTGGAAAACCAGGACTAGGAGTCTTACTGTATTGTACTTTAGGGGTGAAGAAGTTTTTGAATTTGTTTTATAGCTTTCAGATGCTGTAACAGATTTTAGCAAAGCCTTGGGTGTGTATTGTTCCAGAGTCAGGTGACCAGATCTGATGTCATTCTATAACCAGCACTGAAATGATTCTTTAGATATTAGTGAGAGATATTTTGGAACACTCTCAGCAGCAATTTGTTTTTCAGAACCTGACAGGAAAGATCTCTTACAGATATCTCAGACATCCATACCGCCTCATCTTGCCTTGCTGTAGTAAGCAACTTAGCACTCATCATCTTGCCTTGTTATAGTAAGTAACTAAACTAGGAAATGGTAATTCTTTAGTCAGTCAGGAAAATATAGTGAGATTAGTTAAGTATTATTTTTCTGCATTTGTGTTAATCTATCCAACTGTGTTATTTGTTTAGATATTCGGTATTCTCATATTTTCTATTTTATTATTTATTATTAAATATATCTGTACCTTTCATTGTGGCTGGTCTTTTACAAAATACTTTTAACATCTTAAGAGTACTTATGCTTATTTTAGTGACACTCTGGCCGCTCCTGAAAGCCTTGCTGCTTTTGTCAAACTCCCATTTGTATTAGTATTAATTTTACTCAGTATAATTGGGTACCCTTGTAAGAGCTTTAGAGCAGCTGACTGATGGCAACGTAATTACCTTATAGTCTGGGCAGAGGGGGCACAGCTGGTAAATCTGTGCCAGCATTTCCCAGGTGTGTGTATGTGTATGTGAAACTCAAATACCCAAGTATGTGTGTCAGCTGCTTGGAACAAGGACACAGTGCTCCAAAGTGGTCAGTGTGGGATCTTGATTGGGGCCTGGAGAGAGACAGTCCAGCCCCAGGTCTGGAGTGTGCTCATAAGGGAAACTGTGCTTGGTGCAGAGAGCTGTGTCTGAACAATACTGTATGTATCCATTTTTACTTCTAGTGGCCATCCCTCATCAGTATCAGTGGTGAGGATTGAGGCTCCTTGATTGGTATCCCAGAGTAGGGACTGTCACAGTCTAAACAAAACATTTACAGGAATACTGTTTGTTTCTATGCTCTTTTAATATTGATTTTAGTTGTTTACAGCACAGTTTATTTGTAACATTAAAAAAATATACTTCTTGTGGCAGAGCCCAAAACAAAACATAGTTTTTGATAGTCCAGTCTTTCTTCCAGGAGGCAGAAGTGAACAAACTTTATTCTTGTTTGTTAACAGTTTTTAAGCATAAACAGTACAAACAGTAGGCAAGTTTATACTCACCAGCAAATGAAGCCCTTCTCTCTATCAGGGCCATAAATAGCAGTATATGACAGTCATTCATGCTTCAAGAGATATACTTCTAGCAGTGTTACTTATAGAATTTCCTCAGAAATTACCAACCTTCAGTTCTAGGGTAAAATCCATCACTCCTATTATTTTGTATTAAAAAGAAAGAAAGAAATAGTTTCCCAATGCGATTTCCCTTCTTCACAAGTGGCGGATTTTTAAATTTACCTTCTATTACAGCTCCACCCAGCTTTGGCTTCTGAAGGGTATTAGCCTTTTTTGTTTCAGCAGACAGTTTGAAATCTCAGTCAATATGAATTCAATGCCTGTAATTATTAAAAAGTGTATTACATTTCCTGACCATCCATGGACCACATTACATACTACCCAAGTGCAGACCTAAGGGGTTGTACAGCCATAGCAGCTATGCTGTAAATCTGAGCGAGAGAGAGTCTGTGCACATTGCTATGATAGATCCTGAGCCATACAGGTCCATGAATGGCCAGAATATTTTCTGCACATCCCTCCTTTGAGTGGATAATGCTTCAATTCAGGTGCAAAATTATGAAACTACATTGGCACTTAGGCAATTTTATGTTTCCATTTTCTTCAACTCTGCAACCTACAAGAACTTTTTTTCTTCAAGGACTTTAACATGTTAATGTGATATATTTGGTTGAGTTTATGCCTTCCTTGCTGTTTTATCCTATAACTTATAACATTTATTTTTGCTGTCACTTCACATGGCCCTTGCCTTAGTCAAGAATCTATTATCAGCAATTAGAGGTAAGGCTAATACTTTGTCCCCAGATGGAAATTTCTCAGTCTAGTATTTTTATGGTAACTTTACTGCTGGACCAGCTGATCTTATTTTGTTTATTGAAGTTGCCATTTTCTGATTCTTTCATATTAGCGAAGTTAAGATATTTTTTTATCGGGTCTCCTACGAATTTCTGAATTCCGAGTACTTGAATTAGCGTAGAATACATTTCCAAAACCTGACTAATAACTGAAGCCAAATCAACCAAATTTCTATGGGACTTGCTGCTCTTTCTTGTAACATTGATAGGTTTTTGATCAATTCTTCACATTTAATTCTGGTTCGAGTATCTCAAAAGATACTGACAAGGAGAGCTCTGGGGTGATTTTCTTACTCACACAGGTGTAAGAAATACATTTGTGCTCTTCTAGTTCTGTTTATCTAAAAATGAGTAAGAGAGGAAGAAAGTAGCCGTAATTTCTTATAACCCTGGAATGTGAACAATAACAATCTTAAAACGGGTAGTTTCTTCTTCCCAGATCTCTATTTCTGCATCCAGAATTCCTTGGGTGTCTTTCATAGCCCACAAACTCTGTGCCACACAACCACAGACCATAAGGCATAACAACGTACCCAGCACTCTAGTCATAGGTGACTCTATAGTCAGGCACACTGATGTTTCACTCACCAGGCTAAGCAAGGAGAAAAGTACTGACAGCTGCCTGTCAGGTGCCAGGATCTGCCACATAATGCACAAACTCAGTTCACTCCACAAGTACAAATATGACTCTGTCATTGTCCATGTTGGTGTGAATGACCTGAGACATACCTCCCTGGACTACATGAAAAGAGACATGGAGGAGCTCTCTGATCTTGTAGCCCAGACAGGTATGACCCTAGCCCCGAGTAGCATCCTGCCGTCACCCAGAATGATACTACAGTACAAGGGCAAAATGATTGACTTCAACAATTGGCTAAGTTTCTGGTGTCTTTCTAGGGGGATCCAGTATATGTCTGCCTGAGATGACATGATCGACAGACCATGATGCTTTGCCAGAGATGACCTGCTTCTGTCGCCCTTGGGATTCCGGATACTGGCTAAGGCTCTTGCAACCCCTATAGCACCTTTTTTAGGCAAGGTTCAAATGACAAATTCAGGTCAAGCAAGCAAAAACTGAGGGTGATGCCACTCAGTGCTAGAAGTCTAAACCTCAAAATGCACTCACTCCTTAAAATGGAGAACATCAACATCTGTGCTGTGACAGAGACCTGGTTCAAGGCTCCAGATAGCACCCCTGCATTACCAGGCTATAATTCATACCACACCTTTTGGCCACCTAACCTGGACCAAAACATTAATAGTGGAGGGGTGTCCATATTCATTAAGGATATCCACACCTCCAGGCTAGTTGCTCAGCATAATGCATCCAAGATTATTCAAGTACAACTAACTCTGGGCAAGACCGCAATCCAAATTGTAGCTTGCTACAGATCCCCCACCATGCCCCAGGATCCCACTTCTCATTTCTTGATACACTGAAAAATATTAGGGTACAAACCAACACCCTGATAATGGGTGTTTTCAACAACCCCACCATTAACTGAGAAAACTACTCCTGTACCAACTTTTTTGCTCAATGTTTTCTGGAACTCATAAATTCCAATGCCCTGGATCAGCTTATCCACACCCCCACTAAGAGCAGCAATATCCTAGACCTGGTCATTACCAACATGGGCGACTGGTGTTCCACACCAGAGATCAGTTCCTCATTGGTCAGGTCCGACCGCAAGCTAATCACCCTAGACATCCACATCCCACCCCCACCCCCCATTAGTGAAACCACTGTAAATAATTTCTCCAAAGCCAACTTCCTGCTTCTTAAGACAGAAGTGGCAAACTTCACGACACCCATGCAGATGGACAGTAGAGGTACAACTGTTGAATTCTACATAAATGCACTTTATAAGCACTTAGACGAGTGCATGGATCGTGCTATCCCTAACAGAACCAAGATGCTATCCTCCAAAAAAGGAAGCCAATCTGGTGGTCCCCTCCCATAAACAAAATCTACAACAGAAGAAAGAAACTGTTACAAAAAAGAGTAAAATCCTGTGATTGGAGGAACTCCCTGGTCAGCCTTTGGTAAAACTCTGAACTCATGAACTACCACATAGGCGGTAGTCTACTGAACACCAAAAGTATGATGAGACCTTGGGACACAGGTGGACAGTAGTCTCTCCTTTGATAATCACATTGCCACAGTAGTCAGGAAATACTTCTATGTGGCACACCTCATCACAAAAGGTTTCTCATCCAGGAAAAAAGAGGTCATTGTTCTCCTCTACTTGTCACTCAATAGACCCATTATAGAGTACAATGCCCCTTTTGGTATGTACCTCACAAGACATCTACAAAAGCTGGAAAAGCCGCAGAAATACCTATCTCTCTCCTTAACCACAAAGAATCACCCTCGCATGCCCTCTTTAAACCATCAAACTCCCTTCTAATTGCTCATCTCAATATACGTAGCATAAACAATAAAATATCTCAACTCCAGGCTCTAACTGAAATCTACTCCTTCGATATTCTCTGCTTAACAGAAACCTGGTTAAAACCTGTAACCAAAGACACTGAAATCATCCCACCTGGATATAATATCCTGAGACTAGAATGAGTATCCAAAAAAGGTGGTGGGGTTGCCATCCTATATAAATCTAGCTTACAGTTAACTGCTCACAACTTTAAACCACCTATAGACTCCAATGCAGAAATTCTTATCTCCAAACTTCATCTTAACAATGCCAAAGCCATCTATATTATCTGTATATATCTACCACCCGGTAACAACATGCCACCATGGAAAACATACTTTGCTGGCTTTCCCAAAACCTGCCCCAAGAAACCATCATCCTAGGTGACACTAACATTGACTGGAGCTACTACTGCAGCAGCCTCCCTACAAACCATATTAACCTATATGGGTAGTCCCAAACCATTACTTCCCCCACCAGGATGAATAAATCTAACAAGAAATCTAGCTTATTAGACTGGATTCTCATAAACCATCACCCTCACATTTATGACTCAGGAACCCTCCCTGATGATTTAAGTGACCACTTTCTTACATATATCATCAGACATAAAATCACCTCTCCCATTCCAACATCTGTCAAAAACATCAGATCTAAAAAGTACTTTAACCCTGAACTATTCCAAATGGAACTAAAAGCATGCAACTGGTCTCCCTTACTTAACCTTCCTTTAGATGAAGCCATTAATTACTTTAACTCACACTTCCTTGCCATTCTCAACCACCATGCTCCAACTAGATTAATTAGATTCAAAACCAAATCTGCTCCATGGCTTTCAAAAGAAACCAAACACAAAATAAATCTTAGAAACAAACACTGGGCAAAATGGAGGAAGACTAAAAACCCTATAGACCAACTAACATTTAGACAACTAAGAAATTAAACCAAGAAAGCTATAATATCTGATAAAAGAAACTACTACCTGCAATCCCAACAAGCTAATCAAAACAACCCATAAAAATTTTGGGCTAGCATTAACCAGCTACTTCATCCAGGTCAGTCTACTACTCCAGACCCTCAAAACACTGACCACAGAAATCCAATGAATACAGCTAATGCTTTCAATACTTTTTTTACTAATGCTATACAAACACTAGCTAGTCAACTATCACCCGATAATTTCACTCTGCCTTCCTGTAAATCAACCTTACCCCCTACTTTTCATATTCAATCTGTCCCAACAACATATATTCTAACCCTTTTACAGAAACTAAAACCATGTTCACCCTCAGCAGACCAACTACCCGCTGAATTCCTACAACTATCAGCCAAAGCTATTGCTTATCCCTTTTCTATTCTGATCAGTAGAACTATTACCGAAAGTCATATCCCCAGTTTATGGAAAATTTCCCATATTATCCCCCTCTATAAAGGTGGACACTCCACTGAACTCTCCAGCTACAGCCCCATTGCCCTTCTCTCACCTTTGGCAAAGATCATGGAGAAATGCATTCACAAACAATTACTTGACCATCTAACCCAAAATAATTTACTTTCCAACTGTCATCATGGTTTCAGACCTTTACATAGCACTACCACAGCCCTTCTCTCCTTCACAGATTGCATCAACAAAAAACGCAATCTTAACAAGCTTTCTTCAGCACTATTCATTGACTTGTCTAAAGCTTTTGACATTGTAAATCATCAAATTCTCATCAAAATGCTGGAATCCCTGTCACTAGATACATCATCTATAAAGTGGTTCCAGTCCTACCTTGACAAAAGACAACAGGCCATACTATGGCACAAGTCTCTCTCCTCTCACCTGCCCATCAACCTTGGTGTCCCCCAAGGTTCCATCCTAGGACCTCTACTTTTTTTCATATTTATCAATGACTTTCACCTTGCCATCCTCCAAGCCACATACATTCAATATGCACATGACTCCACTCTGATATGCTCAGCTACTACCTCTTCTGAACTTCAATCTCTTACCCAACAAGTATTTAACATGGTTGAGAAATGGTTCACACATAGATGCCTTCTCCTAAACTCCAAAAAGACTAAACTCCTCCTCTTCCCTCCCACCAATAAGTCCTCTCCTCTTGATTTTTCAGTTATCTCTACCAATAAAACTATTATATCCCCCAAACCTACCACCAAACTATTAGATATCGCCATAGATAATAATATAAACTTTGATATCCATATCAACAATACTATAAAAACTGTCAACAAAAAACTAGGCTCTCTCTATAGGATTAAATCCTTCCTCCTACCTTCAGCAAAAACCACTATAGCACACACTCATCTAATCTCTTCACTTCTTTATGCCTCTCCCATTTTCACTAATCTATCTAAAAATAATCTTAGCAAATTGGAAATGTCCTACAATAACATTGCCAGATTTGCTACAGGACACCCATTTAGAACCCACCATTGCATTAATTTAAAGCAGCTGGAATGGCTTGAACTACAAAATCTGATTAAATTCCATCAACTATCTATAGCCCACAACACTCTTTACAAACCTTTCAAAACTCCTATTCTACCCACACTCATCACTCCCTATAAAAACCTGAAATCCTTAAGGTCTTCTCAGAGACTTATAGTACATACCACTAAACCAAACAAGAAAGCAGGCGACTCCCTCTTTTCTAATACAGTTGGAAAAGCCTGGAATCTCATCCCCAGTGAATTCTACTCAATTCCCTCTCTATCGTGCTTCAAAAACAAATTGAAAGTGTTCCTCAGAACACACTGGTTATGCCTCTGTACTAAACCTGACTAGTTATATATCTCTAACTACTTTGCTCTTCCTACCCCTTCATCTCATTAGCTGTAATTTCCTTCCTTATTAACCTCAATACTATGTCCCTCTTGTTTTGTACTAGCATGCTATCTTATGCCTGTACTCTGCACTGCTGAATTTTACTGTGATAACCAGTAATATGAATTGTAAATATGATTTTGTTTTTGTTAATGTTACCTTATTTGTTATCATGTTAATATCATTGTTATATCTTGGAGCTTAAATCCCAGGGCCTCTTCTGAAAATGGACATGTATCCAGTTAGACTAGCCCAGTCAACAAATGTAAAATAAAATAAATAATAAATAATTACCAGCCTCAAACAGATGCCTTATGCAGACCATCACAAAAAACTCCAGCTTTACTACGTTGCATATCGCCTACTCAGAGGTGATCTCTGCCTAACATACAAAGCTGTGTCAAACCCAGAGCTGTTGGACATGCTCCACTTAAAGAAACCCCAATCCCTCTGAGCTACATGCTCTAGGGATCTGAACCTTGTCACCACAATAAACAGAACTTGTTGGAGGGATAGATTCCTGTCCCAGAGACTTCCTATACTCTGGAACAAACTACCTATCTATATCAAACATAGCTGCTCATTAGCACTCTTCAAGAAAAATCTTGATGATTGGATGGGAAATAGGAAATTCACCCTGGGATCACTTCTGTGGTTCTGCTCGACAGGGGCACAGGAAAATAATTTTCTTGTGTGGCGAAAGCCAGGGTACCTTTTTGGCTAGGCTTATATAGGCCCTAGGGCCAATAGCATAGTACCTACCTATGAACCTATATAAGTTTAAAGGAGTGAAGTGTATCTCTAATAAATATTAAGATAAAGGAGAGTTCAGGTTTATCCATTCGTATCCATTACTACTCTTTGCATCCAAATTCAAGGTCTTATTTAACAGTTTGAGAAGACTATCCATTTGGGGATGGTACATGAAAGTACATTACTGCATAATTAAAAATGGCACTGTTCCTTTATGACCTTTGATATGAAAGGTGTTCCTCGGTTAGCTGGAATCTGCTGTAGTCTTCCTGCTTTAAATAACATCTGTCATAGGTTTTTGCAATAGGTGTAGCAGTTATCAAATGGGCTTCATAGAAAGGGGGTGTCATATCCCATAATTACAAGTATATAGCAGTGTCCTTTAATGATCCTCACAAGGGATCCAGACATGTTCATAACTGTCTGCACAAAGGGTAAATCAGTACTGAACAATAAAACAGGGGGCTCCTAAATCAGGTGTTCTTGCCTGTTCTCCAACAGATGAAGGAAGCAGTACAATATTTGTAATTTGCTGACAAAACATTTGGCCAATAAAATCTGGTTAACATTCTCTCCCTAGCCATTTTTATATACAAGTATCCTTCCAGAATGTGACGGTTAGCTATCTTTAGTACAGTCAGTTGTCTAACTGTTCTGTGCCCCTATGTCTTCTTGATACAATATTGCCACAGGAAAGCTCAAAATATGAATACAGAATAATAGACATTGGATCATCACTTCTTTATCAGCTACCCGAATGTTCTTTCTAGCTTTTTAGGGAGTAGGATCTTCCCTGTGTGCTTTCTTAAAATCAGCATTTCTAATATTTATTAACCCTTCTTCAGACATATCTGCATTAAAATAGATAGACCGGGTCATTCATCTTCTAAATTTTCTAACTACACAGTGAGGGGGAACTTTATGCTTCTTCAACTAATGTGGGTATAGTACCACATTCTTGTAACTGATCACAGTTTCCTTTCATCCTTAAAGTTTCCTTTCATCCAGAGCAGAATTAGACACCGGTGCAGAGGAAACACCTTCGGTTGCAGAAGGTGTCTTCAGACCGACTACACTCACCATTAAATCTTATGCTAAGCTTAAAACTCCTTTAAAGCCTAAGAAAACTGTTTATCAGTCTACAGGTCAAGGCCCCATGCCTAAGAAACAGATACTTAAGATGGCTGAAGATTTAATTACCCTTATCAGGGGTTCCCATCCCCCTCCTGATAAAAGACCAAGACAAGAGGAGGATTATGCATCCTCTGACCAGGTTTTTCTCTCCTCGGATTCTTCTG
Organism: Protopterus annectens; assembly: GCF_019279795.1. Taxonomy (NCBI): domain Eukaryota; kingdom Metazoa; phylum Chordata; order Ceratodontiformes; family Protopteridae; genus Protopterus; species Protopterus annectens. The sequence goes on from NC_056749.1 coordinate 175,400,196, forward strand.
AGGAACAGGATTACACTTTTCCATCTTATGTGGATTCTGATGCTGAAGACTCTATTCCCTCAGCATCTCCCCCTGAAGACTACTCCTTTGGGGAAACATTACATGCCATGAGGGAACATTTCCACTGAGAAGGCCAGGATTACTCAGATTCTAAGAAAAGGCTCCGAGAGTTCCTTTTATTACCCCAGCACAGACCTCTTGCTATCCCACCTGTTTTAGATATTGTGGATGATGTCTACTTGGAGTCTAGTTTAAATCCAGACTCTCTACCTCCTGCTCCAGCCAAACCAGATACTACAGAGTACCTGACTCACACAAATTCCTTTATAAAAGCCCTATAGCTGACCCAAAGACCATTTCCCAGGGTCCTAAGGGAGCAAAAGCTTCTATGGCTAAAATCTTGTGCCCTCTGAAAGAGATTCCAGAGCCCTAGATAGATGGGGAAAGAAAATATACACCTCTGCAACTCTGGCTATGAGCGCATTAAATTGCCAGTTTCACATGTTGAAATATCAACAATTCCTGATGTCTCAGTTAAAACAAAAAATTAGCACACATTCAGAACAGCCTGAATTCAAGGAAATGCAGGATCTGTTGCATGCAGCTGAACAGGTGGGCAAGCATAGGTTCAAAGGTTCATAGGTTGGTACTAGGCTATCAGCCCTAGGGCCTATACAAGCCTAGCCATAACAATTCCCTGGCTATTTCTTCCCACATTATTTACTTTCCTGGATCCCTTTCTAGCAGAGCGACTGACGTGATCCCTCCCATACTTTACAATGTGGATTTGATTCATTGGAAGCTTCCTGTAGAGCAGCTGTTACTGGTTCTGTCATTCGTAGACATGCTTGGTTAAAAGAGCAAACCCTCCCTGACCATGTTAAAGCAAAATTATTAGATGCACCTTTACAACAAGATGTATTATTTGGTGTCAAAGCAGAAGAGGTTTTAAAGAAAATGGAGGATAAGGCTAAATCTATGCAAACGGTCAAGGATTTCTTGCAGGTACAACCCCCTCGCTTCAGCAGAAATTGGCCAACAAAAAATTGGTCCTTTCCAGCTTCAGACAGATCACAGAGGGGCAAATACAGACACCCAAGGGGCAGAGGTCAGTCACAGGGCCCTTACATACCTCGCCAATGGGGTTCTGCTACCCAGAAAGGAGAAAAAGACAGGCCCCAAGCTAGCAGAAGGCAGACACAATGACTCTATCCTCAAACTATCAAGCAAATCTCTCCTGGCAACACCCTTAGGAGGAAAACTAGCATTTTTTGCAGACAACTGGCACATCATCACAAAAGACAAATGGGTTCTAAACATTGTCTCTCAAGGATACAGATTCCACTTTCATACCTTACCAAGGATCAAAGGAATGCCAAACCTGCCACCAAATCAATGGGCAGAGGCACAAACACAAATTTCAGCTCTCATGAACATGAGAGCCATTCAACAGGTACCGTCACAGGAGCAAGGACAAGGATTTTACTCAAGACTCTTCCTAGTTCCAAGAAAGGACAAAGCATGGAGACCCATTCTGGATCTTTCAATTCTGAACACCTATCTGCAAGTGCCAAAATTCAAGATGCTAACACTACAGCAGCTTCTTCCCATGCTGGGCAAGAATGCTTTGCTAGTCACTTTGGACCTCAAGGAGGCATACCTGCATGTCCCTATCAGACAAAATTGCAGAAGATACCTCCACTTCATTGCAGGTTCAATGCATTATCAATTCTCTGCACTGCCCTTTGGCTTATCTACTGCACCCAGGGTCTTCACAAAATGCCTGCCACCAGTAATTGCATACTGCAGACAAAGAGGAATTCAAATATACCCATACCTGGACGACTGTCTTATTCAAGCAGAAAGCAAGGACATTCTTTTGCAGCATCTGGCATTTGTCAAACACCTTCTAAGTTGCCTAGGGTACACAGTAAATGAAAAGAAATCAAAACTAGTGCCCTCACAAAACATAATATTCCTGGGTGCCAGCTTGAATACAACGGCCCAGATGGCTTATCTCACGCCAGACAAGCAACAACAGCTGTTTCAATATTTCAAGATGATGGCAACAAAGACCCAACTCCCTGCAAGAAAAATTCTGCAGGCCTTGGGATTCATGGCATCTTGCATACTACTAATACCATTTGCAAAACTGCATATGAGGAAATTACAATGGTACCTGAAAAGTGTATGGACTCAGCACAGCCACAGCTTGGAAACAATGATTCCACTCATTCCCTGCCTTCAACAGGAGTTTCTATGGTGGGCACAGACATGTCACCTCAACAAGGGTCAGCCTTTCACCTTACCCACAGCCAGGCAATCTATGACAACAGATGCATCGGACTATGCCTGGGGAGCACACATGGCAGGACAGTGCATTCAGAGCAAATGGACTACAGATCAGAGACACCTGCATATCAATCAAAAAGAAATGCTAGCAGTGCAGAATGCCCTAACAGCTTTCAAGGACCTTCTACACCCAGGACAGCTACTAATAAGGACAGACAACACCACAGTTATGTGGTACATAAACAAGCAAGGGGGCACACATTCCTACCCTGTATGCAGGCAAGCAATGACCTTGTGGAACACTGCATTGTCTTACCAGGTTCAATTACAAGCACAATTCCTGCCAGGAAAGAAAAACACATTGGCAGATGACCTAAGCAGAAACATTATGGATCCACACGAATGGAAACTAGATCCACAAGTATTTGCAATGATAGCTCAAAAATGGGGACGCCCAGACATAGATCTGTTTGCAAGCCCCCACAACCACCAACTTCAAAAATTTTGCACAAGGACCTTCCATCCACTAGCTTGGAAAGTGGACCCCCTCTCATTCAGTTGGAAATGATGAGCTGGGAATTTCTGGTTAAAGGTTTATAGTGCCTGAATATTTGAACTGTATCTTACTGAAATTGGTTCACCTTGTTTGCTCTAGCATAGACTAGATCCAGGCCTGCTGAATCTAGCTTTGTTTATATGCTTGTTGTTTGTTTGCTTGTTATTTCCCTGGAAGCTAATTCCACCTAATACGCAACTTCTCAGCGCTTCTGTGGATCACTAGTGATATCTGCATTGCTTACTGTACTTATTTCCTTGTTTCACTTGAAAGAAAGTTACTGTTTGTCGTTTTTGCATTTAGTTACTTGTAACACATTGCACTCAAGTTACCTGGCACTTGCTCACTAAAGCAATTATATAAGTCAGCACTAAAAATTAAAAGCACTACACCCTCACTCCCCACTGGCCCTTGTTTTCAATTAAGGATTTCCCAATATTATTCTAGCATGTCCAAAGGTCAGTTGTCAATCTCCTCTCCGGTCCAGCTGGTGAATCTGGGAATCTTGAGGCAATGTTATAACTGCCTCATGTACACAGACAACCCTCTCCTCCTCCCACATAACACAAATACTTGAGAGATGCAGCTATTTAGCCAAACTGGAGGCTGAGCTCTCTCAACTCAGGACTGGCAAGACCAGACAGGAGGAGAAGGCAACTACACACACCACAAAACCAGCCTCACATAATGCTACCACTCCACTGAATCAAACACATAAACACACAAAGACATACTCGGAGGCTCTGAGTAAAATTTACCTAAACAGCAGAGGCCTCCAAAGCAGACACCCAAACAACTGCTACCTCAAGACACCCCACAAGCAACACATAAACCACAAAAGCAGTGTGCAAAGCAGTCACAGCCCTTAAGGCCAAATACAACACCAAACATACTTGTCATAGGTGACTCCATAGTCAGACACACTGACGTCCCACTCACCAGGCTGAACAAGGAGAGGGTCACAGTAAGCTGCCTATCGGGCGCTAGAATCCGCCACATAACACAAACACTCGGGTCACTCCACGGCATGTACAAATATGACACAGTCATTGTCCATGCTGGTGTGAACGACCTGAGACGTACCTCCCTGGACTACATGAAAAGAGACATAGAGGAGCTCTCTGATTATGTAGCCCAGGCAGGTATGACCCTAACCCTGAGCAGTATCCTTCCTTCACCAAGAATGATGCCACAATATAGAGACAAGATGATCAGCTTTAACAATTGGCTTAATGTCTGGTGTCATTCAAAGGGGATCCAGTGTCTGTCTGCCTGGGATGACATGCTTGACAAGCCACGCTGCTTCGCAAGGGACGGCTTGCACCTGTCACCCCTGGGATTCCGGATATTGGCTAAGGCTCTTGCCACCCCATAGTGCCTTTTTAGGCAAGGCTCAAATTCTAAACCTACCACCCTAGAAAACAAAAATGGGAAGAAACTGAGGGTAATGCTGCTCAATGCCAGAAGTCTAAATCTCAAAATGCACGCACTCGAGGCCCTTCTCAGTATGGAGAACATCGATGTCTGTGCTGTAACTGAAACCTGGTTCAAGGCTCCTGAGAGCACCCCGGCACTATTAGGTTTTACCTCATATCATGCGTTCCGGCCCCAAAACCCGGACCACACCACAAAAGGAGGGGGTGTATCCATATTCATAAAGGATACCCAGACCTCCAGGTTGGTGGCAATGCACGAAGCTTCGGAAACCATCCAGGTGCAACTAACCATAGGCAAAACTGCTCTACAAATTGTAGCATGCTACAGGCCACCCTCTCAAACTCAGGAACCCCACACAGCCTTCCTGAAGACACTGGAGGGTATAAATGTATCTCCAAACACCATCATATTGGGTGACTTCAACTACCCGAATATAGACTGGGAACATTACTCAAACCTAACTTTCTAGCCCAACGGTTCCTGGAGTTCATAAATTCAAATGCCATGGAACAGCTAGTCACTGTTCCCACGAGAGGAGAAAATATACTAGATCTCATTGTCACAAACATGGGGACAAAATGCTCCACACCGGAAGTATATCCCTCATTGGTGAGATCTGATCATAAACTAATCTCACTGGAAATCCACATCCCGCCCCCACCCCAAACAAAAATGACCATAGTGAAGAACTTCTCTAAAGCAAACTTCACACTACTCAAGACTGGTGTGGTATCCTTCAAGGCCCCTGAGCCAGAGGAAACCACAACCCAAGCTGCGGAAGCCCTTACAAATGCCTTCTATGAACACCTCCAGGACTGCATGGATCAGGCAATCCCAAATAAAACCAAGACTCTTTCCACAAAGGGCAAACGTCCAGTCTGGTGGACCCCAGCCATTAACAAACTTTACAATAAGAGGAGAAAGCTATTACATGATAGAACAAAATCCATAAAAGGGAAGTCACCCCTGATCATTATTAGTAAAAATATGAGCACTCATAAAATCAACTAAGGCCAATTTTGAGAGAAAAATTGCCATGGATTCAAAGGACAATCATAAGGCCTTTTCAGCTATGTTAGGAACCTGGGTGGAAACTCCCAGATATGCTCAGAATTAGTCCAAAATGATACAAAATCACTGAACCCACAGACATTGCCAACATACTGGCAGACAGGTTCAGTGCAAACTTCACCCCTCTCCCCTAAAGGAGAGATAACTATCCCAGCCGAGTGTAGCCTCCCGGACATCTCAAATGCGCAGGTGAAAGCTGCTCTCTCTAAAGCTAAAAACACAGCATCAATGGGACCAGATGGTGTCCCCGGCTGTGTGCTACACGAGCTAAATGAGGAATTAAACCCGCACATAAGGCAGCTGTTTAATCTCAGCCTTACCACAGGATACGTGCCCAAGGAGTGGCGTCGGCAACTGTGGTCCCACTCCACAAAGGCGGCGCCTCTACAGACCCTGGTAATTACCGCCCATAAGCTTAACAAGTCTAGTCTGCAAAGCTATGGAGAGGATCATAATGGAGCTCATAAACAAAGATATAGGGGACTTGCAGACATTGGACCCAACCCAGTTTGGCTTTGTCAAGGGAAGATCATGCCTTTTGAACTTGGTCGACTTCTTCGGAACAGTCACCAAGGCCATTGGTGAGGGAAAGGCAGTCCATACAGCCTACCTTGACCTTGCAAGGCTTTCGACACAATACCCCACTCGGGTATTGTAGAAAAACTTACCAGCTTAAATGTAAACCCATATGTCACAAGATGGGTTGCA